>NC_134409.1:52718868-53031368 GCF_038048845.1 Mixophyes fleayi | reverse complement strand
TACTTGGTATGCAATGTTTGCCTTGTTACCTTTAGTTTATTGCATCTTTCTGGATACTTGTTGGACACATATATTCATGTTGGGCAAATACTGGGTGTATTTCTTCTTGCTGAGTAATAACTTACATTACATTTAACATAGTTATTAATGGGTAAATATAAAATAATACACTCTCTTGTCCTCTTAGAGCTACGCCTGACCTGCAGCTTGTCTCTGGTATCCACCTCTCATTCCTGCAAGACTTCTCCCGAGCTGCTATCCACTTATGAAATTTCTTTTCACGCCCAATCAGACTTTCCCACAGACTTCAATTCTTTAGACATTCTCTGAAAACCCATCACTTTATTAGAGTTTACTTTGCCCTCACTGATACTACACAGACTAATGCACTCTCATAACTGTCACAATCTCCACTCTGAGCCATTCTTCATCCTTTTGTTTCACCTGTGCCCTCTCCAACTCAGATTTTCAGCTCTCTCATGAGTGTAGCACTCCCTACCCTTTTTTTTTGTTTTGAATTTATTTGTCTATCTTTAATGTCCATGTTTTATGTATGTCCTGTTCACTATACTGTACAATGCTGCAGAGCACTGTGGCCCCTTATAAATCTCCGATAATAATAATTGTAAGCAGTATTACATCCTGCTGGATATAATACTAAGCATGTTACATCTTTCTATGCCATAAGTTTTGCTTGTTTACATTTATTATATCAACCTGAGTAATTTTCTGTATTTTGTTTTAATAAATGGGAACTGATATGTGCTTAAAACTTAAACACAAATTCAAGATTATGAGAACTATTTATTGATTTTGCATATATAGCCCGTTATGTAGAATTTCTTATCGCAGCTTTTCTCAGCAAAAAGTTATATTAAAACTATATTATATTACATTTTATTCTATCTGTGCCCGGTTATTTTCACTAGAATCTAACCCTATTTGTCTGCTTAGAACAGTGATGGGTGACCCAATATACTTCAAGTACAGCCCTCCAACCCCCAAAGGGCATGCACACTACCCTTAATATCAAAATAACTTCGGCACACCATATCACTCATTCCATAATTTACCTACCTATTCCAAAATTACTCCACATGCCACACAGATCTGCCACTTGCTCCAAAATATCACAACATGCTCCTCCCAACAGACCTCTGCTCACCTCCACACAGATCTCTACACATCTCTTCTTACGCACCATCTCCCCTCATACTTCTGTACATTTCCCTTCACACGTCTTCACATCTTCCCTCAGACCTCTGCACATCTCCCTCAGACCTCTGCACATCTCACCTCAGACCACTGTGCATTTCCTCACAGACCACTGTGCACCAAAATATCACAAAATGCTCTCCCAACAGACCTCTGTTCACCTCCACACATATCTCTACACATCTCTTCTCACACACCTCAGCACATCTCTCATCATACTTCTGCACATCTCCCCTCATACTTCTGTACATTTCCCTTCACACATCTTCACATCTTCCCTCAGACCTCTGCACATCTCCCCTCAGACTACTGTGCAACTCCCCACAATTATGTGTGCATCTCCCCTCAGATCTCTACACAGAACTCTACACATTTCTTCTCACACACCTCAGCACATCTCTCATCAAACTTCTGAACATCTCCCCTAAAACTTCTGCACATTTCCCTTCACACGTCTTCACAATTCCACTCACACCTCTGCTCATCTCCCCACAGATCTCTACACAACTCCCCTTACAGCTCTTCAGATCTCGCTTCACATCTCTGCACATCTCTCTACACATCTCTGCTCACCTCCTCACATCTCCCCTCACACCCTCACACCTCATCACATCTCCCCTCATATCCATGTATATCTCCCTTTACAAGGCACTTCCCTCCTCAGACCTCTGCTCATCTCCCCTCACACATTTGATCATCAGCTCCCACACCTCTGCACTTCTCTCCTCAGACTTCTGCTCATCTAACCATCCCACCTCTGCTCATCTCCCCATAGACCTCTGCACAACACCCCTCACACCTGTTCGCATCTCCTCAGACTTCTGCTCATCTAACCATCCCCCCTGTGCTCATCTCCCCATAAACCTCTGCACAACACCCCTCACACATGTTCGCATCTCACGATACACCCCTGCACATCTGTCTTCACACCTCTGCAAATCTCCCCTCTGACCGCTGCACAAATCCCTTCAGAACTCAGTTATCTGCACATCTCTCATAGAAAAACGTGGGTGGGAATCCGTGCTCTCTAAAAAATGATGATTCTATGGTGGAAATGCTGCCTCTGAGGAGATGGGTAAAGGGGAAGTTCCAACCTTTGTAAAGTTAACAAAACAGTAAATCAATGGGTACAAAATAGTCTACAGTGGTGGGTGAATGAGGTTGGACAGGTCAACCAAAATGACTGCTGAAAATAGTTCATATAAATGAGGACTGGATGGGTCACAATGTAAAATGCTCAATAGACAATTTTATTAAAAAAAGGCAAAATGACTGTACTTGGAAGGTAATACAAATGAACCTTCAAATCCTAACAGTATAGAAAGCTTATGCAGTAAATAGGAGATAATAAAAATAAATAGATAGCTGATAAAATGCATGAATAAGCTAGTGCAACACAGGTTGAAGTCAGGAGCAAGGTCTAGGGTGGGGATGGCTGCCCAGTTCTAATAGTCCAAAAACCTCTAAATTTCAAAACAGTCCTGTACGATTCACAGGTAAACCACTTATTCGACCAATCCAGGGATGGTGAGCTTAAATAGGCTAAACTGAAGTTTGTAAATCCAAAGGAGCAGTCACTATAACAAAAGCCAGTACCGAAGTCCATGGAGTGATAACCCTGACTAGTCCAAAATAATGATAAACAAGTCTTGCAGTGGTAAAGGTTTGTTTCAAAGTCAATAATCCACTAAATGATTCCAGGTTGCTGAAACGGTACTAGGATGGATGAAAGGAAAGAGACTTACCCCTGATTCCAGGGTCGTTGGATGAACTTGAATTTCTGCACCAGGTCCCTCCAGTTAAGCTGGCGTGTCCAGGCAAGTCTGAGGTGGTTGAAAGGGGGAAGTTGGCTGCGGCCGTGGCCAAACTGTTTTGCGCATGCGCATTCTGCGTAAGTCCTGTAGGTAGCTGCGAACTGATGTGCTGGCTGGCAAAAATTGATCTAGCTCTGAAGTGATAGATAAAGTGTTAAAAAACTTTAATAAAGCTATAACCAACGCATTTCGCCCTCGGGTTCTTCAGGGATATATGTAGTCTAGAGTAGATACAGAGTGGTTTAAATAGCGCTCTCCTCTGGTACTTGTCTCAGATTGGTCATCTCATGCTCGGTCTTTGATGGGTCCATGCTATGAATGATAGTCTGTAGTGCCAATGATGGTAGTCTTGCTTATTCTTCAGGTTAAAGATCATGCATGTTTAAGGTAAAACAAACTGAAAAGTCAGATCTTAAAATATAGCCTAATGGCATATGAATGCTCTGACAAAAACACAGGTGAATGCGTACTGTGTGTATATTTCCACAGATGTGTGAATGATTATTTTAATAAAACTGTCATAAGGGGGACTGAATAGAGTGCTCATGGTCAGAAAAAGCCTTCTTTATGCATGCTCATAAACATTACTAAGCTAGTGGGTGTTCAAAGAAAATGGGCTAATTCAAAATCGATATTGAGGCCCTTTGGTGCAAGTGTCCCCATCTTGAAAATCCACTTGGATTCTTCTCTAGAAATCAGCTCTGTGTAGTTGCCCCCTCTCCAGGGTTTAACAGCTTTGCTAATGACCATATATCTGAGTAGAGAAGGGTCACATAGGTGGTGCATTGCAAAATTCTGGGAAACGTGGTTTTCAAACCTCTTTTGGATGTTTCTCTGCTGCTCTGACACCCTAACGTACAATTACTAATGGTCCTGCCAATGTATTGCAGACCACAAGGGCATTGTAGAAGGTAAATAATCCCTGCAGTATCACATGTGAGTTTGCTGTCAACAGTGAAAGCCTTCCCGGTGGTGTTGGATGAAAAATTAACAGTCAGTTTCGTATGGCTAATACAGCCAACCTTGCACGTGGCACATCGATTACAATGATAAAAGCCCTTCTCCTTTTCCTTAAGCCATGTGCTTTCCGACCGGGTGGTGCTGGCGGAGATAGTGCTACTGACCAGCTGGTTTCAAAAGTTGCTTGCTCTCGTATAAATTAACCTAGGTTTCTCTGGTAGGATGGCCTTCAACTTCTCATCCCCCATCAAAACCTCTCAGCGGATTTTAATGATGTTTTCTACTTTTTTAGAGTCTATGAAAGGTATCTGAATGGACATGCTATCCCCCCCTCTTCTTTATGGAATAAGCTATCCCTGTTCGTGTTCCTTAAGGAAGTAAAGGCCTGTTCGACACCTTCTTGATAATAGTCCCTCTCTGCAAACCTATCCTTTAGTATGTGGGCCTCTGCTTCATACTCCTCAATTTTAGAGCAGTTTCTTCGGGTTAATTGGCCATTTGGGATATTCTGAATCCTCTTTTTGTGATGACTACTTGTGGAAGGGTTATAGGAATTTGAATATACCTCTTTAAAGAATGTTTTTGTCTCTATCTGATTGTTCTCAATGTAAACCTTCAAGTCAATGAACAGAGTGAGAGCTGGTGTTTGATGTAAATTGTAAATTGAGGTTATTCTGATTAAGGTAGTTCAAAAATTAACCTAATTCTTCCCCTGGGCCTGTCCAAATAAACAAGATATTGTCTTTGAACCGACGCCAAATAAGTATGTGCTGGATGTATGGATTGTTACTCCAAATGTTGTTGTTCTCCCATTTGGCCACAAGCAGGTATACGTAACTGGGTTTTAACGTTGCACCCTTAGCAGTCCCGCAAACCTGTCTGTAGAAATGGCCCTCTGACCAGAAGTAATTGTGATGGAGTATGTATGCAATAGCTTCAATGATGAAACAAATCTGTTCTCTTGGAAGTTTAGACTCATTGGTGAGAATGTTTTGTACATGGGTGCATCCCTTTGAGTGTTCAATGACAGTATAAAGAGAGGTGACATCACAGATTTCCAAAGTATATCCCTCTTTCCAGTTGATGTAATTAAGGATTTCTAAGACATGTCCTGAGTCTCTTAGATAACTCTTTTGTTTGGCCACAAAGGGTTGCAGGAAGAAATCTATGTAATTCGACAGATGAGTGGTGAGTGACCCAATGCCAGAGATAATGGGCCTATCCGGCGGATTAGTTAGGTTCTTGTAGATCTTTGGAAGGTGATAGATAACCGGTATTCTGGGAAAATAATGATAAAGATAGTCTAATTCTGCTTTAGTCAATATGCCTCTCTGATAGGCCGGTTTAAGGAGACTGATTAAGTCGTCCTGGTACTTTTTAGTTGGGACGCTTTTAAGATGCTCATATGTATTTGTATCATTAAGCTGCCTATTAAGCTCCTCCAGGTATTTGTCTCTATCAACAATAGTGATCCCGCCCCCTTATCTGCTGGTTCACAATCAAGTTGGGGTTGTCCCGTTCACACTGTTCCTTCTGTGATATGTTTTATGTTTTTGTCTGTATTTAAGTAGTTTATGGATAAACTGCTCTAAAATTGAGGAGTATGAAGCAGAGGCCCACATACTAAAGGAAGGGTTTAGAGAGAGGGACTATGATCAAGAATGTGTCGATCAGGCCTTTACTTCCTTAAGGAACACAAACAGGGATAGCTTATTCCATAAAGAAGCCCCCTCTTCTTTATGGATTAAGCTATCCCTGTTAGTGTTCCTTAAGGAAGTAAAGGCATGTCCATTCAGATTCCTTCCATAGATAGATTTAGCCAAGACTGTAAAAAAGTAGAAAATATCATTACAAACCACTGTAAGGTATTAATGGGGGAAGTTCAAGGCCATCCTACCAGAGGAACCTAGGTTTATTTACACAAGAGTAAGTAACCTCAGAAACCAGTTGGTCAGTAGCACTATCCCCCTCCCCCCCCAGCACCACCGGGTCGGAGAGCATATGGCTTAAGGAAAATAGATGTGCAATGTGCAAATTTGGCCGTATTAGCCATACAAAACTGACTTTTAATTTTTCATTCAACAGCACCAGGAAGGCTTTCACTGTTGACAGCAAACTCACATGTGATACTGCAGGGGTTATTTACCTTCTACAATGCCTCTGTGGTCTTTAATGCATTGGCAGTACCATTAGAAAATTACACGTTAGGGTGTCAGAGCACCAGAGAAACATCTAAAATGGGTTTGAAAACCACAGTGTATCCCAGCATTTTGAAATGCACCACCTATGTGGCCCTTCTCTTCTTAGATATATGGCCATTAGCAAAGTTGTTAAACCCTGGAGAGGGGGCAACTACGCAGAGCTGATTTCTAGAGAAGAATCCAAGTGGATTTTCAAGACAGGGACATTTGCACCAAAGGGCCTCAATATCAATTTTGAATTAGCCCATTTTCTTCGAACACCCACTAGCTTAGTACTGTTTATGAGCATCCATAATGAAGGCTTTTTCTGACCATGAGCGCTCTATTCAGTCCTCCTCATGATTGTTTAATTAAAATCATTATTCACACATGCGCACAACAGTTTGGCCGCGGCTGCGACCCTCATCCCCTGGTGTGTCCAGGCATCCTTGGACACACCAGCTGACCCGGAGGAACCTGGAGGAGAAATTCAAGTTCAACCAACGACCCTGCAATGAGGGGTAAGTCTCTTTCCTTTCATCCGTCCTGGGACCGTTTCAGCAACCTGGTATAATTAAATGGATTATTGACTTTGAAACAAACCTTTACCACTGCAGAACTTGTTTATCGTAATTTTGGACTAGTCAGGATTATCACTCCACTGGACTTCGGCACTGGCTTTTGTTATAGTGACTGCTGCTTTGGATCTACAAACTTCAGTTTACATTAGCCTACTTGAGCTCACCATCCCTGAATTGGTCTCATAAGTGGTTTACCTGTGAATCATACAGGACTATCATGAACTTTTAGAGATTTTTGGACTGGTAAAACTGGGCAGCCATCCCCACCCTAGACCTTGCTCCTGACTTCAACCTGTGTTGCTCTAGCTTATTCATGCATTTTATCAACTATCTATTTATGTTTATTATCTCCTATTTACTGCATATGCTTTCTATACTGTTAGGATTTGAAGGTCCATTTGTATTACCTTCCAAGTACAGTCATTTTGCCTTTTTTTTAATAAAATTGTCTATTGAGTATTGAACACTGTGACCCATCCAGTCCTCATTTATATGAACCCTTTTCAGCAGTCATTTTGGTTGACCTGTCCAACCTCACTCACCCACCACTCTATATACTTTTGCGCCCAGGGATTTACTGTTTTATCCACACAGACCTCTACACACTCTCACAGCTCAACACATCTCTCATCATACTTCTGCACATCTGCCCTCATACTTCTGCACATTTAACCTTCAGACTTCTGCACTTCCTCAGACCTCTACTCATCTCCTCATCCCATCTCTGCTCTTCTCCCCATAGACGTCTGCACAACACCCCTCATACCCCTTCACAACTCATGACACACCCCAGCACATCTCTCTTCACACCTCTGCACATCTCCCCTCAGACCTCTGCACAACTCCCTTCAGAACTCTGTGCATCTCCCCTCATGCCATTGTGTATCTTCCCACAAACCACTGTGTAACTCTCATCAGATCTCTCCACATCTCCCTTCAGATCTCTACACATCTCCCCTCAAACCTCTGTTTATTTCCCCAACAGACCTCTGCACATCTCCTCTCACCACTGCACATCTCCCCACAGACATCTTCACATCTCCCCACAGACCTTTTCATGTCTCCCCACACATCTCTTTCCACCCCTCCCATCACACCTCCCTACATTTACCCACAGAAGGAGGATGAGGATGTAGTCCAGAATGCACTGCACTACCTCCTCCCCCTCCTCTGCTTGGCTGTGCTCTGTGACCTCCCTGCATTGGCAGAAAAAATCTTTTATATTTGGTCATGAATTTTTAAGCAAATAATTAGTCTTTATCAAAAGATAATATCAGTTTTTTGCTTTACTGATTACTCAGGGACATATTTATCATGCAGCAAAAAGTCAAATGGCTAGCAAAAACAGGTATTTTTAGTGTTGTTTGAGCTTTACCCTATACATCAAATGGTCAACACTGGTGATAGACCCTGCTGGTGATAAGATTTGCCTGGGTTCCCTGATGATAGCTTCCCCACACCATCTCAGCATGGTGATAACAGAAGAAAATCTTTGAAAAAATGCTATATTTTTTGTATAGAATAAAGTGTTTTTCAGTGTTCAATGGTTTTTAAATCTTTTTTTTTATTTTTAAGATTCTTAATCTATTTTTAACAATTAACTTTTTTCCGTTCAATAACTGGGATTGAAGGCCCAAGTCAGGGTCAGGACTTTTAGTTGCACTATGAACCGGCTAGCTGAGTCACGCAGGCACATAATCCCTCAGATTGGCCCAGTGAAGTGGTAAATTTACCCTTACCGTTCCGATCCAGTATCGCTGAGGTAGCTCAGCGTTCCCATAGATATTTTATTGATAAATTATTTTGATAGGGCATTTCTTATTCCGACGATAAGTGGCGATAAAGACTCAACCTTATCACCACTTATTACTATTTAGACCCTTTAGTCTGAAAACATTCCGCAATATAAGTGATAGTGGAATCCATTAATGTAAACATGCCTACATGGCATGATTAACATTGTCAAATCAGTTCACCGACCAAATGGCTACAGGATAATATCTCTTTTACCATGAAATGTATCTGCAGGCTAAAAAAGCACAGATGTAACATGCAGCCTAGCACATATCTGAAACATGCTATACGAATCTGTGACTTGCAGAGCAATACACCTTTCCACCTTGCAATGTGTAACTGTTGAAATAATCCCATTGTCCTGTTAAACTACATGCTGTGCTCACAACCAGCTATCAGTGAACACAACCCTTTGAAGTGGTGCTGGCAGAATTATATCTTTATCTACTAGCTGAGTCATTTCCAGCCAGATTTAGAAAAATGAAATCACTTTAAAATGTGTGAATTGCCTGAAGCTACAATGAGAGCATCCTGCTCAGTCCTGACATTCATTTCTGTGTATTTTGGTACCTTACCCATCTCTGAAATTAGAAGAAAACCAAATTTATTCTTAGGATGGAAAATTGATGTGTTAGATATGCTCTGTACTGTTACCTCGCTCTCGTCAAGCCAGGCACATCTTCCAAACTACTATGTTAAAATTGGACGTGTGCTCAAACCTATTGATTATTTATTTTCAGAATTCCTTTTAGCTTTATTGTTTAGATTTCAGTTATTATGAGTGCAGTTTAGTCCTCTTACACAAGTGAATACAAATTCTACTGCACAATAAACATTGTTGATTTAGCTAATTTTTTAGTTGATAAAAAGTCTAACACACCAATATTTATTAAAAAATACTTAACAATATTGGGCCTGATTCATTAAGGATCTTAAATGAAGAGGTATTTTATGTCAGTCCCCTGGACAAAACCATTTACAATGCAAGGGGTGCAAATTAGTATTCTGTTTTGCACATAAGTTAAATACTGATTGTTTTTTCATGTAGCACACAAATATCAACTTTAAATTTCAGTGTACAAATAAGCTATCAAGTATTTGTGTGCTACATGAAAAAACAGTCAGCATTTTAACTTATGTGCAAAACAGAAAACTAGTTTGCACCCCTTGCATTGTAACATGGTTTTGTCCAGGAGACTGAAATAAGATATTTCTTCATTTAAGATCCTTAATGAATTAGGCCCATTATTCCTATTTACAAATTGTCTGTACTGTTCAATAGTTTAGATATAATCTGCACAAAAGGGTAGGAAAAAAGTAGACGCAAAGGGTGGTTGTCCTTATCCCAGTCAAGGTAATTAACCAGGACTCCATCACTGTGCCTTTGACTATTACTTACAGCTTCATCTTCTTCTTGCGGTCACTGATACATTCATAAACAGAGCTAAGAGAGCCCATAATTTCAATTTATAATAAAATGCTTTTTCACAGGTTATAAATACTTCTTATTTTGTGAATTCCTGTTGATGATGGAGGCCACTGAATGAGAAGTAGTGTGGCTTCTCTTTATTGGTTGTTATCTAGAAATTCCATTGCTTCCTCAAGAAAATAGTTGCATATTAGGCAGGTGGTGTTGAGTAAAAATGCCACTATAAACTGTCTACCACAGCAGGAAGGAGGGAGTAAGCTAGTCTGTATTGCATAATGTACACAAGAATGGGCACTGCATTGTATACAATCTATCAGAATTGGGTGTATGCACTAAATGCTGTTGACAAGGGGGTTGGGGTGTCCATATTGTGCAATGTCAGCCAAAATAAAGTTATTTATTGTACGCTAGTCAGGAGAGAGAGAATTGTGTTTTGTATGTATTTAAAATGTAGAAATTTATGTTGTACATTTGTACTGTATTTATCACAATGGGGTTTGTATTGTACATGTATTCCAAAATGGATTGCATCTACATTGCAAACTAAGCACCAGAAAGGAGGGATGCCCGATTCACAAGCCCCCATAATGAGGTCTGCTCTTCATGCTACTCACCAAGATGGGGTATGCAATTTATACTAACCACCAAACTGTGGACTGTTTTGTATACTGATCAACAGACTGGGGAGATGTGAGGGGCTGTATTGTATTCTAGCTTCTAAAATATGTTTTGTATAATAGCACTGCTGTTTATACTTATATTTTTCACAATAATACCTTTTAATCTAATATTTTTAACTCGGGTGTTGAGACACAATTAAAATTGTCCATGGCCCAGAATCCTCTATTTTACAGATACGTTAGTGACTCCCTACATTGGCAACACCTAGAAGCCTAAATTCAATGGAAGAATAGACATCACAGAAAAACAAGATATAAGATAACAGAGAACACAGATTGTCAATTATTGAGAGAGCTCACAGAGTTGATGAGGTCTCTAATAGGAGACATGCAGTAGCTCAGATAATAATAAGACATCAATGTATGTTATGATGTTCTAAACTTAACCAAAGGTATATATTATTACCTTTTTACTGTTTTGGATTACATCACAATATTAAGTATGTTTATCAAGCTATATAGCAGTAGTTTTAAAATGGGTGGAGTATGTGGTTTGGCAACATTGCTTTGGGCGCCAAAATACCAGGGTAAGTCACCGGCTATGTAAATCAAGTATAAAATAATGGACTCAATTATAAATCTAATTTTTCACAATTTTATTAGCCCTTTGTAGTCATTACTTTTTTTATTAACTAGGAATTGTTACATTATTTAGTAGTTTAAACATTCCCATAAAATATGTATATAAGAAACAATTGATCCACCCAATTTGACAGTATATAGATTTCCATACTTCAATAGTGTTTACTATAGGAAAAACGTCACTGTCTACATTATTTGACTTTAGATATTTTCAGAATTCAAAAAATGTTTCCAGTAATTTAAATCCATCAGTAATATACCTGGAATTGTTAAACCAGTGACATGTGCAAAACTGTTACATGGCACAGTAGCACCAGCCAAGACTAACCTGCAATTAATAGCAAAGCAGGGTAGAACTGGAACCAGTAACCAACCCTGGCTTACAAATGTGTTTTCATTTTCACAAGCAAATGCTATCTATGTCTTATGGTGCCATAGCTAAGTCTATGCTGACTGTATAGAAGCTGTTGCCCTTACATTATGTTATTAAAATAAGACTGATTGAGACTAGATAACCATTTTAACTTATGTTTGAGAGCCAAGAAGAGCCAACAAATCAAACCAGCCCTTATGGCAAATTCCAGAGTCGCCAGACTGCCAATGCAGGCCTGACACTAACCCACATTTACAATTGTGTGCTCATCTCATCATTACACTGACTTGCTCTGTAAATTGGGCTCACTCATGCCCATAGGAGATGAATTTTTCATTGCCTTCTTTACTGTTTTGAATTCAAGATCTAATTCTGACAATCAAAAGTACTTACATTTTTAAAGAATCGAAAAATACTCATGGTCATCTGTTGGAGAGAGCGTTTTAACTGTTTAAGTGCTGAGAGGTTAATTGGTTATTTGTGCCTCTTTCTGAAATCACACTGGATGACAGCAAACATTTCCATTTAATTTCTTTCCTTTCCTGTCATTTTAGTTTGCTTTCTCCCCTTTGCCCCTGCAGTGAGAATAAACGGAGCATCAATCAGAGAGCAAGAAACGCAGCTAGATTTGCTTTATCTATTGATCGCCTATTGCCTCTGATCTCTGCAATTTCCTCTTTCCTTGCCTTGTACAAGCTGCTATATCTCCAGACAGGTAACATCTCTATACAGATGGTTCATCATTCTCAGATACCTAACTCGACAGACACTTAAGATATCCCATTTGGAGGCATGGAGAGCACAAATGGAATTTGTTCCTCAATTGTATATCTGAGAGGTGAAAGGAAGAAGGATGTTGTTTGCGAACAGGAAAATTTACCACTCAGGTAAAAAATGAAACTACGGACTTAAAATTCTGTTCTACTTATTTCAGCGCCAAATACATAGATTTTGGATCTGAAATTCATTTGACTTCTTCCAGATCAATACAAACTAAACTATGTAACTCAGAGAAGTATGACAAAAAACAATATTGAATAAAGACTCATATATTTCTCCAACTGGTGTTTATAATTTACTTAGGAATTTTTAAATAAAATTGATGTAATTTGCAGTGGAAGTGCTTAAAAGAAAAACAGCATTTGTAACATTGCTGCAAATAGTAGTTTTTAACATCACAATTGTTTTGCTGTGAATGATTTTAAGCAAAAGAGAGAAGAAATGCGCGTAACAAATAAAGAGATTCAGGGACTGATATTGCTATAGGGCCCAGACCATGAAGTTAAATATATCACATAATAATCAACACTGTGTGAGCTGTCCTGGCACTATGTACGATACATCCCTGTGATCTCTTGTTCCACCATGCACTACTCTGTGAAATCATACATTAGCGGAGAGTGAACTCATTATCATTCTCAAGTCTATTTACAAAGAAATTGCAATAGGGCTTGTTTTCTGTCGCTAGAAAGATGAATGATGGGGCAAACCCACATTGGGTGTACACAGAGGTGGAACTAGCAAGTGATGAGGAAGAAACCAGGCCCACATCTCGCTAGTTTTCTGTGCAGTGGGCCCTATTATCTCCATGGGCCCAGGTGCACCGCACCTGCTGCACCAATGGTTGTTCCGCCACTGGGTGTAAAGATGAACCATGATCATATACAATGTTGGAGTTAACATATATATTATCTAACATATAAAAGTAGGTATAATTGCACATATATAAACGAGCTACACAATTGAAGTGTTACAAATGAAATAACCCTAAAGGTAACTTATAAAAATACAAAACTGCAGGCCCAAAGAGCAAATTACATTTTTCATCTATTTTTGCTGATTTCTGAAAACTGATTTGTGAAGACCTGTGAAAATGAGAATTTAGTGTATACAGTTGCGTGGGTCATGCAGCACAACAGCAATTGTAAATGTACAAATACAGGTTGCTGATTATATATTGCTCAATGTTGACCCGGTAATCAGTTATCTTCAGGCCAAGATTTCCACTCGGACAAAACTGCCCCTGTTCAAGTCGGGCAGAGTTAATTATAAAAATGGTTCTTCAACCCAAATTTCTATATCAACTACATAATTTCCCTCCCGGAGTGGTTCTTTTCCAGAAATAGCAAACACTTGTCCCCTCTGCTCTGTGGGGAAAAGCGGGTGAGAATCAGGCTAACATCTCTGTATCGTTCACGTGCCTCAGGGGATCTGGCCCTCCGAGTGCAGCTGGCGCACCTGAGAGGGTGGATTGGGAACTCCCCAACTACTGACTTGGTAGGATTCCTCGGAATGTGGACGGTGTTCGTTCGACTCCCCACTCAGGCCCTACTAGGAACCTGATTTTCTAGGACCATCCCACTGCTGCTTAGACAGGCCTTGTTAATCTGGAACACGAAGCAGTGGACACTGGACTACATGGGTGTAGATCCTGACACCCCAATCTTGGTTAAATCTTCCCTTCCTGAACTATTAAAATTTTGACTGTTTCCCCACTGGCGTGCTGTGGGTGTCACTTTCCTTGGCCAATTGTATTCAAAAGGCTCCTTTTGTACAGCTATAATTGGATTTTCCCCTCCTGAACTGCATATTTTACAATGATCTACATTCTGGTTGCTCAGTTTGTCAGTGTTCAAGTTGCTTTTAGCCCGTCCCACCTCCACTTGCTCCTGATCAGGTGGGATAATTTAAGACCATTAATATACTATATGATACTGTTATTTCCCTCCTTGATGCTGACAATCTGGGTGGACTAAGAATGAATAGTAGATGGATTTGGGTCCCTTGGATGATAAAGACTGGAGATATATGTTGGATAGTGCTAGTAAGACCAACTCCTGCACTAGATGCAGACAAGCCCAGCTGTACATACTGATTATATTACTCCCCACACAGACTGCTAGAAATGACTCTGTCTGCCCAAAATGTGGGGATTCTTCCGCTACCATTTGGCATCTGCTCTGGAGCTGCCCTGTGGTTGAGGACTTCTGGTCAGAGGTGATGGGAAGCCTACACAACACAGGTATCACTGTTCCAAAACTGTTCCTTAGGGCCTTTGTGTTTGGACTCAGCCTAGATCTTTTGCTAAACAGGAGCTAGACTAGATATGTTACGAATCATCTCACTTTGGCCAAGGTCATCATCGTCAGAGCATAAAAGGCCCAGGAGGGGCCTCACTTTGCCAGTTGGGTAAACCTAGTTAACTCAGCTATATCTGAAAGATTAGGTGCACCAAAAAGACCAAACATTTGATAAATAAAAGAAAAAAAGAAAGATGGATGTTGTCTTCTAAAATACAATGTAAATTTATTTCTAATCAATTTAAAAGATAAAAAATAAAAATAAAATACACAGATCATATAAAAGACTGAAAAGTTTCAGTCTCTGTCTAATATATTATTAACGTGGAAAGTGATGTCTTTAATAGTCATTATTGATGCAATATATGCTAATATTATCCTTATATGATATGTGTATTTTATTTTTATTTTTTGTCCTTTAAATCAATTATAAATAAATTTACATTGCATTTTAGAAGAAGCCATCCATCTCTCTTTTTTTTCTTTTATTTATAAAATGTTTGGTCTTCTTGGCGCATCTAATCTTTCAGATATTGTTCCATTATTATATGGGGTGGCACCCTTGGTTGGAATTGCGGCAAGAGACTATCCTTCTTTGGGTTTAGAGCGCTCAGGATTTGTATTAGCTGGTTAATGAAGCTGTACGGCATGACTGGTTTAATTATCAGTCTCGTAACACTATGCATAAATACTCTAAAGTTTGGTCGAGATGGGTAAAATCGAGATATGCAGTAGGGTCATTAGCAGCCGATTTTGTGCCAGACTGTTTGTCTTTTCTTCACTTAAAATATGGTAAGTCCTTGGATGCATATGAAAATATCTGCCCCCCATTTGTACTAGAAAAATGTAATTGATCTGTGTCTGGGGATCGGGGAGGGCATTGCTACCGAGTATATGGCTGTCAACTGTCAGTCTCATGTCATGCTTGCTGCACCCTGGCTGGGACTTGATGCCTCCTATTATACCCTCTGCTTGCAGACACTGCACACCTAACTGCTTTAACAAAAAATTGGGTTACTATCTCATATAAGGTTAAGAGATGAATGTATAAGACCATGGGGTAAATGTATCAAGCTGAGAGTTTTCCAGCGGGTTTGAAAAGCGGAGATGTTGCCTATGGCAACCAATCAGATTCTAGCTGTCATTTTATAGAATGTACTATAAATAAATGACAGCTAGAATCTGATTGGTTTTTCAAACCTGCCGGAAAACTCTCAGCTTGATACATTTACCCCCATATTGTTATTTTGTTGCACCATGATGAAGATATTATAATATAAGATGTTTTGTTTTAGATTGAGTAAAAGTGATAGAGCTTAGAATACTGCTAAAGAAGGAAATGTGTTTTTTCTCTGTACTGTCCTTGAAACTCTTAATAAAAATATAAGCTTTAAAAAATAAATTTTTGGGGGTATGACCTTAACACAACTGGAATGTTTTGGCATGATCTGAAGTATTTCATTCAAGACAGCTCATATATATCAATTAGTTTAAGCAGCTCTCTAAAGAGAATTGTCCAATATTGATTCTGTTAATGAGGCTAGAACGTGACAGCTTTTAACCTGTGGTCATTCTCTGATGGCATTAAAAGGCCCCAGCGATGCTGGAAATCCTCCAGATGTTCAACCCCATTGGTTAAATTACAAGATCTCGTCCAATTTTGCTATCCACATATGTAGCCATATTGGACAGAAATCCTATCCTTTGGAACTCAGCCTGAGTGGCGTGATAGCTTTGCGTGTGGCCAGAGTAGCTCTGATTACACTATTTTCCCAAGTAGGATACTGGTCTCACAATGAAAATCATGATACATTACACAAATTGCTCGTTAATTGGAAAATTACATCATAAATAGAATAGGCATTTGCATCACCTGTACATATTTTTTCTGGCTTGTAAATGACCATTGGTACAGGTAAGGGTTTCGATCATGTTCAATAACAGCTTCCTTTTCCTTTTCCTTTTCCTTTTCAACTTCCAGTTTGTACTGTACAACAACTTCCCTCTAAGCTCTATAACACTTTCCTAAGACAGTTTGTAATGCATTTAAAATGTCTTTCTATCCTCTTAGCAGTCTGTACTGTTAGGCACATTCCAACATCAGTCTATACTATGTAACACCATTCTCTGCCAAGGTCACCTTTGAAGAGAATGTTTTGTGATGCCTATTGTATTGCTACATACAGTTAAACCTAGTTAAAAAAAAATCACATTAACCTATCTACTCTGCTTACATGTGAGAGGGTTAATAGTGACACAACAGGAAATAGATTTCCTCTAACACACTTTCCAATAAAATTACAGTCTCACGCGGCAGAACCTTCAGCTGAAATATGGTGACCTCAAGAGTAAGACTTACAGGCCACAGAGGTACTAGTAATTTGCTGACTTACTCTTCATTCTGTCTGCTCCCAGAACACTTTCCTTTCCCAAAACATAAAAGCTGCACTGAGAAAAGCTCCAATGGCAATGAATCCAAAACAAAACATATTTGCAAATTCATTATTGTTTATGTCAGGAAGGCAACGGTGTGTGATAAATTTGAACAATGCAAGATTAATATTGGCATGGAAACAATATTGTGCTGCCACAAACTAATACATTGTGAAAATGTTCCGCTATCCAACGTGTGGATATTAATAGCCTATCCTAAATCATTTTAAACTTGGTGCTAACAAGCAAGAGTAATGTAGATGCTGTAAAGTTTGTTATTGAACTTTATTATTTTTGTTCGCTAGCTTATTATTATATTTCTTTTAACCAGATCACTTAAGTTTCGGCCTCCCTGTGGTGCTTTCACGAATAATGTAAATCTGCTACTAAATACACTGAGCCATCTGTATTGTGCTATAGCTAGAGCAGTGGAAAGAAGGATGGTTGTAGTGACCGCTGAGAAGTGCACAACTGAGAATAGCCATAGCACATACAAAAAGATTTCCATATGTTGTCAAAGGCATGCTGTCCTTAGAAACCTATCGTTTACATACAATTACACATTAACAAGATATGTGGACAAATAACATATTAATAGACATATATCTAATTTTCTATGTTTATTTTGTTTTGATGTGCTTTTTTTTCTGTTGCTGTCAATAAGTTGCCTGTTCCATTAGCCTGCAAAAACAATACATCTTAGATGGGGGAGCAGATTGCTTTATTCATGTTTAATTCACTGAATCCCTCTGCTAGTTTAAATAGTTCCTGTAGAAGCTTCCAAACTGCTCACTTAGTATTCTGGTTCCCTTAGAAGATAGTTTCAGGCCGTCACTTTGTATAAGCCCCTATCTTGCCAGATTGCAAGACTATGGTCTATAAATCCAAATTTCTCCTCATAGCACCACTTCTTTAGCCACCCATAGAATTTTCTGATGCAATGAGTTTTGTCTTTACCTCTGTGTACTGACAACAATGCTGAAAAAGTTACAGTGGCTGCCATCTACTTTAGAGCATTCCCTAACTTTCGAAATTCATCTTTTACGGCCATGACTTCAGCATTAGCCAGGTCGTTTGTCCTTAGGTGGACAATTCTATCCACCTCCCCATCTTCTCTTGCTGCTTTCACAATTCTTTACATGCGCTCTTTATCACTTGGAGCTGTGGCTCCAGATAAGCACCTTACTTGTTTCTCTACATCAGTAGCTTTTAACAGATGTATGCCTCTTATAATGGAATCCCCCAAGAGAAGTTTAGTCCTGTTCCTACAGCTAGTAGAAGTCCCCATATCCTCAAGTTATGTATTACCTATATTATTTGTACTCTCCAGCCATGCAAGAGCAGCATATGAGTTTTGCAATGCACAGCTTGTACAATATTTTCCCTTTCAGTGCTCACAGTAGTTCAGGCAGAAAATATTCTGGGGGCTCTCTACAGCAGTGGTGATCTCAAGGATACAGATATCTTACATACTTCAGCTTGCAGTATACCTATTTCCTCCTGCAACAAAGAAAGTTGTTTACAGATTGGACAGTAGCTGAGTTTCCAGAATGCCTCCTGCAAAACAAAGGCATTACATCCATTGCACTAGTACAAACATTGTATCAGATGTTAATGGTAGTGTCAATATGTGTGCACCTGTTTCTGTATTCTAACTCCCCTGATTGTTTTCATATTAACAGTCTATCTAAGTTTGCAAGCTGCAACAATGAGCAAGCTCCAATGAGTCTTCTGCCTATTTATAAAGAATCTGTCAGGTGCCGTCCCCGCATTGTGCATACGTTTCAGGAACGGACATCTGTCTCTATTCCGAATCATATTCCATTGCCTAGCAACGGGACGCACTTCCGGGTGTTACTGTGAGCATGCGCAATAGGTCCGCGTCCCGGTGCTAGGCAATCGGACGCATCTCTTCCCTGGCATGTCAGGCGGGAAAATCATCTCCTACCAATCAGGGACTGTGTTAGGGTATATTAGGCACCCCCCACATCACTCTGGTGCCAGAGTATTGGTTTCACCACCTCCAATGTTCTGTCTCCTGTACCCTTGGTCCTGTTGTTTGCTATATTGACTTCTGACCCCTGGCTTGTTCCTGACTACTCTCTAGTCCTGCAATTTGGCTCTGTTCGTTATCTGGATTCTGACCACTGCCTCGTTTCTGACCAACCCTCTGGATTATCCTTGTGTACTGCACTATCGTTTGGCATCTGACCCGGACTGCACGACCATTCCTGTTCTCTTCCGCTGCACTGATAACTAACTCGGAGGATCGCGACCTGCGCACCTCACACAGCCAAATCCATACCTCTTTGTGGGAGTCCCTGGTGAATACCGGGGGTGCATTAGACTCCGTGCCTCCCTGTTTAGTTGCGCAGTTCTATCCTAAATGCTGCTGCAAGACTGATCTTCCTCTCTCACCGCTCCACATCTACTGCACCACTTTGAAAATCCCTCCACTGGGTCCCTGTGTCCTCCAAAATCCAATTCAAATAACTTACCTATATCTTAAAAGCCCTCAACAACATCACCCCTTCATACATTTCAAATTTCATATCAAAATATTCTCTCTCCCGCCCTCTTAGATCATCCTCTGACCTGCGCCTTGGCCTATCTGAACTGTCTGTTTCACATATTTTTTCTGCTTCACTAATAGAACATATAATTATTATTTATATACATTACATATTTATATACATGGGTCTTGGGAACCACCCTCCCATGCAAATCTACAGCAGTCCCCTTTACCCCGGGGTTGTGCAAGGTGATGGTTTCAGTCCCACCACCACTGCATTTTTAGATAGCCTACAGGCCCTGTCCCCCAGAGTCACAGGCACTTTGGGCTTCAAACACCACCGGCCTTCCGGCATCAGACCAAAATGACCCACCTTTTCAGGACATCCCAAACAAACCATTCTAGGTCAGATACTACATTTGAGCTTAACCAAAAGCATGAATCGAGAATGACATTTTAATCTCAAACTGGACATGATAACTGGATGTAGGTATGCATGGAATATACTGTATATCAGAGTTTTGATGCTTGATTCACAAGTGCAGCATCATGTTACTCATAGGATATAAATAAAACAAGGTATTTGAAAGCTCCACTCATGGTTAAAGATGAATGCTCCGCCCATCAAGAAATGCATCATACTAGTCTTTGAAGTTTTTTGTATGGGTGCAGGCTGCCTTTGTCTATTTTCATTTACAAATGTCTAACTCTGTTCATTCATACCACTCTTCACCCAATGAACTCTGTCAGCTACTGTAGCTTCACTCTCTGTGATGAATGCCCTGTAACTGTTAGGGTTGACAAAAATTATCAAAGACTCGTAGAACAGGCAGAAGAGATCTTCACCTATAGCAGCCTCCTTTCCCGTAGAGCTGTATGCGCTCACAGGTACTCAAATGCACCCAGGTCTTAAACTCAGAGTAGTACAAGTTTATAATATTACTGTAGTGCAGGTGAGGACCTGATTGTAGAAGTCCAAAAACGGGCCGAGGTCAGAGGGGCAACAGCAGGCAGCAGAGTGAGGTCCAGGCAAGGGTCAGGTTTGGCAGAAAGCAAAGTATCCAGAGAACAGGCAGAGGTCAGGGTCACAAGCAATCCAACAAAGTCCAGTAAGCATGCCAGGGGTCATACACAAAGAATCAATCAAAATAGCACAGGAGCAGAGGAAAGAAGCAGGTCAGCAATCAGAGAATGAAAGCTATATCTGGCAGAGAGGCCAAACCCTCCATGTCTTAATAACACAGATAGGCCAATAGGAACGAGAGGACACTCATGAAAAATCAGTCGAGAGGCTGGAACCAATTTTTACTTATTGCACACGTGCCCTTTTGTCAATTTAGTCGAGCCGCAGCAGTGAACGAAAGAACCGTACTGACTGTTGCCTTGGTGACAGCCGGGACGTGTGGGCGGAAGGGACATCTCGGTCATCATGGTGACGGTGGAGATGCCAGAGGCACCCGTAAGCAAGCCGCGGCGGCCAGCAGTGGAGCCGCGGCTTGTGACAGTAACATTTAAAATGTATTGAGTGCGTAGTTTTTGAAGTTTTGCAGTATGGGTGCAGGCCACCACCATGTATCATTATCAACATTTATTTATATAGCAACAGCAACTTAAGTAGAGCTTTACAATTGGCTATCTACTTGTCTAAGTATCCACTGATGCCTCTGTCCATCTAATGACATGTGATTGTTACTGTCTCTTCACTCTCCATGATGCATGATGTCTAATGTTCCAATTTTAGTGTGTGCATAGTGTTTCAACATTTTTATCTTCTGCAACCTAAACTCCATACACTACATTTGTTTGCTGTTTAATTTATAATGAAATATGTCTTATCCTTAAACACTGCACTCCACCCAACAAGTCCCATTGTTTGAATCACAAGGACAGCATTACGATCTACATTTACCGTAATCTTAGCATAAACAGCCAATTAAGTAAAACAAGATATTTAAAAACTCCGCTCTTGGCTAACGATGAATGCTCTGCCAATCGAAAAGTGCATAGCACTAGTCTTTGAATTTTTTGGTATGAGTGTAGGCCTTCTTTGTCTATCATCAACAGCACTTATTTATATAGTGACAACAAATTACATAGCATTTTAGAATTAGGTATCTACTTGTCTAAGTATCTA
The DNA here is from genome assembly GCF_038048845.1 of Mixophyes fleayi. NCBI lineage: Eukaryota > Metazoa > Chordata > Amphibia > Anura > Limnodynastidae > Mixophyes > Mixophyes fleayi. The sequence continues at coordinate 53,009,601 of NC_134409.1, read as the reverse complement.
ATGATCCCTCTGTCCATCTAATAACATCTGATTGATTTGATTTGATAATATCTCTTCGCTCACCGTGATGCATGTGGTTTAACATTTCAAATTTAGTGTTTAATTTCTTGCATCTTGCATATTTTTGTGTTTTTAATTTATCTAATGGGCTTGCTTCAGTTGGTGGCATGACAGATGACAGATGTTTTTACAGCCGTTGCAATGTTCAATCTGCAGTCGCTGAATGTCAAAAATGCTCAGAAAAACCCTCCAGTATTGAAAATAGAAAAGCTGGCGGCGGCTCAGGTGAATGCAGATCTCGACCACATCCCAGCCGTTTCCAGGGCAACTGGGATGCAGAGGCAGGGAGGACAACCATTAACTAACATCCAGGATGTGCGGATTCATTTACTTATCAGCCTCCCTTGACTGAAGCAGGAGGGTCTGATTGGTCATCCTCGGTATATAAGGCAGAGGCTTAGGCTCTCTACCAGTTATAGCACTGTTGCTGTGCATTTGATGATCTGCTCTTTGCATATGTGGATACTCTGTTGATTTCTGATTGACTCCTGTGGCTCTTTTCCTGGACCCTGCTTGCTCGCTGATTGCAATATTGGCTCTTTCTTCTGTATTCTTCTTGCTTGCTGCCAGCCCCGACCTTTTGGCCTGTTTTGTGATGCTTCCTGCTTGCTACTGACCCACGACCATTGGCCTGATACTAGATATACATGTACCATGGTACCTGACCACCTGCATCCTATCTCTGTGTTACTGGGGCCTGCCCATCACTTTTGCTATGTTGAGTTAAATCCCAGGGAAATCCAAGAACCTGTGAGTGCATCTAACTCTACAGGAAAGGTGGCTGCTGTAGGTGAAGACCTCTACATCTATTTCTAAAAGCTTATGACAATACTTAGAATCCATAACAATCTCTACTGAACTGCTTTACAATAATCACAACTATTCTTTTGTTTTCTCTGTCCCTCTTTCACCCTAATTTCAGAGCAGAGCACTGCAGCTAGCATCCTCCATACATGCTGCCTGTTCTAAAATGGCAGTTGAGAAAGTGAGGGAGGACTATATATATAGAAGATATCAATCCAAAACTCTTGCGAGTTCTGCATCGATATTTTGCAGAAATTACATTTTGGCTCGTTTTCAGATCCGAAACTGGAGCTCAAAATCGACTCTTGACTCGAATCTGAACCACTCACCTCTAGAAAACATTTACCATTTTCAAAACTGGACACAACCTGAAAAGAGTGCATGGTCATGTCAATCTGGGGGCATGGTCGGGTCACATTGGAGGTATGCTATGTTACCTGGCCAGGTGTTTAGAGATTCTGAAGCACCAGACTTTTTTATGTAACACCCTGTGACTGTATGTGTGTGGTTCTGGGGCGCATATTGTTGGTTATACCTTCTGATCTTACTAAAGGTGTTCAGCAGTGTTAATGTGGATGTTAAGCCACAATGCTTTGTAACTTAAACAGGTTGCTGTTTATTTAAAGATGATAACAACAGATGAATGCAGTTACTCACAGTTGCTTCTAGTACAGCAGTATTCAGCAGTAACAACAGTTGCAGCAATCAAGCAATACAGATTATGTGCAGTCTTGCTTATGCACTCTTCTATATATGCTGGTGGTGATGCCCTCTTATGTAGATATACAAATGCAGGCAGGTTTTAATGTATACTGCACAGCCGTGCAGTGACTTCTGAGGGTACAGACTCTCCTATTTATAATCAGGGGAGCCTCCGGTCACTATATATATATATATATATATATATATATATATATATATTTGCTTTTGGGGACTTATATTATCTGGTGCCACGCAGCTACTAATGCTGCGACTGTCCCCTTCAGTTGTCTCAATGGAAGCAACGGCGCAAAGACGAAATTCTGGTTATCGGGTGCCGGTGCATGCACAGTAGCGCAATCTGGACGCTGATGTCCTGCCCCAATTCCTGTTCTCCTCCTAGATCATTGGGGATAAGCAGGTAACCATGGCAACCCAATTTTAGAAGGAGACGGAGCGTTAGTGCTCCTACACACCAACACATATGTGGGGATATGCAACTTCTTGCTTACACTTTCCTCTACCCTGTCTAGCTTTTGGGTGTGGGTATAAGTGAAAAGAGGGACCCTGCACCTGCAGGTTTTACAACAAAGTCTTTTAGGTGCTTAGACACAGGTGCTGTTGCGTGGTGGTACAGTTGTTGAAGCAAGTTGGGCACCAGACCATCTTTACATTGCAATATAAAAACTACATATTTCTCTAGAGATTGACATGGTTATGTCGATACGGCAGTCACATTTAAAATAGTCTTTTGTGGATATGTCCAATATATATGTGAAATATAAAGTCACTAAAGAACGCACAGGAAAAGAAACAACCTATTCAATTAATGTTCTATGTTAATAAGACAGTCATTAATGAAAAATATATATATAAAAATGTTTGTTTATTTTTTGTTTTTTTTGCATAACATACATTAATTAGGATTCTCTTACTTCTTAATATCTACTGCACATAACATACATATTTACAGTTGCTCCTGATTCAAAACAATTTCTAGCATTCATACACAGCCTTTATCACTAGTAATCTGCAGTTAGACTAGACCTGTAGCTAAAGCAAAAGATGTGGCTGAGAAAAAAGATGCCCAGAGCTTGAATTGGATGGTGGTGCGTGTGCGCAAGATTGGCTCACCCTTACTGTACATTGACTACGGCCAAATGTCCCTTCCCCGCCCCACTTTCTCCCTGAAAGAAGGATGTGGGCTGTAGTAAGTGTCGAGGATGAATTTAATGTTGTTGTGTTCTATGGTGAATGAGACAGTTTTGGGCATGCATAAAGTAATTTTGCAGATTGTTTGTACAAAATTGCCGTTTATGTCCCTTAAAGAATCAGCCCCCCCTGTGTGTAGGCTGATTTCATTCCATAGCCTAGGGTCTGTTGTGGAAAATGTGTTAACTTTTAACAGCTATATGGTGCTACCCCACCTCAACAAATCTTAGCATTATATTATTAGGGTCAGATACAGCATCAGACATTTCATTTATATTATTTAATAAACCCACTATTATAAATCATGTTCCTATTAGAATACATGTCAGTAATTTAAAGCTTCATTTCTTTACTTTTTTTTTTTACTAATAAGTGTTAAATACCTGGTTACACACAGTCTAGATTTAGCTGCAATAGACATCATATTTTAACTGATTGTTCTGCAAATAAACAATATAACCAGCTGGGAACTGTACTTATGTGTTTTGATGATTTAGTCAGTTATAGTCCTACTGTTTACATATAGAATGTAAAATATTATTTATAAAAATGCCAAAGACCTTTCTTTCCATAAGACGAGGTGAGAATCCTGTCTTATCTGGCACAATTTTAGAGGCACCATAGATGAGGCTCTTACCATGCATACCTTCCCCTCCATCCCCAATGTCCAGTGTCAGACACTGCTTGTATACGAAATAACTTAGATAAAGCTAACTGAAGCTCACTGTAATACATATTACCATGCCTTTTCTCCTGTAGTCAGTGTGAGGAGAGCGGTGACTGGCAGTAGGAGTAGAGTATAAGAGTAGAGTATAAGTTAATGGCAGCTGGTACATACCTAAGCATGCCATAGTTGCTAAGGATAGTTGAATGAATTTAGGGTATGTCATGGTTGCTGAATTCAAAAATGAAAGTATTTTTTTTTAATTGGCTCTAGTTCTTGAGATAATGGATTCCTGCAATTAATAGGAAACTTCACTCCGCATTCTAGAATATCCCCTCTGCATATGCAAGTGAACGGTCACCCAACAAGCAGTATGTTGACAGTTGACAGTTGAGCAGTTATTGTTTTTCTTGTTTATCGTCTGTGTAATATATTTGTAAACATGTAATTAGTAAATAAATCATGTTGTATACAGAGTGGGGTATTCAATTGTTAGCGAGAACCGCTAAAATCCCACGCTCGAAAAATATTACTGTTAATATGGTAATATTGCGCGTAAATACCGTTAATACGGTAATTTACGCGCTGGATTTCAGCTCGCAGCTCCCTGAGCTCCTATTACCGTATTAACGGTAATATTTTTTGAGCTCGGGATTTTAGCGGTTCTGGCTAACAATTGAATACCCCCCAGAGTGTTTCATGTAAGAATATAGTCAATTAACTATAAAATCATTCTCCCTCCACTCCATATCAAGCTGGAACTAATGAAACAATTTGTTATGGTATTGGACAAAGATGGCAATGGTTTCAAATACATTTGTAGATTGTTCCTGGACTAAGTATGGAAAACCTAAAAGCTGGAATCTTTGATGGCCCTCAAATTCGTAAACTTATCAAGGATTCTAATTTCACAAAATTTATGAATGATGTTGAAGCCTGGTGCAGTTATGTGTCAGTTGTCGAGAACTTCTTGGGTAACCACAAAGCTGACAATTATGAAGAACTGGTTCAAAACATGCTCACAAACTCTAAAAACGTAGCTACTAATATGAGCATAATGGTACACTTTCTCCATAGCCACTTACACAGATTTCCGGATAATCTTTCATCATCATCATCATCAGTTATTTATATAGCGCCAACATATTCCGTAGCGCTTTACAATTGGGGACAAACGTAATAAACTAATAAACAAACTGGGTAAAACAGACAAAGAGGTGAGAAGGCCCTGCTCGCAAGCTTACAATCTATGGGACAATGGGAGATTGACACATGAGGTTAAGTATACATTTTGCATCTTGGCCCAGCCAGACTGCAAAGGTAGGGTGACTCATAAGCTAAATGATCCTGTCACACAATAATGTTGGTCCGGGGGTAGTTGTCTTGTGTGAAATTGTGTAACAGGCTAAAGGTAGTGAGGTTAAGATGGTGGTTGAGGAATATTATACGCTTGTCTGAATAGGTAGGTTTTCAGAGAACGCTTGAAAGTTTGTAGAACAGAGGAGAGTCTTATTGTGCGAGGGAGAGAGTTCCATAGAGTGGGTGCAGCCCGAAAAAAGTCCTGTAACCGGGAATGGGAGGATGTAATGAGGGTGGATGAGAGACGCAGATCTTTTGCAGAACGGAGTTGCCGAGTTGGGAGATATTTTGAGACAAGAGAGGAGATGTATGTTGGTGCAGCTTTGTTGATGGCCTTGTAGGTTAGTAAAAGTATTTTATATTGGATTCGGTAGAAGACAGGCAGCCAGTGTAGAGACATACAGAGTGATTCAACAGAGGAATAGCTATTTGCAAGGAAAATCAGTCTTGCCGAAGCATGCAAAATAGATTTTAGGGGTTTGAGTCTGTTTTTGGGAAGACCAGTAAGGAGGGAATTGCAATAGTCAATGCGGGAGATGATTAGTGCATGAATTAAGGTTTTAGCAGTGTCTTGTGTGAGATATGTGCGGATTCTGGAAATGTTCTTTAGATGTATGTAACATGATTTAGATATAGAGTCAATGTGGGGAACAAAGGATAGGCGTGAATCAAGGATTACACCTAGGCAGCGAGCTTGTGGGGTGGGATTTATGGTCATGTTATCAACAGAGATAGAAATGTCAGGTATGCTCTTGTTGGCGGGTGGGAATATTATTAACTCTGTTTTAGAAAGATTAAGTTTGAGTTGACGAGAGGACATCCAAGATGAAATGGCAGAAAGACAGTCAGTTACACGGGACAACACAGATGTCGAGATATCAGGAGAGGATAGATAGATTTGGGTATCATCCGCATAGAGATGATACTGAAAGCCAAAGGAACTTATTAGATTTCCAAGAGAAGTGGTATAGATAGAGAACAGCAGAGGACCTAGCACCGAGCCTTGTGGTACTCCAACTGATAGGGGAAGCGGAGCAGATGTGGCTCCAGAGAAATTAACAGTGAAAGAGCGATTAGAGAGGTAAGATGAGAACCAGGATAGAACTGTGTCTTGAAGACCTAGGGATTGCAGCGTTTGTATGAGAAGAGAGTGGTCAACTGTGTCAAATGCAGCCGAGAGATCAAGGAGAATTAGGAGAGAGTAATGGCGTTCAGTCTTAGCAGTGATCAGATCATTAACAACCTTGGTCAGCGCAGTCTCTGTGGAGTGTTGAGAACGAAAGCCTGACTGAAGAGGATCCAACAGGTTGTTTGCGGAAAGAAAGCGTGTGAGGCGAGTGTAGGCAAGTCTCTCTAGAAGCTTGGAGGGGCAAGGGAGCTGAGAGATGGGACGGTAATTTGAGAGAGAGTTTGGGTCGGAGTTTTGTTTTTTTAGAATAGGAGTAGTCACTGCATGCTTGTATAGTGATGGAAAGATGCCAGTAGAGAGTGAGAGATTACAGATTTGAGTTAGAGGTGAAATGAGCACAGAAGACAGGGATCTACCAATTTGCGAGGGAATAGGATCAAGAGGACAGGAGGTAGAGTAGGAAGATAAGAAGAGCGTAGAAATTTCCTCTTCATTTGTGGGGTCAAATGAAGAGAGGGTGTCAGAGGGTAGTGGGAAGGAAATGAGCTGATGGCTTGTTGAGGAAGAGGATACCATTTCTAGTCTGATCTTATCAATCTTGTCCTTGAAGTAGGTAGCAAGATCCTGAGCACTGATAGTAGATGGAGGGTTCGGGGTGGGAGGATTGAGAAGATGATTAAATGTATTGAAAAGGCGTTTGGGGTTAGAAGCCTGAGCATAGATAAGAGATTGAAAGTATGTTTGTTTTGCAGTGTCCAGAGCATTTCGATAGGAGTGGTAGACAGAAGTATATGTGAAGAAGTCATTAGAGCTTCGAGATTTACGCCAGTGACGTTCTGCTTTACGGGACAGTTTTTGAAGATTTCGTGTTGCTTTGGTGTGCCACGGTTGACATCGAAGTCGACGTGTAGTATGAAGTGTCGCTGGAGCCACTTGATCAAGGGCCGTTGCTAAGGTTAGGTGAAAATGAGGTACTGCCATCTCAGGGGATGAGAATGTAGAGATAGGGGAGAGAAGGTGTTGGAGAGAGGTGGAAAATTGTTGAAGATTAATAGAATTCAGATTTCTACGAGTATGAGGAGGCTTGGTTGAGTTAGACAGTAGAGAGGTTAGAGCAGTGGGGGTGAGAGTGTAGCTGATAAGGTGATGATCCGAGAGGGGGAAGGGTGTATTAATAAAGTTAGAAACTGAGCATAGTCTAGAGAAAACAAGATCAAGGCAGTGGCCATCCTTATGAGTAGATGATTCAATCCACTGGGAGAGGTCAAGTGAGGATGTTAGAGAGAGTAGTTTGGAAGCAGCTTTGGAAGGTGGGTTATCAATGGGGATGTTGAAGTCACCCATGATGATGGTGGGGATGTCTGAAGATAAGAAGTGAGGGAGCCATGCAGAGAAATCCTCAATAAATTGTTGGTGTGCTCCAGGGGGACGATAGATCACCGCAACACGTAGGGAGAATGGATTAAAAATGCGAATAGCATGTACTTCAAAAGATGTGAACGTGAGTGATGGGACATTTGGTAGAACTGTGTATGTGCACTGTGGGGAGAGAAGTAGTCCAACCCCACCTCCTTGTCTGCCTTCAGGTCTGGAGGTGTGGGTGAGATGGAGGCCACCATGTGAAAGTGCTGCAGGTGAGGCAGTGTCTGATTGCATGAGCCATGTTTCTGTTATTGCCAGAAGGTTGAGGTTTTTTGAGAGGAAGAGATCATGAACGGAGGTAAGTTTGTTACAAACAGATCGTGCATTCCAAAGGGCACATTTAAAGGACTTGGGAAGAGAGGGTAGACAGGTGATGTGTTTGAGGTTTGCTATAGAACGGTAGTGTTCTGATGTATGTGTGTGTGAGGAGTGTGGGGGACCTGGATTAGGTGATATATCACCAGCTAATAGAAGCAGAGTGAGGGAAAGATAGGCAAGGGGATTGTAAGATGTGTGGCCTTTTATTTTCTGGCGACAGGTGGAGGCTGTACTTGTTAGAGATAATAAATAGGATAACAGTTCATGGGTGTTAAATAGAGGTGAGTGGAGTAATGCAGGTGCAATATGAACAAATTTGTGTGTTGGTGGAGGGGTGAAAGATGACACAGTCCTAAAGATCATGCCATGAAATGAGACTAAGAAAAGCAATTTGTGAAACATTGTGATAAAAGGGGTAAAAGCAAAAAGCAAGGGTATTTTAAGAATTACTTCTTAGCAGTATTCCATATAAATAGACAAGTAGTGCAGAAATAGGCTGTGGCAGATGTTGCTTATTGCTGGGAGTTAAATCAGGTCAAATGTAGTCCAATGTTTGTCCAACTGTGTTGTCTAACTGTGCATTTTCGTCCACTTTGTGAGAAAATCCCACTTAGTGCAGAAATCACACACGTCTAACCCCACATACGTCTCCCCATAGAATGAAACTAAGATGTAGTCAGTCTAATTTAGGAATACACTACAGATGTGCTAATTGGTCAGCTAATCAAAGGAAAAGAAAACATTTGTGGGAAAGGATAGAGGAGGCCAGATACCTATCATAAATTAGGCAGCAATAAAAGACTGTGCCAACCTAACAGATAACAGTTTCCTATAACATACTTAAACACAGATTGCAGGGATGAAATTCACAGAATAATGATCAGAGTAGTAGTAGCAGCATGGATGAACATACTTAAACACAGATTGCAGGGATGAAATTCACAGAATAATGATCAGAGTAGTAGTAGCAGCATGGATGAACATACTTAAACACAGATTGCAGGGATGAAATTCACAGAATAATGATCAGAGTAGTAGTAGCAGCATGGATGAACATACTTAAACACAGATTGCAGGGATGAAATTCACAGAATAATGATCAGAGTAGTAGTAGCAGCATGGATGAACATACTTAAACACAGATTGCAGGGATGAAATTCACAGAATAATGATCAGAGTAGTAGTAGCAGCATGGATGAACATACTTAAACACAGATTGCAGGGATGAAATTCACAGAATAATGATCAGAGTAGTAGTAGCAGCATGGATGAACATACTTAAACACAGATTGCAGGGATGAAATTCACAGAATAATGATCAGAGTAGTAGTAGCAGCATGGATGAACATACCTGAAGATGAAAAGAGAAGAGAAAGATGAGGATTAGTTGCTGTGTTGTCTAACTGTGCATTTTCGTCCACTTTGTGAGAAAATCCCACTTAGTGCAGAAATCACACACGTCTAACCCCACATACGTCTCCCCATAATCTTTGTGATTTTAGTGAGGAACAAGGGGAGAGGTTTCATCAAGATAAAAAGGTGATGGAGGAATGGTATCAAGGCACATGGGAAGGACACATAATGGCAGACTATAGCTGGGGCCTCCACCGTAAAAGAAAATCGTACAAACAGCATTTTACTATGCACTAATTGTAATTATCTGAAACATCTTACTATGTTTATCTATTATTATACCAAATAAAATTACATTATATATTTCATGTGATTTGTAATTTTTTTGTATTTCTACATTTTTCAATTTTTATTATCTAAAAACAAAGAGCCAATCTAGCAAAACTGATGTCATTTTCAGAATCAGCACCACAAAGTTACCCCAAATGCACTTTATTATGAATGGCAAAATGAGTGTCAACCCCTGTAATATAATTTTTGTGGTTCCTTGCTAAATTTTACACTTTGTTCATACTATGAAAAGAAGTTCTGAAAAATGTTTATAATGTTTCTGTTCACTAAATACAATGTAGGTTGGGTAAACATTTTGTTAATATATTTTCTCTTATACTGTACAGACATTTATTAACAGGACTGGTACACGTAATGCTATTTGCTCGAACATTATAAAATTAAGTATCAGTTATCAATTGGTTTACTGATCAGTTTAATTAAATATGGCACAATATTTGCTTGACTTAACTCTGTTATAACTTTTGATAAAAGCATCACCCAAAACATCAACCCCAGGCTCAGATTTTTGGATATGATATACCAGCCCTGGTTCTAGAGACGTTAGAGGATACACTTATTTTTTTATGCAGGTGCTATGTGGCAGAGTTTAGATCAGTGAGCACTATGGGACATATTCAATTAGCTAGTTACTCGCAAAAGTAACGCGGCGTTAAAAGTAGAGATGGGCGGGTCCGGTTCCCTGAGAACCGAACCCACCCGAACTTTGGGTATTCGAGTACCGAGCTGAGCAGCTCGGTACTCTCCCGCCCGTTCCGAATCCAAATCGAGGCCGAACGTCATCATGACATCGTCGGATCTCGGGGCTCGGTTCTCGCGATACTTCAACATTATAAACACACGCCTCCACAGCAATCCATCGTCATTTGACAGAGGGAGAGAGCAGGGTGTAGTCACAGGCTGATTAGAGCAGGGACAGAGAATCCAATATTCTTCTTGCAATTGCTCTAACAAAAATCGCTAGAGAAGAGAGGAGGATAGAGGTTTATTATTTTTTGTTAATATTTGGCACTCCCCAGTGCTTTTGGGGTGTCCCCCATAATTTGCATAAATATTTCTGGCTGTCAAAAGTCATATCTGTCAGCAGTATCTACCAACTAGTTGTTAGCCCTCCTCAGTGCTTTTGGGGTGTCCCCCATAATTGTGCATAAATATTTCTGGCTGTCAAAAGTCATATCTGTCAGCAGTATCTACCAACTAATTGTTAGCACTCCCCAGTGCTTTTGGTGTGTCCTCCCTAATTGTGCATAAATATTTCTGGCTGTCAAATGTCATATTTGTCATCAGTATCTACCAACTACCGGTAATTGTTAGCACTCCCCAGTGCTTTTGGGGTGTCCTCCATAATTGTGCATATATATTTCTGGCTGTCAAAAGTCATATCTGTCAGCAGTATCTACCAACTAATTTTTAGCACTCCCCAGTGCTTTTGGGGTGTCCCCCATAATTGTGCATAAATATTTCTGGCTGTCAAAAGTCATATCTGTCAGCAGCATCTTACCAAATAATTTTTACCACTACAAGTGCTTTGCGCTCAGAATGGATTCAAAGCAGTCCTCAGATGATCAGAATGAGCAACCAGGTTCTGTCACCAATCCTGATGTTAGTGTTCCCAGTCGTCATCTGGCCAAGGCGATGTCAAACAACAGAGTGTTTCCAAATCAGTGCAAAAAACAAAAATCCCCAAAAAATTTACTGTGTTGAAGCGAAATAAAAGTGTTACTGAGCAAAAGTTAAGTGGCGATAAAAAAAATTGCCAACATGCCATTCTACACACGCAGTGGCAAAGAGAGAATGAGGCCTTCACCTTTGGCTATTAGTGGCAGATCCAAAAATGTTACCGACCCTACAAGTGGTGCACAACTACTGTTACGCGTCAAAGCCGAGCTGCAAGATAACAGTAAGGCATTGGAGAATAATGTTTGCTCGGAATCAGAAATGACACCGATCCCTATGGAGAGTCCATCCAACAGTGGTATGTCTAATTGTGAGCATTCTGTTAAAGAAGGGCCCTTTCAGCAGTTCTGCTGATGTGTACCTGAACAGCCCGAGTGTAGCCGCTGATACACAAATTGAGGATGCCACTTTGGAAATAGAAGAGGATGAGGGGGATATTTATGGAGGTGACGAGGGCGCTAATGAGGATGTTGATGATTATGATGCAGACAGATACCAAATTGCCTTTCTCAATTTCTATTTATATTCTAGATTATACAACGGCTGAATAGTTTCCTATTTTATTCCTAGTGGAGAGGGGATCTGATGCAGACAGATACCAAACTGCCTTTGTCCATTTCTTTGTATATTCAAATTTCTAGTTCTACAATCTATGCAGGCTGCTTTTTTTATATTCAACTACAAGTGGAGGGCGGGGGGGGGGGCTTAGATAGCCACCAAAGTACCGTGGTCAATTTAATTCTACTTTCTAGCTCCACAGTCTGTGCACGCTGCTTTTTTTTATATTCAACTACAAGTGGAGGGCGGGGGGGGGGGGGGGGGGGGGGCTTAGATAGCCACCAAAGTACCGTGGTCAATTTAATTCTACTTTCTAGCTCCACAGTCTGTGCACACTGCTTTTTTTATATTCAACTACAAGTGTAGGGTCTAATATACACCCAAAGATGATGGCTACATTGCCAATAATCAAAGATGGAGGAGTTAGACAACCAGGTTTGACTGTATAATTTGCAGACAAGTGTTCGCATTAAGGACGGCCTACCAGGGATTCAACTATTTTTTCATAATTTATTAGCTTTAGAATTACCTCACTTATCTAAGAAACTGGTGGAGCACTAAATTAGGTTATTTTAGACCAAAAATGTTTATTTTTTTTCAAAAATAGCAAAACAAAACCAAACAAAACCAAAACCAAAACACGCAAGGGCGGTTTTGCAAAACCAAAACCAAAACACGAAGGTAATCCAGATCCAAAACCGAATACAAAACCAAAACACGGGGGTCAGTGACCATCTCTAGTTAAAAGTATTACTGTTATTACGGTAATTCTAACCCGGATTTCAACTCAGAAAGCCAGCGTTAAAGGTATCGTAATAGTGGTAAAAGCTGCCAATTGAATATGCCCCATATGAGTAGAAAGACATGTGAAGCTAAAATAAGGTCAAACATTTAAATCAAGACCTCAGCAAATATATTTTATTCAGCATGAAAATCTCTATAAAACTTATGTTGTTTCTTAAAATAAATCACAATTTTCTGAAAGCCGAAAACACGCCACATGGGTTTTTAAATGCAGCCCAGTCTGCTGTTTGCAGAGTTAAAACAATCATCATATTTCTTTCTATTTTCTTCCATTTGTATGGCAATGCTGAACAGTAAATGCTGGTATAAGATGCTAACAAGTTGCCCCTTGTCCTTTTTTATGAACATTGATTTGCTGGGCATTGAAAATGTATTGATTGCTCTATGATTGCAGGTTAAAGAGTCAGTCTCTCCGGACGGCAACAATATACCAGAGGGCGGCAGAGAAGTAGGATGGACGATATTGTTTACAACTTTCTGAGAAATGCTTTAACCTTAGCAATGTCACTGGAGCAATGACCTCATTTAGCTATTGCCATTTAGCATTTGTAAAGTAATCTGTAAACAAGGGCTTCTGTCTACCCAGATTTTCTGTCTCATAACAAGCAGCTTCGGGGACTTTAGCTGCAATCTACTTGTTCCAGGCCATTATGTAATTCATATGCACAGAATCCACGTTACATAATGTCTGTGTAATGTCTGTGTAACTGCATTATTGCTTTGAAAGTATAAAATATACCATGTCTAAGCGATACCAGGGGTTGAGTTGTTAAGTGCTGTTCAGGTTATGTGGGACTCTGAGATTTATGATGGTGGCCCTGTTTGTTGGTGAGCATCCTGAAAATAAGGTATTTAGATTTCACTGCTGCTACTATGATAATCTTCACTGCTGGTCTTTATATGCCATGTGCCTAGGTGTCCAATTAGTGATGCTTTTAAAAAATAAATTGCAGCAGGCAGGGTAATCGATAGAGCAGATATCCTTTTACCCTTCATACTCTGTGATTGCTGTATTTGCTGTTTTGTTTAGTGCATGATCACAGATTTTTCCTGAAAGAATAAAGCCTCTTGCAAACGGTCATTAAATTTATGTCTTTAATGCTCATTCTTAAAACCTATTAAAGGTGCTTTGACAATAATAGTCTAAAAATGATGTAACAAATGAATCTGTACTTAGACACTTTATGAAAAGAGTTTTCCTTGCTTTGCATCAATTTTGATGTCTCCTGCAGTATTTACAGCCATAATAAATAAATAAAAAAAATGTTTATAGGCACACTCCTTACATTGTACTAGTGGGGGCTGAGGGAAGCTTTCAGACATGTTATTGTATGTGCTTTTAATGATATGTTAAAGCAAGGATAAAGTAGAATTTGTCTACACTTTTATCTGTCATTATCATTCAATGTCCATATGCATATGACACCTTCATCATCATGATCAGCAGCAGCTATTTATATAGCACCACTATTTCCGCAGCACTGTAAAGAGAACTCACTCCCTGCCCCATTGGAGCTTACAATCTAAATTCCCTAACACACACATACTAGGGTCAATTGTTTAGCAGCCAATTAACCTATTAGTGTGTTTTTGGAGTGTGGGAGAAAATCTACACAAACACGGGGAGAACATACAAACTCCACACCGATAAGGCCATGGTCTGGAATTGAACTCACTGCTGTAATTCAGAACTACTAACCACTAAGCCATTATTCAGCCTTATTATATTATATTGTCTACGAAAATGGTAATGCATATTTCACATTTTAAACTACTAAACCACATCTTTTAAGCTATAAAAGTAAAAAAATGTGTATGCCTGGCATAGAAATACTGCTCTGCTTTGAGTTTGAAAGTGTTTTAGTTTATGAAAAATTTATGGATTGGAGATATTGGTTGCTTTTGCTTTTCTAAATTAATATGTTGAGACCACCATCACACCTCCTCCACCCAAATAGCTTCTTTTGAGTAAGACATTTTGCTAAATGGCTGGCCTAGCAATATTAAATAATGTTATTGAGTGACAGGACTGACCTACTGGAAGTCAGCTGGTACATTCCAATCACTGATCAAAACTCAAAAGAAGAATGAGGATTTGGAATGGTGGAAATTCCAAATGAGAAATTGACTAATGCTGAAGCTGCAGGGCCCCACCATTGTGCTAGTCGAGAAAAAGGGAGTATTACTGCCTAATTTTAGTAGTGGGTACAGTTCTTTAAAACTATGAAGTGCACCTAGACAATTACTTAAATAATGCAACCAAGATTTATGTAGGTGGGTACTACAAGTTTCAGAAATACTTAAAATGGTTTTCACTCCCAATTTTGCTTTTTAGTGAAAACTAGAAAATCCCCAAAATTACTAGGTTGGTACAGATGGTGTTAACAGAAAACCTGTACCATTTTTAATTAGCCATAGTAGTTAAAAATCTTTTGACACTAATCGCTATTGGCCTGTATGTAGAAATAGCTTCTAACTGCAAAACCCAATGTATGTTGGAAGTGATCCGATCATTTGGCGCAAAAGCCTGTGTGCTAAATTTACGGATATGTACCAATTTGCCTTCCTACATGTGTGGCCAAGTTGTACAATGATCCTGTTGTTTAGGTGTGTGTAGTCAGCATAAGACATTTGTTTACATTACATTGATGAACTGAACCTAAATTTTTTTTTGATATTAGTTAACAAGCTATATACAAAACAGAAATAATTACATGGCTATGACAACAGTAGATGGTATTTTTAGATAAGGATTAGCTGTGTTTCCCACCTTTCCTTGTGAATCATAACAGATCTGTTTATAAAATGGTAATTGTCAAATAAAATTTAGCATCCTTAAACAGCTGCAGCTTTAAAGTGGAACTAAAGCAGAAGGAAATCTCTGCACAATGCCATATATCTCATAATTCAAGTGACTGACTATTCATTGCTAATGAAACAGTCCTATTAGCAGTGATGCAAGCAAATGCTGACTTTTTTACCTTCTTTGACTTGTTTAAGTCCTTTGACTTTTTCAGCCTTAATATCACTTTCATGGTTATCTAGTTGACATAAATTATATTTATTAACTAGACTGTTAATTGATAGTTGGTTATGTTTGTGACAAGGCCAGTTAAATGTACATTTTAAATACATAAGAATTTTAGCTACTTAAATCATAACTCTGCTGCTTAGAGATGGACTTCTAAAAACACATGAAAAATCCAATTTCCATAAAGTTCTCATGAGCATATCTTCAAATAATACTAGAATATTAAGAATCATTTATCTTTATTTCCATTTAATTTTATATGTGCGCATATTAATGTGGCCTTCTTGCTATTAAATCATTGACCTTCTATTCTGGTCAAGGCTGATAATTTCTAATTTCAAAAATTTCTACATTGGAAACATTTTCAATTATACAATGCTGAATATAGTAACGCCATATGTTCTTAGAGACATGATGAGTAGGACATATTAATAACATCAGTAGACAGTCTTAGATTTTTTTTTAAATAAAACCTAAATAGGATTTAATAAATATTTGCAAATAAAATGACTTTCAAATCAAGTGACCATAATCTGTTGTATATGGAAATCTTGCTTATCACTTGCAAAATGCCATATATACACATCCTCATTGGTGGGGCCGTCCTATCAGCAGCAAATAAATATATTTAATGTGTCCTGATAGTCAGCATGCTTTTCCACTTGTCCCTCTGAACTGAAATCAGGCTGTCATTTGCAGCATTTCAGCTGCTTGGAACTCATAGATTCATCTCCCACAGTTAGATCCGCATCCATAGGTTTCTGTTACAGAAAATTGTTTGCATGCTACTGTAGATTGTAGACTCCAAAATCATTATCACTGGGATTTCTCTGTAGACAGATGCACACCTGTGTCTTGTTTGACAAAGTTTGTTTGTACCTTTAGGACTAGATTTACTAAAGGGCAGTTTGATGAAACCGTGTTTGTTCTGCCTGTTTCAAAACTCTGGGTTTACTAAAGGCAAATAAAACAAATATATAATTGAAACAAATAAAGCCACACACTAGAAAACCACCTCACAAACAAAGAACAACATTACAAATCGCCATCCTGATTTTTAACATGATAAAAATACAAATCGTCAGATTTACTAAGCTGCAGTTTATCAAACCAGAGAAAAGACAGAAAAAAAAGGTGGTTGTGAGAGGTGAGATTGCTGCTTAAGCTATCTTTCCATTCAGAACATAAGTGGAGGCACCATCGACTTAAGAATTATGGGAGCAATCATTATTTATTGATTACGGGGGGAATAAAACCCCACAGAGACTAAGCGGACTGCTCTTTGGGAGCTCCCGTCACAAATTAATTAATGTCAGGTAAGGCCACCTACTTTAGTCACAACCCATCGCAAATGAAACCTGTCACAAATGAGAGACTACTCCTGATTGGCTGCCCGTTTATTAAGTAGGTGAGCTAACTGGGCATTAACTTATTTGCAACAGAAACTCCTCAAGAGCAGTTCACTTTGTCTCTATGGGGTTTTCTCTCCCTATGGATTATGTTGTATCAAAAAAAGAAGAATATGGTAGGATAGCATGTTTGTAACATACTGGTTGAAAATTTGGAGATTACATTCTTTGTAGACAATTCAACATCAGCACATTCAATGGACATTCCACCGAAAACTACATTAACAAATAACTAATATTACTGGAAACAAATGTAAGTTTTATATGTATCTGCTTTAGCAAAAGTTACAGTAGCACCTGTATTCTATAATCTCTTGATTATTTGATTTAACCTAAGTTCTATTTTTCTCAACTAAAATAATTTTATTTTACTTCACTATTGAAAAACCCATACCAACTATTATCTTTCTTCAAGTAAATTTTGAAATATTTTTCTTCTTGTTCACAATGACTTATGTTCAAGTGGTTTAGCAAACAAACAAACAATGAAGTAGGAGTACCATTGTTACACCTGGAACAGTGTTTCCAACCCTTGAATCTATTTTTACTGACAATTCAATACACTTTTATTTAAATATTTTCTTATGCTATTTTAAAATGGGTTTCTTGGTTCACTTCCTACTACCAACTTTCCTTCAGTGTCTCTACTTTTGGAATATCCCCCCATCCATTGCCACTATCTGTTGGGTTCCCACGAGGCTCTGTTCTTAGCCCTCTGCTTTTCTAACTGTACATCTCTTCTTTAGGTGAACTTATTTGCTCATTTGACCTTCAGTGTCACCTCTGTGCTGGTGACACCCAAGCCCTTTCCTTACCTTCCCACTTCTCTACTATCTTCTGTGACCAACTGTCTCTCTGCTGTAACTCATTTTCAACAACATTGTAATTTCCTTAGTCTCCAAGCCGACTGCTTTGAAGGCACCTTTGACTCTGTGACAATAACAATAATATTCAGTGGTTGAAGTGGGCTGGTATACAGTCGTATGCCATACCACCACTTCTCCTACTGCTTTCATTGTAACACTATCAAATTACATTCACTTACTATTTTCCATACTGCCTCTTCTAAATTTCCCCTTCAACCTATGATAATATTAATAATTTATAATGAAAATGTAGTGCAGTTACTGCTACAAAGATGCAACACAGTGTACCAGCAAAGTGAATGAATGACTGTTAGTATAGGTATATGTTTCAGAACTACTTTATTGCAATAGAAAACACAGATAGGAGCTATCACTGTTCACTACATTTATGAGGATACAACAGAGGACTTTGGGCATACAGTTTGGCACATCACTATCTCCTCGTTTCTTATTCAGATTAAACAGACTATGGACCAACATCATGAACGTCTGAGTGTTCTGAACAAGCAGGCAAGGAGAAGATGCACGGTGAGGTCAGAAACCTTGGACCAGTAAGTTATGTACTTTTCTTTGACAGCAGACCGAATTAATACTTTTCCAACACTGGAGAGATCATAGATATTCTTCACTTTTTCAGTAATTCCAGGTATTCTTCATATTGGAAGAATGTCTAAATAGTGCTATTCTTCACTTTGTCAGGAGTCGGCAGTGACAGTTCAATACACGAGGTAACACTGGTTTACTTTCCATGTCAGGATCATCATTGTTTATTACATAGAATCACCATTTTACGCATTTCTGCACAGAGAATATTATAATATTAACACCAATTTCTTCACATTATAGCTTACAGTTTAAATTCCCTTCCACAAGACTAGGGTCTATTTTTGTAAGCAGTCAATTAACCTACCAGTATGCTGCTAGACTCTGGGAGGAACTGGAGCACCCAGCGGAAACCCACATAAACACATGGGGCCTGATTCATTAAGGATCTTAACTTAAGAAACGTCTTATTTCAGTCTCCTAGACAAAACCATGTTACAATGAAAGGGGTGCAAATTAGTATTCTGTTTTGCGCATAAGTTAAATACGGACTGTTTTTTCATGTAGCACATAAATACTTGATAGCATATTTGTACACTGAAATTTAAAGTTGATATTTGTGTGCTACATGAAAAATAGAATATTAATTTGCACCCCTTGCATTGTAACATGGTTTTGTCCAGGAGACTGAAATAAGAAGTTTCTTAAGTTAAGTTCCTTAATGAATCAGGTCCATGGAGAACATACAAATTCCACAAAATCCCAGCAAATGTAACCACTGTTCCACCATGCTATATAAGAAACATTCCATTGAAACAGGATATGGTGAGTTATTACAGCCAGTGGATGCTTTGATCCCCACTTCATCTGAAATGACTGATGACTAGGTCGTTGCAGAACACTAGCAGTCACAAACTCTTTATATATTAGACATGCAGAGTAGGATGTTTTTAAAGTAAAATAATGTTGGAAAATTGCTTTTTTGCTGTATAACTCACTCTTAGTTTAATACTTTTTAAACAGAGCTGAAAAACTTCCGCATGAACATTCTATATTAAAATAAAGCTTATGGAACTTCAACCATCAAATGTAATTATAAGAGTGAAGTGTTAAAAAATGTCCATAGGGCATCTGTCAGTCAACCTTCTGTAATTGTGTGGATTGTGTATTACGTCATGTTTATAATGACTTTTTAACGTTCCCGTCGTTTTTCCTGACTGACAGATGTTCTGTGTAGGTAAGATATAGTTCTGGTTTTAATTGTATATGTGTCTGGATTGGAAGCATTACAGATCAAAGAAATTTAAACATAAATTGAGGAGCTTGTCAGGTTCAAAAAAAGTCATATTAAACATATTGTGGAAGTCACAAAAAATAGCTTTTAAATAGCAATGTGTTTTTGCAAGAGAGGACAGAGGAATTAGAAGAACTGAGATAAAGATTTCAAAAAGTTAGATTATGCCAGCAGGGATCAGGATTTAAATTGCACAAAAGCATTTTATAACTTGAAATTTATAGATATAGAAAGTTAATCTAATTTACATAGTGTAATGTATGGGCACCGCAAAATGCCTTGGTTGTACTTAGATGGTCTAACCAATGCTCTTCAAGCCTACGCTCCACTCTTGGGAGATGCCTACATATACTAGAAATTTGTCTGCACACTGCAAATCTGCAAACATAATAACAAAGGCCAACTTGCTACCACTTAGAATCACCGCTTTCATTAACATTCACTTAGAAATGTACTTCTCAGCCCAAGTGGAACTGGAGGGCAAATAATGCATCTCAATAATATAAGATGAGACATGACCTCCACCAACTCTGAGATGGTTCAAAACCAGAAGTCACAGGAACATGCTATTAACCAGATTGCAGATGTTATAATGAGATAGCTCTGTTTCTCTACCTACTCATGTCTAAGAAACTTGTAATATCTCTATTTCACTAATTTTGCTATAGGAATAGAGGTCTCCATTTAGCTGCTCTTTCCTGTACTCTTCTCATTAGGAAGCACAGATAAGTTTGTTTTATGTTTGCATCAGACACACACAAGAGACTGAAATATATACGTACATATGTATATTCAATAACTCGTCACATCAGAACGCATGAAAAAAATGTAATATAAAATAAAAGAACAACTCAGTATAATCATTTATAATCGTTTATAGAAGTGTTTATATATTTTTTAATATTAATTTTATAAATATAGATGCTTGCATTGTGTTCTGTACATAGCATGCATTTTTATAGTCTATATTACTTGCATATGGCTAAAACCAAGCTTACTTACAAGAAATCCAGGACTTGAACCCGCCACATCTGTGTTGGAACACCCTTATTGTACATTACCTAAGTTAGTCCACCCTTTCCCTCCCCTCTTGTAGGCATAAGTGTCATTTGCATTCGGACAGGAATTGCATGCAATTACGTTCATTGGAGTAAAGTCCATTTCTGAGCATGTGCAGAGCTATTTCACACAAGATATGCTACATAAATGGATGGACGTCCCAACATGAATCAGGACCATAGTTGTAACCCACTTTATGTGTACTTACAATATGGTCACTCAAACTATACCTCATAGTAGAAATAATGTATGACTATAATGCAACATTAATTTGCTTTTTTCATAGATTAGTCAAGGTTTGAATTTACTACTATGTTGGAAAAGTGTGTTATACTAATGGGAATAAACTACAGGAAACCAATATTGTTGGAGAGTTTATTGCTACAAGACTAGTTGTTTAAAGTTCCCCTCCCCCTTGGCATTTATATAGTAGTTGTCAGGATTTCCCAGGTATGACCACGGAGAGGGGATAAGTGGTTATAATGAATTTATTAACAAACACAGATGACAAGGTAACTCACGAGACAGTTCAAAGTGCAGACGAGAAACAACAGGTAACTGCAATAGTAGATTTCAACAGGAAGCGTAGAACTACAAGTACCAGGTATAAAGGTTGAAGATGCAGGAGTCCAGGACACAGGTAACTGCAATAGTAGATTTCAACAGGCAGCGTAGAACTACAAGTACCAGGTATAATGGTTAAAGATGCAGGCAGGTGTATATAGGCCTTATGCAGGTGACACAACTCTCAGTAATCAAGGAAAATGATCCAAGTAGCACAGTGGCCCCTTTGGTGGGCAGTGGTACTACAAGTAGAATACCTAATGAGTCCAATAAGGTCACTGCAGACAGCAGCTGCAGAATGCAAGTCGTGACAGTACCCCCTCCTTAAAGGGCGGATTCCAGACGCCCAAATACTAGGAATGGTCGGAAAGGTCAGAGTCATAATCCAGAATTGGGCATGTAGTTGAGAAGGCTTCATGCAAGGACGGGAAGGGTATAGAGACCACACCACAGGGGAGTTGAGATCCAGGAGAATCTTTCTTCTTTTTCTTTACTTTCTTTTTGTGGTTTTTAGAAGGCTGCTGGAAATGGAGCGAAGAAAACGATAATCTCAAGGTTGGAGTAGCCGGAGATTGAACATGAGGCATAGATGAAGCACTGGGAGTGGGATTGGCAAGTGCTGGTGTAAATTCTTTGATCACGGCCTCAGTAAAAAGTTGTAAATCAGACAGGATGGGATCTTGGGTTTCAATTAAAGGCTCTACCCATTCCAGAGCTTCCCCTGTAAAGTTGGCCAACATGTAAAACACCTGCTTTCGTTGGGTATCAAGGAGGTCAAATACAAAGGGAAAATAGGATATACAAAACTTAATGAGAGCATGAAATTGCTGAATATCCCCATTGAACGTAGGTGGTAGCTCCGACTTGGCAGCAGGCCCGGACTGGGCGGCAGGCTTGGCAGGGACAGCACTGAGAGAAGCCTCGGGGCAGACAACACTGTGAGAAGCCTCAGAGCAGACAGCACTTTGAGAAGCCTGAGGGCAGACAGCACTTTGAGAAGCCTGAGGGCAGACAGCACTTTGAGAAGCCTGAGGGCAGACAGCACTTTGAGAAGCCTGAGGGCAGACAGCACCAAGTGGTAACTCGGGCTGAACCACATGGACTGGCAACTCGGGCTGGACCGCATGGACTGGCAACTCGGGCTGGACCGCATGGACTGGCAACTCGGGCTGGACCGCATGGACTGGCAACTCGGGCTGGACCGCATGGACTGGCAACTCGGGCTGGAGCAGACTGGAGGGACAGGACCCCCTCTGGAGCAGACTGGAAGGGCAGCGCCCCCTCTGGAGCAAACTTTAAGGGCAGCGCCCCCTCTGGAGCAAACTTTAAGGGCAGCGCCCCCTCTGGAGCGGACTGTTAGGGCAGTGCCCCCTCTGGAGTGGACTGTAAGAGCAGCGCCCCCTCTGGAGCGGACTGTAAGGGCAGCGCCCCCTCTGGAGCTGACTGTAAGAGCAGCGCCCCCTCTGGAGCGGACTAGAAGAGCAGCGCCCCCTCTGGAGCGGACTAGAAGAGCAGCGCCCCCTCTGGAGCGGACTAGAAGAGCAGCGCCCCCTCTGGAGCGGACTGTAAGAGCAGCGCCCCCTCTAGAGAAGTCTTTAAGGACAGTGCCCCCTCTGGAGAAGTCTTTAAGGGCAGCGCCCCCTCTGGAGCAGACTGTAAGGGCAGCGCCCCCTCTGGAGAAGTCTTTAAGGGCAGCGCCCCCTCTGGAGTAGGCTGTAAGGGCAGCGCCCCCTCTGGAGCAGGCTTTAAGGGCAGCGCCCCCTCTGGAGCAGGCTTTAAGGGCAGCGCCCCCTCTGGAGCAGGCTTTAAGGGCAGCGCCCCCTCTGGAGAAGTCTTTAAGGGCAGCGCCCCCTCTGGAGAAGTCTTTAAGGGCAGCGCCCCCTCTGGAGCAGACTGTAAGGGCAGCGCCCCCTCTGGAGCAGACTTTAAGGGCAGCGCCCCCTCTGGAGCAGACTTTAAGGGCAGCGCCCCCTCTGGAGCAGACTTTAAGGGCAGCGCCCCCTCTGGAGCAGACTTTAAGGGCAGCGCCCCCTCTGGAGCAGACTTTAAGGGCAGCGCCCCCTCTGGAGCAGACTTTAAGGGCAGCGCCCCCTCTGGGTTGATATGGGGAACCCGGGTTTTCATGGGAGCAGATAACGTGTCGGGAATGGAGACAGAAGCTTGTAACTCAGAGCTAGAGATAGAAGTTGAAGATGGTCGGAGTCTACGGAACGGGCAATCCTGTAAAAAATGTACATCACTGGCACAGTAAAGACACAGTTTGTAGGTCCTCCTGTGCCATCGCTCCTCTTCGGTCAGGTGAGGGCGTGGAGCACCTGAAAACCTGGAATTTGTTACAGGAATATTGGGAGGTACTGCTTGCAGAGAGTCAAAGGCAGACAAATTTGGTAATGAGATGTTAGCAGCATGGTTAGACTCCTTACAGCAGGATGTATTAGGGGTGGAAACTGGAAGTTGCTTAAGCACTTGGCTCAGCAAGGAAGATACTTGCGCTATTTGAGTGCGAAGTTGAAGAATGTCCACTTGGAGCAACTGGAACAGGGAATTTTCAGAGGAAATAGCAGCCATGGTCTTAATGTTGAAAACGGAGTAGGTCACTTCCCTGGAAATCCTTTCCAAAAGAGATGAAAGCCGTGCAGCAGCAGGCTTGGTTTTATGGCCAGATCATACTGTCAGGATTTCCCAGGTATGACCACAGAGAGGGGAAAAGTGGTTATAATGAGTTTATTAACAAACACAGATGACAAGATAACTCACGAGACAGTTCAAAGTGCAGACGAGAAACAACAGGTAACTGCAATAGTAGATTTCAACAGGCAGCGTAGAACTACAAGTACCAGGTATAATGGTTGAAGATGCAGGAGTCCAGGACACAGGTAACTGCAATAGTAGATTTCAACAGGCAGCGTAGAACTACAAGTACCAGGTATAATGGTTGAAGATGTAGGAGTCCAGGACACAGGTAACTGCAATAGTAGATTTCAACAGGCAGCGTAGAACTACAAGTACCAGGTATAATGGTTGAAGATGCAGGAGTCCAGAACACAGGTAACAACAATAGTAGATTTCAATGAAGAAATATGCAGGAGTCCAGATAGCAGATAACAGCAGTAGAGTATACTATGAAGTAATTTGCAGGAGTCCAGACAGAAGCTGAGCACAGGGAATGCTCCTAGGAATGACCTGATGATCTGGCCCAGACCGTATGAAGCAGGCAGGTGTATATAGGCCTTATGCAGGTGACACAATTCTCAGTAATCAAGGAAAATGATCCAAGTAGCACAGTGGCCCCTTTGGTGGGCAGTGGTACTACAAGTAGAATACCTAATGAGTCCAATAAGGTCACTGCAGACAGCAGCTGCAGAATGCAAGTCGTGACAGTAGTATTGTAGTTAGTTCAATAGATCGGTGGGGATGAAGCTTATTTTTTTACTTTTTAGGGAATGGAAACAGGTACCAGGAAAAATATCTACTAATTCTAGAGATATGTGTGTTTTGGTTTTGGGCAAAAATCTTCATGTTTTTTTTAGTTTAGCTATAGATTTAATTAAACTTATAAAAAATAAGTGAATCGTGTGATTTTGAGCTGTTTTTGTTTCTACATTACTATTTATAGTATTAACATTCATTTACAGTCATTGACAGTCTTTTTTATAAAGATCTCTTCAGAAGTGCCACCCCACAACTGAAATGGTTTATGAACATCGCTGAAGTATATAACGTTTAGAACTTCACCTTGTTAATACCGCTTTCTGGATGTGATACATATGTTCGACAATTACATGATCGACATTTCTATGATTGACCCCATAATATAGACACGGTTGGAAAGTCGACAATAATGACATCGACAGTATTATTAGGTTGACAATTAAAATGTAGACAGTATTATTAGGTCGACAATAATATCGTTTAACTCTGTTCTTATCCCTAACCCTAACCATAACACTAACCCTAACGCTAACCATATAATATAGTCAACATTTGAATTGTTAACCTAATAATACTTTTCACCATGTTAATTGTAGACCTAATAATACTGTCAACACCTGAATTGTCGTCCTAATGTTGTCAAATTTATGAATGTTGACCAAATGAATGTATAGCTGTCGATTGCATATAATTTTGCACAAGATGATAGACCAGGCCATAATGTAAAAGAGAGCAAGGTGGAATAGTCCATGGGCCAGCCCACCCATATGTTAAAAAGGGCATGCATAGATTAACAAATCAAGCACTTTAGTGACAGAGGCTGTCACTTTTGTGATTTAAGTGCTTGATTTGTTTGGGTCCCCCAGAAAAGAGAACATTTTGGTTGTTGGTTAATGAACTGGAGAATACTTGGGATTTTAACACATCACTAAGTGCAATTGGCTAACAGTGGTCTTCTTCCTCTATGTTGACAATGTCATCATCCTCATCATCGATGTCAAGTGGCATGATTCATTAAGGAACTTAAATTAAGAAGTTTCTTATTTAAGTCTCCTGAATAAAACCATGTTACAATGCAAGGGGTGAAAATTAGTTTTCTGTTTTGCACATAATTTAAATACTGACTGTTTTTTCATGTAGCACACAAATATCATGTTTAAATTTCAGTGTACAAATAAGCTATCAAGTATTTGTGTGCTACATGAAAAACAGTCAGTATTTAACATATGTGTAGAATAATAAACTAATTTTCACCCCTTGCATTGTAACATGGTTTTGTCCAGGAGACTTAAATAAGAAACTTCTTAATTTAAGTTCCTTAATGAATCAGGCCCAAGATGATCATCACTTAGTTCAACCCTACTGGAATCTAGCGTTACAGATTATGTTTGTAATTGACGACAAGAATGGTATTTCTCATATAATTTATCCTTCCTTTTGATGAACACCAGTTTTTCTACATTTTTGGGAAGTAGTCTTTTCCTATGATCACACACAATGTTCCAAGCTGTGCTAAGCAAAGGAACTGTTTGAGATGCTAATTCGTACATTATTATTAAAGTAATCCTCCACCATTCTACTTATGCAAGGTGTATCAGATTGATACATAAAATGCCCAATATATTTGGACATTTTTTTTAAAGCCTGACAGTACTTGAATCAGACTGGCAGTGTCGAAATTCACTTAAATTGCTACAATTTCAAATGGTTTGAGCAGCTTGCATTAGGCAGAAAGAAATCTCCTGTGTGCTGAAATGAAGTTACATGTGCACCCTCTCCCTATTTCATTGTTTGAGGTGTAGGTCTTAATAGCTTGTTGATGTCCCTCTAGTTGCTGAAGTGTATAAAGTGTGGAATTCCATCTTGGTACTACCTCTTGCTGCACTTGGTGGTATGGCAGATGATATATTTTTGTAGCTGCTGCAATGTTCTACATGCGGTCTCTGAATGTCGAAAAATGCCCAGAAATTTTACAAGTCACGGATAGCATCTTCTGGACTGACCTCTCATTTTTTAAGAAACTCTGCACCACAAAGCTCATTGTGTGTGCAATGCATAGTATGTGTTGAAATTCATCCAGGCATAATTCACACACAATGTTCGCTCCATTATTCTGAGGTTTTACAACAGATTGATACTAGTATGTTTGATTGTGAATGACCTGGCATTGTGTGCTAGCACTACCTTGCTGAAAGGAGGAGGTGGAGGATGAGGATGAAGTTAACAGTTCTGCAGCTGCTGATGGCAATACACCTACCCCGTGGGCTGTTACGGTCATGTAGTATTTTGTTTGACCAGTATTGCTTGTCAACATATCCGTAGTTAAGAGTATAGTCCATACAATGGCATTTTCTAGGGACCAAATTACTTTTTATTTAGCCCCCCATTAAAGCTGAGAAATATCTGTTCAGGAGAAATATAATCAAGATGGACCTCAAATAAGTGGCTAAAACCTGATACACTGATGGCGGAAATTGGATGCACATCCAATGCTGTCATGGCTTTAGTGATGCACTGTGCAACAGGATGCTGACTGTCATACTTGTTTCCTCTTGCAAACGCTTCCTTCTCAGACAATTGTTGTTTAAAACTATGCTTACTCTGCTTACTCGTCTTTGTCCCCATCTCTATAGAAGTGTCACCCCCAATAGCAGCAGCTGTAGCATGCAAGGATGTCTCTTAGGAATCATGAATTGCAGAGTCAGTTGGATTAGGAAATTTGGAAGTTAGCCTACGTACTAATAATGAGGAGGGTAAGGATAAAGGTGTTGGTGGTGAAGATTGTATAAGGTGTCTATCCATTCGGCTGCTAGCTGATGCTGGACTGCTTGCTACTATGCACAATTTTTTACCTACTTGTATGGACTCACTGCAAATGACGTAACAAGTTGTTTTTCAGAATATATTCATTTCATGCACTGATGTGGCTGTTTGGGAGGTAACAGACCTACACTCTAAGTGAGAAAGTGGTATATAAGAGGTTGAAGAAGATGCATGACCGGGCAGGGCACTCTGTTTTGCAATGGGCATTTTAGTACTTGTACCAGCAGCATCAGGACCCCAGCTAGCAAAAAGTGGGCATGATGTGAGCAGAGCCGTAACAACGGCGGTGCGGGCGGTGCGACCGCCTCGGGCGCAAGCCCAAGGGGGCACAGCCGCCCGATACCTGCCTCTGTGCCCAGACGAATCGTGGCTCTAATCCAGCTCCCCTACCAGCAACAATCGATTCCCGGCATCAATATATCTTGAATACCTGGAATAGTTGGCGCTTCTGCCCGCAGTGGAACGCATGTGCGTTCCACCGAAAGCAGGAATTTCGGCATTCAAATGCCGGAGCTCCTGTCAGTGGAACGCACATGCGTTCCACTGACAGGAAGTCCGGCATTTGAATGCCGAACTTCCGGCTTGCTCCACTGCGGGCAGAAGCGCTAAGCTATTCCAGGCATGCGTTCCACTGTGGGCAGAAGCGCCAAGCTCTTGGTAGTCTCTTGGAAGTCTGTTTGGGGAGATTTCATTTAAACTGAAGGCCGGAGACATTTTATATTCCAGGTATTGAAGAGCCACTGAAACCACTTAAAGATCGGTGAGTGTACATTAGAACTGGTTTCAACTGCTGCAAGACCTCATATCCTATACATACTAAGTCACTTGGCCTTGGCACCTTAATTTAACATAATTAGACTATAACGTACGACACACTTGATGAAAACTATGGAGCAAATTTCCCGAGTTGTGGTACCGTTTTTCGGAACGCTACTATGTATTTTGTGTTTACCACATGCAAATGCATCAGGGAGTTTACAGTGAGGACTTAAACACTAATAAAAATGCATTTGCCCCTGTGAGGCAGCAATGCTAACCACTGTGCCGCCCAGTAATGATAGTCTCTCTCTCTCTCTCTGTAAAGTGCTAGCCACACCCACACATAAGGTTGGCCACACCCACTTGTCAAATGCCACTTCCACTTAGATGGGGGGGCGCCGGTGCCCTGTCTCGCCCAGGGCACCAAAATGTCTAGTTACGACACTGGATGTGAGTCTTTTCTTGCCACTGCGAGTGGTGTATGTAATGTTAGCTATTGTCATTTTTGTGCACAAATCACCACATTCATTAGAAACTTTTCCTTTAATCCTTACATCAAGAGCTGATGTTGTCTTTGATGTTGACAGTGTTTGGATTTTGAGCATGCTGTGTTACTCAATCTTCCTCTATGACCTTTATTTCCAGTAGAGGTTGAAAAGGTACTACTACTTCCAGTACTGTAATGGGATGCTCCTGAACCATGGTTGACAAGAGGAGTAAAACTACCTGAAGTTGGAGCTACTTGTACTGCCATCATATCAGATGAACTCCCAAAGCAATAGGGTAAGCAAGGAATGTTACCTTACAATTCTTCTCACACTGCTCACTGTATAACATAATACAAATATAGACAATTGATTCAATTTCAAAGTATTATTTTTTTAAGATTTGTCAGTGAGATGTGCTTCTCAAAGTCAAAGAGCACCCTGCAATTTATATGCTAAAGATGTCACTGACTACTGATACTATCCCCCAGACAGTTTCAGATTGAAACACTTGAAATTTAAAAGCAAAGATATATATATATATATATATATATATATATATATATATATATATATATGTGTGTGTGTGTGTTTTGGGGGTTGCTTGGCGTCAAAGAGTGACCAGTAAGAGAACAAGAGGCAAAGAAATCTATAGATACAACAAAAAGCCAAGCATACTTTTAATTATGTGCATATATACATATGCACAGTGTAAACACAAACATACAACTAAACACATATTCATCGGAAATATAGCATAATTAACAATATCTTGCTTAGACCAAACAATCAAAATGTTTATTTATTTACCTTGTGTGTTGCACTTTTTAACACAGTTGGACTTTGGCAATCTTTGTTTTCAACAGTCTTTTTAAAATCTGGCTTGTATTTGGTTGAGGCCATCCGAAGCAATTCCCTCACATGTTTCTCAGTTAGAACAGATCGATATTTCAATTTCACATGATTCAGTGTTAAAAGAAAAATGACTCACAAAGAGAAGTTGACCCAAACATTGATAGTAATCTGAGAGCAGCACATTTAACATTGGGGTATTTCTTCAATAGTGCAGTTCTCCAGAACTCAGTGATTCGTTCCTTGATTAAGACTTATGTATGTCGTTCATGGAAAGCTCAGTCATCTAAATATGAGAAGTTGCTACATCTGTGACTGAAGGGACTTCTGAAACGGACCATATCAGCACTGGAAGGGTCGACCTGGAATGTAATATGACGTCTTTTCAGTTATAGATCATGGAATCTTTTTAGAAAGCCATCTTGAAATAATTCAGTTACTGTTGCACACTGTTTTGTGCTACTTTTTAAGACTTTGGTGCTGGTTCACTTGCATTTAACAATGATGGAACATATGTTAGTTCTTCCTAATGAAGTAAGTTGTCTTGAACTGCTTGCACTTGTTAATAAAATGCAAATACACTTTGCTACAGTTCAGGAGATCCAGATTGAGTCTCTCCAGATACCGCAGCATGTCCACCAGAAATGCCAGCTCTAAACCCCAATGTGGGTCAGGTATTCCTTTTGTTTTGCTTCAATGACAATCTTCACTGTGTCTCAAAGGTTAAAAAAAACTTGAAACTTGAGGTTCATGAAATGTCGATGACTGAGGGAGTGTGTGTGCGAATATAATTTGCTATTTCCAGATGCAGCTTTTTAGACACCAGTTGCTCTCCCTGGATAATGCAGTGAAACATTAGGGAACCATAGCTGCACAAGTCCATTCACAGTTCTGACCATAGATACGTCCCTGTCTGTTGCTATTGCTAAAAATTTTGGTCAAAAAAGATTTGTTTTTGTAGAAACCTTCATCAGAGTTTCTTTCACATCAATGCCCTGGGTTCTGTCCTTTAATGGTACCAAAAATATTGTACATTGCCAAATGTTCACAATAAACATCAAATCAGCACAGCTCTGCACTGCACTACAGTGTCTGGTGGAGGAAATTTCAAACGGCTTCTAGTAGTATGATTTTTCATAATATTACACACTGATATTACATCCACATTCGCTGAGGAGAACTGTTGAAGTGAAGAAAAAAAGTCATAAATGGAACCTCAGACCTTCCTACATGTCTCTTACATTTGACATTTATATTAATTTTTTGAAGAGAGTATCATATGCTGCAAGCGAAAAAGAAAATATTAGATATTGACAAAAATGTTCACAATAATCATCTGGAGTAATGAGATCGTTATGCTAACCTAGATTTGCGCTGGCTGGCCAAAGGTGCAGAGTCAAAACCCTTGGTGTTCACCAAGAACTGCTGCAAGGCGGAATGGGCTAAGCTGCTGAGGTCTTGCAGGTCACGGTCCACTGGTCTGCCTCTAGAGGTAGCACTGCGAGAGACATGGCAGTAGGCCACTGAGAAATCCAGGTGGGTAAGGAACACAGGCTAGAAAGTAAGTGCAGGGAATGTCCACGAACACAGAGTTTAAACACGTTGGATGTGGTACACTGTCTGACGAATAGGAACAGAATCAGCAGGCAATAAAGTAGTCAGGACACGCCGGGATATGATTCACAATCTGACAGAAGGAGGAGATTCAGCAAGCAGGTACGTAGTCAGAACATGCCGGGGTCTGGTACACGATAATTACAGAAGGCAGGAACCAATACACACGAGAATTGTCAGGAAGCCAGATACGATATACAGGAGCAGGAGAGTCGGGATGGTCAGACAGGCAGAACTGGAACACGGAGAAAAGAGAGGAAACAGGCACAGCACGAGCCAGGAGTCAGAATACACACAAGTTGCTATGACGCTGGACAAACATCAGAGCGAGGTTTATGTAGACTGCAGATTCAAACTCCCAGACACAGCATGTGATCAAGTGACCGTCGATAACCGGAAGCGCTGACCCGATGCAGAAATGATTGCAGTGCTGGGGCGAGGAGAGGTAAGTGTAAAATCAGCAAATCAGCACGGTTCGTATCTCACTTTTGTGTCTAGTAGAGGAGGGCACAATGGACTACTAATAGTAAAATAGTTGATGAGCTTGAAAAAAGATACTAGTCCATCGAGTTCAACCTATTTTGGATCGCCTGCAATATTTCTCTAATTGATTCAGTTGAAGCAACCACCAATCTGTTTCAATTAGGTAAAATCCCCCGACTCAATATTGCAGACCTATTTCTTCCTGGATCCACTACTATCTGTCATTATAGTTAATAGTCTTAACCCTGGATTCCCTTATTATATTCTACAAATGTGTCTAACTCTTTTTTAAACATTTTAGTTCAATCTGCCATCACAACCTTCCCTGGCAGTGAATTCCATATCTGATTCTTCCCTTGTCTGATAATTCAGAGTAGACCACACTGTTATCACATCCACAGTCACTGAAGAGAACTGTTGAGATGAAGAAAAAAATGTCATAAATGGCCAACATAAACTTCAGACCTCCCCTTACATGCCCATCAGCATCCCAACATGCCCTTTGCATGCCAATCAGCTTCCTCGTCACATGCCAAATATAAGTCATCAGACCAAGCAATATGCCTCTTATATACCATCAGACCTCCCCACGTGCCACAAAAATAACCCCACATGCCCCTTATATGTCATCAGACGTCCCCACATGCATATTTATACCACCCCTCATTCCCCTTGTATGCCATCAGACCTTGCCTCATGCCATCAGACCTCCCCATATGCCATAAGATGATCCTCCATGCCATCAGACGTCCAAGCATGCCACAATACAGCACCCCACATGACCCTAGTCTGATTCTTCACAGCAGATCACACTGTTGTCGCATCCACAATCACTGAAAAGAACTCTTGAAATGATGGGAAAAAAAGGCATAAATGGCCAACATAAACCTCAGACCTCCCCATATGCCCCTTTATATGCCCATCAGCATCCTCACATGCCCATCAATTTCCTCGCCACATGCCCCTTTTAAGTCATCAGATCATGGCACATGCCTCTTATATATGGTTAGACCTCCCCACATGGGTTTGGCATTGCATCTTGTTGCCTAGCAATGGGACCACATGAGCCCTGAGACCGGCCGGCCAGCAGGAAGTAAGGCGTCTGGTTGCTCAGCATAAGAAATTACAGCAGACGACAGTACCTCCTTGCTTCCTCCCAACACGAGAAGCAGACGGATAGCGCTTAAAGAAATCCTGCAATAGACTAGGGCCATAAAGATCTTTTTGTTTAACCCATGATCTTTCCTCAGGACCAAAGCCCTTCCAATGAACTAGAAACTGGAGTTGATGATAGAAAAGGCGAAAGTCCAGAATACAACTGAAATTGCATTCCTCATCCGAGATTGTGGGGATAGGGGAGGCTGAGAAGGTTCATGAAAAAAATTGTTGAGAACTAGAGGCTTTAATAAGGAGATGTGAAAGACATTATGTACCTTATGGGATGGAGCAAGGCAGTGCTTATAAGACACTGGAATTATGACTTGTATAATAGTGAGTGGACTAATGAACCGAGGTGCAAACTTCATGGAGAGAACTTTAAGATTTAAGTTGTGCATAGATAGCCAAACTCTGTCTCCAACATAGAGAACAAGGAACCTCTTCTGGCAACAGTCGATGGCCGCCGTGTTACGGGAGAAGGATTCCGAGATCTTGGTTCTAGCCTTGGTCCAAATGTCAGAAAAATTGCGCACCAGGGTATCTGCAGCCTGATATTTTAGGTCAATTTCCACACTTTTGCAAAAAGCTCTCCAAAAGGCCGAACTGAACCCTTCAATCAGAGATAGTTTCTTGGTGACAGCCATGAAGTCTAAAAATCTCTTTGATAAATATGGTGGCAAGTTAAGAGGCAGAGGGCAAGCCCTTTAGTGGAACAAAATGTGACATTTTGGAAAACCCATCTACCACTACCCAGATAGTCATGATTTACAGATAGATCACTAATAAAATCTATAGAGATTATGGGCCAGAGACTATCAGGGACAGGTACAGGATGAAGCAAGACCAAGGGTGAATGTCGCAGATTTATGCTGGGCACAAGTGTGACAGGCTGCAACATAATCCTGGACATCCTGCCGAAGAGTAGGGCACTTATAATGACGTGCCAGGAGAGCTAGAGTTTTCTTAACCCAAGGATGATCGGAAAATTTTGTATTAAGTGCCCATTTTAAGGCCTTAAATCGAATATGTGGCTCTAAAAAGGAACAGCCAATAGGAGGAGTCTTGGCAATGGTTAATGCCATAATGTTAGTAGGGTTGATAATGGGTTATGAATCTGGAGCTGCAGAGAGTTCAGACTTATCGAATGAGTGGGAGAGGGAATCATCCTGAGAATTTCTGGATCTGGAATGGAAGGTAAGGATGAAGTCAAATTGGGAGAAGAATGATGGTCAACGGTTGTTACCAAGTGCAGATATGTGAGGTTTTTGTGATCAATATAAATTGGCACTGGATGTCTTGCTAATGCCTTTCTTCAAGGACTGATTTTATAGCCAATAATTCCTTGTCCCCAATACTGTAATTCTTTTCAGAGGGTGAAAATTTCCAGGAGTAGAAACCACAAGGATACAATTTCCCTGGAGGATCTTTTTAAGAGAGGATGGCAACAATACCTATAAATGAGGCGTCAACTTCAAGAAAGAAAGATTTTAACTGGTCTGGCTGTCTTAAGGACTGGAGCAGAAGTGAATGCCTTCTTAAGGGCTTCAAAGGCAAATAAAGCCTCATGGAGCCAATGTTTGGTGTTGGCGAATTTATAAGTGAGAATAGTAATAGGTGCTATGAAAGTAAAGAAATCTTGGATGAACTCTTGATAGTACTTGGCAAACCCAATGAATCGTTGCACAGCTTTTAGACCTTGGGGTTGAGGTCAGTTGATTATAGTGGAAATCTTGTCCGAATCCAGATGCAGACCTGAACCGGAGACTAAATATTCCAAAAAAGGGACGTGGGTGACATGAAACAGGCATTTTTCAAGTTTAAAATATAGGCAATGTTGTTGAATTCAAGTAAGAACTTCCTTAATCAATATGTCATCAAGTTATACAACCACAGAGTGTAACAGAAGGTCCCAGAAGATCTCATTGACGAAGGCCTGAAACACCAATGGGGAATTGCAAAGGCCAAAGGGCATAACCAAGTACTCATAATACCCATCTCACATATTAAACGCGGTTTTCCATTAGTCTCATTTAATTATGCGAATGAGATTATAACCACCTCGGAGATCCAGCTTAGTGAAGATCTTGGAACCATTAATGTGATCAAAGAGCTCTGAAATAAGTGGCAAGAGGTAGTGATTCTTAATGGTAATGACATTAAGGTCCTGATAATCAAAGCATGGACGAAGGGTCCCGCTCTTCTTTTTGAAAAAAATAGAAGCCTGCCCCAGCAACATAGGAAGATTTCCTAATGAAGCCACGTTCCAAATTTTTGGAGATGTACTGAGACATAACCTGAGTCTCAGGTATAAAAAGAGGATGAATCCTTACCTTAGGGATGGGATAACCAGGAATCAAGTCGATAGGGCAGTCCCACAGATGGTGACGAGGCAATCTTTCTCAGCCTTTTTGAAAACGTCACAAAAAGCAGCGTAAATAGCTGGTAGAGTAGGCTCAGGGGCTGAGAACGTGGCAGGTGGTGGCAGGATGGGAGGGTTTGACAGAAGCACCGTGAATGGCATAATGGTTCCCAAGATGATATTTGAGCATGGGCCCAATCAAATTGTGAGGAATGGAACCGAAGCCAAAGTAACCCCAGAATGATAGGGTTGATGGACTAAGGCAGCACCAAGAAACAAATACGCTCAGAATGTAAGACTCCTACCTGCAGCCAGAGGGGAAAGATAACACTGGTTACAGCAGAGTTCTCATCCATAACGGTAAGAGATAGCTGATGCGGCAAAGACTATACTGGCAGATGGAGCTTAGAAACAAGAACGAAGGAAATTAAGTTTCTGGTGGAGCTGGAGTCCAAAAAGACAGATGTGAGTATGGACCCGCTAGGAGTGTCCAAGGTGGTTGGCATCACAAAGTCTTGTCTTTCAGAAGCACAGGAAGAGGATTTCCACACTCCAAGAACGGACTCCCTGTTACTGGCTAGGAGGGGCATTTCTAAAATTCTTAGGCAAGAGGAAAGTAGGTGCACAGGCTCATCACAGTAGATACAGAGCTTTTTCTCTCTTGTTCCTCAGGAGTGAGGCAGGAGCTGCTGATCTGCATTAGCTCCTCAGGTGGAAGCACCAGATTCTGGAATAGGGGAGCAAGATGAGGAATGAGGCGTCCGGAACTGTCTCTTTCCTGGGTGCGTTCCCTAAAACAAAGATCCATCTAAATACACAGTGAGATGAGGGAATCCAACTCTAGAAGGAGTTCCCTGGAGGACAACTCATCTTTAATCTAGTAAGCAAAGCCCTGCAAGGATGTTGCTACCAGAGCCTCGTTGTTCCACTTCAATTCGGACGCCAAGATGCAAAAATGTACCACATATTGTCCTACTGGAAGGGAGCCCTGCCAGAGATTCAAGAGAGAAGAGGAGGTAGAGGACACACGTCTGTACTCATCAAAAATATTGCGAAACGTGTCGATAAACCTGGTAGAGTCCTGCAGAATAGGGTCAAAAAGTAAATCAGGGAAAAAAAATAAATGCTCATTTGGTTCTTTCGGAAGAAAAGCTTGCAGGATTTCATTCAAATTGGGTAGCACATTAATTTAGGAAGCCCCTGCACTTCTTAGTGTCTCTGTCATATTTTTTGAGGGGAGGAATAAGGAGATTTCTTGAAGAGGCAGAGGCCGAGGCAAAAGAGTCTACTGGAACTGAGACTGAGGTTGCAGGAGCCTGTGAAGTTGAGGCTAGGGAGTTCTGCAAATATTCCTGGTGGGATACGACGCTTTTCACAGACTGGAGTAGTTGGGCCTGTTCAGTCTCTTGCTGCACCACTCGACAGGCCAAATGGAGGAGCAGATCCCGGCAGAGGGTTCATCTGTACCTTCTGAAATGGCCAAAGTATACTGTCACACTTAAGGGCTAACACTACTCGTTGGTGTTTGAGCTACTGAAACTGGCGACGCATAGTCTAACGCGCCCCTGGACTGCACCAGGGACCCCCTCAAGAAAGTTTTGGATTTTAGCTGCGAGGTGTACAGTTACCATCGGGGTAGAAACACAATAATCAGGCAATCCGGGCCAAAACTAGTGTCAGGTTCAAGAAAATGGTCAGGTTTCACGAGAGACAATAATAATCAGGGATAATCCGAAGAGAAGCCAGGAGCAAGATAATGTCAGGACAATGGTCAGGAAACCAGAAAGCAAACAGGAGGCAACAAGGAAGGCTGGAGTAATTGGTGGACCAAATACTCTTGCAGCCTAACGGTGTAGGAGACCTCCTTATATAGTGTGGGGCGTAGAACTAACTACCAGCAGCGGTGACAACACCAGCCACCGCTGAGTTTGGAATTGCATTCCTTTGCCTAGCAACAGGACGCACATGCGCCCTGAGACTGGCCAGGCAGCAGGATGTATGGCTCGGCAACCAGGCACAAAAGAAATGACAGCAGGTGACTGCCCCGAAGTGGATGCGAAGGGACGGTCCCTGACACCCTTAGACAATTGCCTTCAGATTAGGGGTCCCACCCTTGTCATAAGGCAAAATATATATACTTTATATATACCTGACAAAAGTTTATCAATGTCTGGAATTTTGAAGGACAGATGGAGCACTATTCCTCCACAAGAAAGAGATTCAATGACACCTGGATAATGGTGGTGAAAAATTTATCAGACTTCATTCCAAAATATCCAATAGATGCTCAATTGGGATAAGATCTGGTAAAAAGCAATTACATAGGGATAATATTGGTTTCATGCTCATTAATCCATTAGCAACCACATACTCTGTAGATGGGGTCCTTGTCCTTCTAGAAAACATCACTACATGGGGTGAAGATTATCATTCAGTACCATTAAGCTGTTATTAGCATTGACCTTGTATTTTAAGAGAATGTCTACACCCAAACTATGTAAGGAAAATCGTCTCCATAATGGTAGAAAACCAATCTTTCACTATTGGGGCTGTAGAGTGCCTTAAGGTTGTGCAACATATGCACTCATCCGTTTGTCACAAACATGGTGAACGATGATTAATTTGACCATAGTACCTTCCTCTATTGATTGCTAGATAGTCCATTGCCTGTGTTCTTTGTACAACTGAACTTGAAAACGTGCTGTTGCAGGTTTTATGCACTACAGTACGACTATGATGTCCTGTTCTGTGGAGTTCACATAGGACCATTTTTTATGAAAGCTACTTGAAACACAGATTGAAAATATTTTAAACCATGTTCATTACCAACATAGCAGACATATACGCTTGTGGGTGAGTAATAACTGCAATATGAACAAATAATGTTACCATAACTTCTTCCAGTTCCAGGGTGTATTCAGTAATAGCATGTAATACATACTATCTTAACAAAAAATCTAAGAATGCCTAGGGAAATATGAAAATATTTCTAAAAATTGTAACTTCTTATATAGTAATAATTAACTATATGATTTTATGCAATCTATAAGAAAAGTACTTATGAGTAACCTTAGTTGTTTGTCCTGGATTTTTATGAATAATTAATACCTGTGCTTATCCTTTTCTAAATTTACTAATAATATATCTAGAAAAATGTACTATCATGATACTTTTAAGACTTTCTACCACTAGACAGATTATACTGTCAACTAACAGCTAGACAATCAAGTCACCAGAGCTGGCTTGTGCTTTAGAGCTCTTTTGTTCCATTTTCTCTGTGTGGTTGGGCTGGTGAATCTAGTTGGGAAAATCCAAAGGTGTAATCTTCTGAAATTCTAGCATGCCACGGAAGTTATCAATGTCTTCAGGGTCTTTCAAGATGACCCATTTTCTATTATGTTGAATTTGTATACTCAGAGTAAATCCCGGTCTATATGTGATGTTCCTATTTCTAAGGGAACCAATAAGGGGCTGTAATAAACATCTCTTTTGTAGAGTGGTCAGACGTACTGCTACAAACTTATGGAATTCTCAACCATGTCTGATCATACTTTCCCACATCCTTCAAACCTTTAAACACTCTCTGAAAGTCTATCTATTTTTTTAGAACTTATCCTATTCCCACCTGTACTACCAACACTAAAGCACTTTCACAACTGTCCCAGTCTCCACAATTCCAATTAGAATGTAAGTTCTCTTTTGAACAGGGCCTTCCCCAGGCTTTGTTTTAATATCTGCATTTATTTTGTGTACCTTGTATGTACATGTTTTGTGTATGTTCTCTTTCCACAATATCGGTGCTGCAGAGCAATGTGGTGCCTTACAAATCAATGGTAATAATAAAGAGGTTTCAAGAAAAGTTTTGCAAAATGTTCCTTAGCCATCTAAGTCTATACTTTCAAGGCATTTGGTTCTTTTAATAATCTCTATTTTGATGTTATAATAATGCAGCCTACAAATTATGTTCCATGATTTGTCAGGTGAAGATCTCATTGACTATTGGTTATATTTGGAATTTCTCTAATCCTTAGATTATTTAGTCTACCTCTATTATCTAAATTGTCATGACAGTTTTGATTTGCTCTTAGTTCTAGGACTAGCGAAGCCATCATTTCTTGCAATTTACAAAAGAGATCATCAGAGTCTTTACTTTCTTCCAGAGAGGTAAGACTGGCCACTGCATTGGTTAAATCTGATTGGAGACTAGATATTTCTTTTTTGACAGTCTTTTGTGATTTGTTCCAAGAATTGAAAGACCTGTTTTTTAGGGAGTGATTTTAAAATTTGGAGGAGATCCTATAACTAATGTTGCAGTGGTCATTTGAGTTGTTGCCTCTCGATGTGAATCCTCTGACTGTTGTAAGGTAGAAAGAAGTAAGTACCTGAAGAGAGATAGCTGAATTTTAATTGACAATTTTATTGTGTCTATGGTATGATTTGCCTGAAGTTCATGAGCAGATAATCATTTTGCAAATAAAACACTTTAGTTTTAAGATATGTATTATCAATCCAATATCTTCTAATACAAATAATACTACACATTACATTCTTTACTGTCTCTGTGTATCAATAGCACAGGATCAACCTCCCCAACCGCTTGTATGTTTTTTCTCTCTCTGCTTCAACAATCATCGGTAGGAATATCCCTTTGTAAAGTGGAGCCCGATATAATTTCCAATTTTCAGCTGCTTAGGCCAGTTAGTTAAGTAGACGGAAACAAGCCTTTGACAATTCAGGGATAGCGGGCTGCTTCAATTGAGGGGGTCTTTTTTGTTGCAGATTGCACTACATTCATACACTGGCCAAAGGCACAGATTGGGAAGTTTTTTTTTGTGGAATAATAACTTTATATTAAACTGTGCAGCTATCCCTTCGTAAATACAGAACACATTTTGCATGTAACATCATCATGAAAAAAAAACCTAGAAGATTATACAGCGTACAGTACTATAATA
Organism: Mixophyes fleayi; assembly: GCF_038048845.1. Taxonomy (NCBI): domain Eukaryota; kingdom Metazoa; phylum Chordata; class Amphibia; order Anura; family Limnodynastidae; genus Mixophyes; species Mixophyes fleayi. Next base: position 52,969,505 of record NC_134409.1, on the reverse strand, counting down.
AAGAGTTATGACACATTAGCACATTTATGAACAATGCAACAATATATATATTTATTATATAAGTGGTGGCAACAATATATATATATATATATTGTAGTATAATCAGGGAGAACAGGTATAATCTCCTGGGTGAACAGCAGCAGTAAGACACATGAGTCCAGAAGTTTCTGAATAACAGCCACAGCCAGTTTATTCACCAGCTTGAAAATAGGAACAAAACACAAATAAAATCCTAGCCGTCTGGCTTCTAGCTAATACATTTATGGAGGCCCTCTCTCATGTGTAGGACCTTATGTCCCACACACACAGCAAACCACATGTAACTGTTGCTCCCTGCAGCAGAGTGTCTCAGGAGGCAGCTCACCTCTCTCAGGTCTGAGACACCGGCTGCATATCCCAGCTGCCTTATTACAAGCACCTCACAGGTGCATCCCTTAATCAGTCTGTTAGAGACTGATAAAACATAAGACCCGGACTGGGCCTTATGTATACTTATGTATACAATGCTGGAAGCCTGGGACACATACCTCTGTATCTAGCCTCCTTCCATATATATATATATATGTTTGTAAGTTCTCCCCGTGTTTGCGTGGGTTTCCTCCGGCTGCTCCGGTTTCCTCCCACACTCCAACAACATACTAGTAGGTTAATTGGCTGTTATCAAAATTGACCCTAGTCTCTCTCTCTCTGTATCTCTCTCTGTCTGTCTGTGTCTGTGTGTATGTTAGGGAATTTAGACTGTATGCTCCAATGGTGCAGGGACTGATGTGAATGAGTTCTCTGTACAGCACTGTGGAATCAGTGGTGCTATATAAATAGATGATGATGATTATGATGATGCTGCCACACCAAATGGAAGAAGTGGGTGACAGTGAGAAAAATTTGTGGGAGCCTTTTTTGCCCCTGTTACCCCACCCATAATCCATCCCTGATTAGGAGCACTTTCCCATTTCCAACATAACCTGACATTCTGTGTTATCCTGCTTGTGGTGTTGCTGATATTGATATCTTGAGAGAGTTTTTGTTTTAATTTTAGTGAGACATTTATATTCTCAATGCAACTGTGAAGAGGTGCCTTGCTGAGGATTAGCACTTTCACCGACCTTGGAAGACAGATAAGACTCTATCGCCAAGCCTTGGATCAAGCAAATCTGTGAAGATTCACTTTGGTCCAATCGAAGACCAGTTTGAATTTGGTCTTGTCATCACCCTGCCTACTCATAACATATTATATTTAGTAATGGAGAGCAGCGAGGGCAGTTTGCCATTGGGGCAGACTAGAGAGGAGCTCTGGACAGAAGATGTTGAGATCAATGGCAGATCAAGTCAGATCTTTGGCTGAGTATTGATGACTGCGGCAGTCATCCAAGAGTCAGAGGATGCTGAGATCAAGCCAGAAGATGGCGAAGAGTCCTAGAAGACAGTAGGGAGAAGGCAAATGACTCATAATCACTGCTCCCCAATACTGATGACAAAAGCTGTGACAAGCAGCTAATACCATCTTCACAGGTTGCATCTGCACTCTTTCATTTGGACACTAGGCCCATGGTCACAGATTTGGACACTAGGGGCCTGAGTCATTAAAGAGAGCAAAGCAAAATAAAGGAGTACCTTTGGCCCTTGGCAAAACTATGTTGCTTTGGAGGGGGAAGTAAAGGTAAAATGTGGGAACAGATTTATTGTAGGAGTAGGGTATGTCCTGGACCAACTTCCAATTTCAGTGTTAAAATAAAGCTATCAAGTATTTGTGTGCTACATGAAAAAGCAGCTATTATTTGCAAAGTAATAAACTAGTTTGCACCCCTTGCATTGTAACATGGTTTGTCCAGGATAAAATTTACTCTTTTCTTTGCTTTGTTCGTCTTAATGTCTCAGGCCCTAGGTCTGAGGCACCAAACTTACCCAATAGGCCTTTGGTACCATTCTTGGGCACAAGGCCCAAGGTGCATTAGATATATATTAGGCCTGTGTCTTTGGCATATTCCGTCTTATAGCTTGGGAGGCATATATAGTTCAGGCTTCAAGCCTGTGTTGGCATAGTAGTGTCAGGCTAAAAACCTGTGGACATATTTACATCAGACACTATACCTGCAGGCATATATTATTCATTAGGCCTGCAAGAACATAAGGGTTTGAGCATTGGTACTCTTGTCTAGTTGTCTTTTCCGCCATTTTACCTTCATTTACTCACCAAAACACTTGGCTGCTATTTTGTATTTTCACAAAAGTTCTCATTGCATTTCTTGTGACCAGTGTTAATGCACTCATTAGTCAAGCTCCCATCAAAGGTAGACTTTGGTGTGCCTCCTTTTCTCAGTCAGGCCCCTATTAAAGGAAGGCTGAGGTGAGTAACTTATATATTAATAGCATAAGTATAACTTTTATGAGTGATTTATTTCTATTTTTCCACCGTCTGAGTGGGGCACTTCATATGCTAAAATAAAGGTCTTGGTCTGTTGATTTGCAGAAAAATATTGGCATTGTAATTGGTTGAATTGTTTTGAACGTCCGTCTGCCATTTACAACTATGCATTACCATTGTCCTCTGGAAAATGTGACAGTTGTCAATACACCTGTGAACCATCTGGTTGCTCTGAAACTGTGACCTACTGGGAGGTCTGGAAACTGCAACAGTTATTTGCAGCCCTGCTGGGCGACCTGGAACATCTGACCTGCTGGGGGATCTGGAAACTGTGTCAGTTATTTGCAGCCACATATATCAGCGCATCTTGAGGGGACCTCAATGACAATCTGCTGTGTAATTTCATTATTCATATATCCTCACTTTGTTTACAACAAACATGTCAAGAGGCCGCCCTCGAGGACATCAACGTGGTGGAACCCTTACAGGTCACCCAGAGTACGTAGTTCAAAAACAAAAGCTTCTGTTATAATTAAAGTTGATCTTGTCCCGCAATGTAACTTTGATGGGAGAACTACATACTTATAATGTAGTGTATAAATATAGTTATTTACTCATTATACTTCATTGTTAACATTTCTATTTGTAATGTAATGTATAAAAAAGTTATTGAATTCTGTTAATAAAGTAATTTAGTCATTATATTTCAGTGCAATTTAAGGCAGTTACCGCTGGGTTTCCCTAGTTATGATTGTTTATTTGCTGCTTGTTGTAATTTCTGCATTGTGTTACTGTATTGAATTGTTTTGTTGTTTTCATTTTGTGGGTGTGTTAGAGGTAACCAGGGTAATGCACTACACTGAGTTGGTAGTTGCACAAAATAGTTAATGTATAGTTGTTCTTAGGGTCATTGCGCTTTGTTTGACTAGTGTGGGTGGCATACAGTATCTTTGATAGAAATATACAATACTGTTGGTGGGATTTATGCATATCAGTTGCAGGTGTAGCAGTGAAAGAGTGCAACCTACAATCAGCAAGAGCCGGTGTGATCCATGGTTAGTAGGGCAGTCCAACGCTGACTACTGGTTTGTCCTTGCACCCATGTGGGTAAGGTGTCCATGTGAGAAACGTGTCTTTGGTGGACAGCTGTAGACCTCTATGCCCATGTTACCGTAACAGGGACAATAGCAGCTGGGTGTGGCAAAGGTGCCTTACCACAACTTTATGTCCGATACACACCCAGTCCAGCCCATCCCAGATTTTCATTTGTTCTCTCTTTGCTGGAGTAAAGACCCTCCATCTGGGGTCCCCAGTGACAGGTTGGTGGTTCACCAAAAATCAGTGTGTCGACCCGTTACACAACAGCAGCTAAGTATTGTGGAAATATCTACAGATAATAATAGCTTCTAAAATGCAAAAAATAAATATTCAATCATTTAGAGAGACATGTTAAACTATTGAGCTTGATGAACCTTTTAAGTCAAATAAAGCATAAATATATTACCTCTAGAAATATTATTGATTGACATGAAATAATATTTTTATTACTGTGTATAAATATGCCACATCAGTTCACACAGTAGGAAAGTTGTAGTTTATTTTTTCACTGATGCCCATTTGTCCATCAAATTCACACATGCAGCTTAATCTATTTATCAACCAGTTTTCCTAAACTGATATAAAAATATTCTGTTTTTCTATATTTGTTGTAATATCTACTGTGTTTTCCCTGCTTTGTGATCCCTGATTTACTGCTGCTTGCTTTATAAAAATAACAATTTTCTCTAAAGATTTTTCAGTATGAGAAGATTATAGTTTTGTCAATAACAGACACAGTAGGCCAAGCTTCCGATAAGGTAAAACGGTGACTGTCAGACCTGCTTACAAATTCTCAACATAAAGAATCAGTTCCACTTCACTTAATATTTTATTTAGTATAAACACTGTGATATTAGTACATTGTTTTAATTAAATATAAATAAATAACAATGTTCATACTTTATCTGGCAAAGCATTACATTTATCTTCCCTTTTTCATTTCCCCATTCTCTCATTTGTTCCTTAATGTCTCCTACTCAGAAAATCAGAACCTCCTCAATGTCATTTGCCAATGAACTTGGCTTGATATAATACAGCTTGGAGATCACACCCCCGGTTCACAGCCAGACAATATTGTAATGTTTTGCAGAAACTAATTATCTTCAGAACGTGTGCCCTGAAGACAGACTGGGAAGAGTGGAAACATGTAATGCAATTATGGGCTAAAATGAATATAACATTTATTTACCAAAACCATTTTCTAAAATGTTAACTTTTCCTGAGGGGAGCAGTCCTCTATTTAAACACTGTGTGACACTCTTGCAGTGCTGGTGCAATGAGTTTGTTTAGAGAGTGGTAGAAAGTACAAATAGAGATTATAAAAATTGTTGTAACCAGAAGGTATGCATTGTATGTGGAACAGTTGGGGGACTTTGATAGAACAATAGAATTTTTCACATAGAATAATGGAACTAATATACTTAGGTACATTTTCAGTTACTATATAGAAGAACACTGATTAATATGACTTATGTGGATCAGAGGATGTGCAATTAAGTTATTTCATGGAAATAAATGGTTTGCAGCAATTTTGAGGGATGAATCATAATAAATGAGAATGTGGCCTATCAAATGACTTGGAACCAATGACATAACTGACATAACCATCAATAAATTATTTTTGCAACCGCCATCCTCCCTTCAACTAGCAGTACTGGTGGGGTGTCATGCCATGGATTGGTGTAGTTTGAATGTATTCACCATTGCTTGACTCCACACCAGATCCTCTTACCACAACTTGGGAGATTTGAAAATAAGACATTGCTGCCTTTATTTTTTACCACAGATGCTTATTGGACAGAACCAAGCTTCTGTGTAATCATTTAAGTTCAACACACGTAATCTTTGAATAGAGTGAAGGCTCTCATTTGAAAAAGACGACCACTATAATACATTTGTATGTTGTGTTACTAAAATTATACAATACAAATAAATAATTTTGTCAGGAGTGATAAAGCAGGGTGATAACCATTTTGTTCTTAATGATTCAACTGGCCTTGCAAAATATGGTTCTAGGACACTTACACCTAGGATAGGACTGGAATTATTTCCTGTCTTTGGGAATGTTTGCTATATAAACTTAGTCAGGGTGTAACTTTTGGGAGCCTTTTTCCCTGGAATCATGCTGACTGCAGATGCGCCAGGGAGCCTGAAACCCAGTCTAGCATTGCAGACTGAGGAGGCTCTTAGAATTGCTGATGCAATTGCTGCACTGAACGTATCTACATTTCAAATGATCAACACTTGTGGCTAAGTATATTTTAAATAAATCTATTTGATGTGCTAACTGAAGATGTGTCTCTTACTACCTCGTATTATACATACGAGGTCTCATTGAACCTTGACATTCAACCGGTTACAATAATGCTTCACAAATAGCAGCTAAAGCAAAGTAGTGGTTAAAATGCTTGCACTACTAATTAAGGCATATTTAAAATATAATGGCTATAGTTATCTATAAGCATCAAAGTGTTGTCTGAGATCACAGGTCAGGGAACAGTTTAAAGCCATATGCATGCCAAAGATACTCAGCAGGAATAAAAGGGTTAAGGTATAATCTGAAACTGACATATTAGGCTTGGATGTTAGATATGAAATATATTGACAACTATCTAAGCACTATATGCCATTACAATTAGACATTGTTACTTAGCTATGTAGTATGGTCCAAAAAGACACTGGTCCATTGAGTTCAAATTGTTATAAATTGTAGTTGTGTTCTTCCAAATGAAAGCAAAATGAAACCCCTAGTGTTACCATCACCAGTTTTTAGTAGAGGGCTGGAAAATTTTAGCCCAGGGGGCAAGACTCGACTCAGCAGCCTATTAGGAACATTTTAAAGGAAGAAAAAATGAAGGTGGCCTAGTGACCAAGCCTATGGCTGCCCCCTGTGGAACCAGCCTGGGGCCAGATGCCCCCCCCTGTCCCCCAGTTCAGCCTGCCCCTACCAGTTTTGTCTCAAAAGTGGTTTAAAAATGTGCTTGTGCGTAACTGTCCTTAGATAACCTGCAAAAGTTTTTTTTATCCCATAGAGGAGAGTCATTAGTTGTTCTGTATTCTCTGTATGTTGGTCCTAGCAATATATTTAGTTTGCAGTAGGAAATAATAAAGTGAATCATGTAATTTATTACATATACAAAAACACAAATTGTAAATTCAATTATGTCACACTACAGTGTCATTAAGCAAATACCAGTACAATCCTCATACTAAGAAAATTTCTACACTGGATGTCTGCAAATTTATTAAGAGCACTGTTTTTTTCTGATTTTTAACATTACTGAGAATAGAAAGGCTAATATTTTCAATGAGCAATCTGAGTTGTCCCCTATGCAAGCACAGTGGATGACTTCAGAGACTTTGAACAAACCCAAATTCAAATATAATTGTTACAAATTACCCTACAAGTTAAGTTACCAGGACCTGTTGTTGACGAAAGCTTCACCTTTAGCAAGCCCATTTCCCATAGAACCAGATATGTTCGCCAGTACTCAGTTGTCCCAAGGACTTAATCTCGAGTAGTGGCAACTTAACTCAGGTAGGTGGACACCAAAGAGGACTTGACAATGGGATGTTGAGCTGAAACCTTAGGGTGGTGTGAATACATTATATCATATATACAAAGAGATATCAGTAAAACAGCAAATAAGCAGTATATGAAAGTATCGATGGAAAGATAAAGGAGTTGGTAAGTCATTATATAGATAGATGATTAAAAGAATGAATAGATCAGTAAATTAGTACATTTCAAACAGTTTTGGATAATAAATAGGTCCCAAATGTATGTCACCACGCAATGTGACTTTGTCCGTGGGTCCAGAAGGAAATAGAACCCACTGAGGAAGACACATTTTGTGGTGCAATAAAATTCCAGTTAAGAATTACCCCACACTAAAACACGATCTAGTGATGACAATTGTGTTTTCTCCAGATCCTGTGGTTGAAATAGAAATTTTAAAAGTATGGTGACCCCTAGCTTTCTACCATTGAGAGAGGTATCAATAATGCCCATAAGACACAAAAAGGTATATTTACTAAACTAAACTGCAGGTTTGAAAAGGTTGAGATGTTGCCTATAGCAACCAATCAGATTCTAGTTCTCATTCATTCTACAAAATGACAGGTAAAACCTGATTAGTTGCTATTGGCAACATATGCACTTTTTTAAACCCTCTGTTTAGTAAATGTACCCCAAAATATGCCTAATTGGACCCTATAAGACCTCCCAAGTGCTTCAAATGCATTTATTGCGCTGTGACTTTTATGCCAATATATAACTGGGAATAAGAAAAAAATCTAAACAAAGTATTGTATGAATTGCCGTTCAAAATATGTCATATACTTATTCCAAAATAATTATGGTCTACAGTTTATTGACAGAACCATAAGAGCAGTAAAAAAACAGATTTACAGAACACAAATATGTCATAATAGTCATCCCAGCGGGCTTTGGATTACCAGAATTGAACAGGTTAAGGTAAAAGCGAGAGGAGGTGGCAGATTTGGACACCTTTGTAGGCAGGAAGCGTTCTGGATGCACCAACCTTGCACTTGTATCCAGAAGATTTGATTAAAGCTATAGATCTACATGGCATAATATAAACAAACACTAAGGCATAAGAATGAAGTAGGTAGTTTACATTTCATAAAACAAGTGTCAGACTTTTATATGGATTCTTTATGATTTATAGTATTTATTATATTGTATAGCAATCTTAGTAGCTTTGACAAACTTATTAACTTTTTTCTTCATTCTCCCTTCTTTTTATATCTATATACGCTTAGAGTATTTATGAATTATTGATTGGATAATTGAGACTCTGTATCCCAATAAAGCATTGTTTATATTTATCCTATCTACACTACTATCCAAGTAGGATTGCACAACGGTAGGTTTGTGGTCATATCAACATGTCTTAGTTACTAGGTAATACATATATTATAACAAGATAGAGGAAGTTGGATTTATGAGAGCTGATAACTACAGTCACAAGATCGCCAGTGCAACCAGCTTTCACAGTTTTGTATTGCATTGTATGAGGGCGATTGGCTATTCTTAGACATGTGAATGAATATTAGTCTGAGCAACTAGTGTATGTTCGAACTTATAGGATAAGCTGAGAGCAGGTTACATGACTGTGTGTTACAATTGCAATATCTGCATTATAAAGTTATATAAAGTGATTGGCAGTTACATCTTTAGAAGTATGATTTGCACTTATATTATTGACACACTTACCAATTAGTTTATTTCAATATTTTAACCAATTCTATGTAGTTACAATTTAAAGTGTCTCTTTTATATGACCCATTCAGGAAAGTCTCATGGCCGCTGATGTAAATCTTTGTATAAACCTAAACATTTTTATATATGTTTTACATGAATCTATGTATATTAATTTGACATATTACTGTTCAATTTATTATATACCTAATTTGAGATGATTTTATACTTAATTAATGGACTATGTCTGTGTAGGGTGTTTCATTAACACACCACTGCAGGAACTTGTTACCAGGGCCACCTTAACTACTTTATGGGCCCCCGGGCAATGCAGTGTACCGGGCCCCTAAAAAAAAAAAAAAAATATATATATATATATATATATATATATATATATATATATATATTTATATATATATATATATTTATATATATATATATATATATATATATATATAGTGTGTGTGTGTGTGTGTGTGTGTAAAAAAAAAATATATGTGTGTAAAAAAAAACGTGATTATATTTATAATCACTTTTTTTTTACATATATATATATATACATATATATATATATATATATATATATATATATATATATATATATATATATATATATATATATATATATAGGGGCCCCCTTAACTTACCTTAAGTTCGATCCTCTTCTTTTTTCCGCGCCGCTGAGTCTCTTCTGCCCTCTTCCGTGCTGTGGTTGCAGTGAATGCTGGGCATGACATCACGCCCAGCATTCACTGCGAGCACAGCACGGAAGAGGGGACCAGGGAGGGAGCCGGATCACCGCTGATGTGACCGCAAGGTAAGTATTTTTTTTAAAAAAATATATATAGATTTTTTTTTTTTAGGACTCGGACGGGCCCCCCTTGCCTGCAGGGCCCCCGGGCACCTGCCCATCGTGCCTAATGGAAGAGACGGCCCTGCTTGTTACTAATGAGTTTGTTATATATACATTACATTTTTAGTCTAAAACACACTAACACTTTGCCCTCTGAAGTTCACAGGAACGAAAACCCTCACAGTAACAAAACACGTCAGGCACTGTATACTCCAAACAAATTTTATCCAATACCAAGTATGATGAAACAAGATATTAATATCCCCTCAACCAGTCTGCACCTCGTTTCATCACAAATTGTGGAGTATAAAAACATATACTTTTTTTTAGCCCTCTGGTTCTCCATATTTGTCAGTCATATTAAAAGTTATATATACATTGTATTTTTAAGTGGTAATACATCAGGCAACATGACTTTCTTATTTTGAGTATACATGCAGACTAGCCAATAATTTCAGCCTAGGAAAAAAGAATATTGTCCACTATTCCTGTATGAATGTATATCACACTAGGGGGGCTCATGTGTTAAGATAGGGAAAGGGTCCACAGAGAGAGCTCTTTGTTTAATTACAGACGACTACATTGTGTATTTAAGTGTAATATGCCTGGATTGTGATCACTCCTGTTTAAACAAACTCTGATGTGTTGCCATAGAACAATACCTGTCCCTAATTGTATCAAGAGTAAATCATCTGCAATCTGTGAAAGTAGAGATGTTTACTGACCTCCGTGATCTGGTTTTGGTTTTGGATCTGGATTAACTTCGTGTTTTGGTTTTGGTTTTGGCAAACCCACCCTCGTGTGTTTTGGTTTTGGATCTGTATTATTTAGAAAATAAGCTATAATATGCTAAAATCACATGTTGCTTGTTTTTTGTTCCTACATTATTATTAACCTCAATAACACTAATTTCAAGTCATTTGCAGTCAATTTTGACCACCTCACAGGTCACAATATTATTTTCATACACTTTCAAACAAAGACTGCAGCAGTTCTTGCCACTGATAAGTAGGCCATTGTCATGCTTAGGCATAAGACCAAAAAATCCACCTCTTATGTGTGGAATTATTTTTACCCAAATTCTGACAACAGTTGTCTAGTCATTTGTAGCATTGTAAAGCCACAGATAGTAGAGGTAGGGACCTTAACCATCTAGGATCCTCATCCATGTTACGCCATTTTAAGCGAGATCATGAAAAGCTCTTGGGAAAATCAGAAACTTATGCTAAAAAAATAACAACAAGCAGTCCAGCATCAGCTACCTCCCTTCTCTCATCTATATCCCAGCACTTGCAATCTACACCCCCAACACTTTCATCATCAATATCCTCACAAGAAATCGGAGTTAGTCCTGCATCCAAGTTGCTAATGCAAGATGACTCCTTTTCTATCCAGGACTCCTCAGAACAATCCTTTAGTGCTAGACCCACTGCTGCTGCTCCTGCTGCTGGGTGTGGATCTTCAACCCAGAAGCAGACCAAGAAGAAGACTACTAGTAGTTTATAAAAATTGACTGTTAAACAATCCTTAGCAAGTATGAAAGCTGTCACCTAGTCACAAAGCGGATCACAGAAGCCATGGACTCTGCTAGTATTAGATCTGCATCAAATATCCACTATTAATGCAACTGGTGTTAGACAGTTACTTGAGGTCTTGTGTCCCCATTACCAAATTCCATCACAACACCATTTTAATAGAAAAGCTATTCCTCACCTCTACCTGAAGGTTTGTAAAAATGTAATTATTGGGCTACAAAATGCCATTATACCCATTGCACACTTAACCACAGATATGTGGACAAGCGGAACTGGGCAAACTAAAGATTATATGACTGTGACAGCCCACTGGGTTGGTGATTCGCCTTCACCAGCAGGAACAGCAACAGCATGTACCCAAGAACGTCTCATTTAGGCAGGCTACTCTGTGTATTACCTGCTTCACTAAGAGGCTCAATATTATTATTATTATCGTAGATTTGTAAGGCACCACAGTGCTCAACAGCGCCGTACAATAAGGAAGACAAGGACATACATAAAACAAGACATACGTAAAACAAAAACAAGAAAGACAAAATGAATGGGGACATGAAAACAAAGGGTATGGAGGACCCTGCTCATTAGAGAGCTTACATGCTAAAGAGAAGAGGGCACAGCTGAATAAGTAGAGAGAGTATGGCTCAGAGTGGAGATTGGGATAGTTGTGATGGTGCATTAGTGTGAATTGTGTTATCGAGAATAAGGTCACCTCTAAAAAAGAGATGGGCTTTCAAAGAGCATCTAAAGATTTGAAGGCTGTGGGAAAGTCGGATTGAGCGTGGTAGGGAATTCCATAAGTTGGGAGCAGCATGGGAGAAGTTTAAAAGGTGGAAGTGAGAGATGGTTATCAGAGATGAGACAAGGCGCAGGTCAGAGGTAATACCGCTGACTACCTGTTTGAAAAACCAAGGAATATCATTGCAACATGGCTTATCCTGTTTGGACTCTCCTGAGGATATGTGACTTCTGATAACGCCAGCAATATTGTTAGAGCAATACAGCGGGGGGGAAATTCGATCACATTTCCTGTTTTGCTCACACAATGAACTTGGTGGTACAAAACTTTTTAAAAAATGACAATGACATGCAGGAGATGCTGTCTGTGTCCCGAAATATTTAGGGTCATTTTTGGGATTCTGCAACAGCATGTAGGAGAATGTAGCAGCTGCAAGAAGAATAGAATTTGAGGTGGGATGTACTTTAGTCCAGCGAAATAGTCACCTGTGAAGAGAGTGCAGACACTGTTAGTTGAGACAAGTGATACCACTAATTAGACTTTTTGAGAAGCAGCAAGCAAAATTGAAGGAGGAAATGAAACAAAGCTAATCTGCTAACTATATTGGAATTGTAGATTAATTACTGAATTCGCTTCACCAGGATCCAAGAGTTATATACATCTTGAAATCGGATCACTACATTTTGACAACTGTGCCTGATCCTAGGTTTAAGAGCTATGTCTTCTCTTTCTTACCAACTGACCCAGATCTCAAGACATGCAATGAGCTCCTGCTCACCAGGCTGACAGCTCAAGTGGTACATGACACAATGAAATCTCCTCCTTCAGTTTCTCTGGCAACTGCTTCTAGGAAAAAACTAAGTTTTCCCAAGAGACCCAGTGGTGATGCAGATGAGTTGGCACAACATTTTGCCATTTGGTCTGTTCTAAAAGAATTGCCCAAAAATCGTGACAGATCTGCCATAAAATGAACTACAAATTGTAAGGCCATTACTAGCAATTACATCAAAGTACACAGACTTCTGTGATGGTGCACTTCTCTTTATGTGTAACCTATATAACACCGTACAATTTGACTGCAAATTAAGAAGACCAAGCCTACCAGCCCTAATATTTGTATTTCAGCAATGACAATTAGCAATGGAGCTCTTCTCCTTGTGTGTTACCTATATAACACCATACAATTTGACTGCAGATTTACACTAAGCCTGCCAGCCATAGTATTTGTATTTCAGCAATGACAATTAGCAATGGAGCAATGGAGCTCTCCTCTTTGTGTGTTACCTATATAACACATTGCAATGTGACAGCAGATTTATACCAAGCCTGCCAACCCTAGTATTTGTATTTCAGCAATTACAATTAGCAATGGAGCAGTGGAACTCTCCTGAATGTCACTGTAGTCTTTGAAGAATACTGCTACCCCTCCTCTTTCTATTATACCTATGATGCTGCCCAACTGCTCTACAAACTGCAAGAATTGTGCTATTCCTTCTGTGTCCCTCTGTGAAATGGCACTCGATCGCGGTGAGGGCGATGCTTATAGAATCAAAAAATCGCGAGATCCGAGATCCAACGCCGTTACAATGATGTTTTGCCTCGTTTTCAATTCCGAAGACGCGTGAAAGTACCGAGCCGACTTGGCTCGATACTCAGATCTGCTAAGTTTAGGAGTGTTTGGTTCTCGGAGAACCGAGCCTGAGCATCTCTAGTGAAAAGGTAACCACAGAAAAGGGCTAATCAGGCAGGCCCTGAAACTCCTGAGAAAGACACTTCTGCCTTTAAATGCAGGCTCCTAACAACAGCAAATTGGAATTACCTACCCAGTGATAGCTAAAGTACTGCTAGCACTAAGGTTTTGACCTTTACTAAGTGACAGATAAGGGGCAATTGGTCCTTGGAGTACTGCCTTTGTCCTGATCCAGTTGTGCGGCACAGAGCGCTATATTAAATCTGATATCATCACGAATTATATAAAGAGCCTGATGAGTCTTCATTAAAAGTATCTCCAAGGAACTCAGCTACCAATGATCTAGAAAACTTGGCACCTTACACTCTGCAAGTATACCTTACTAAACAAAAGTAAACCATATTAATCCTGTCATAGAAACCCTAGAGCTGCCAGCCTTGTGCAGATAGGAGGAAAATCAGAAGTACAAACTGCATGGGGTCCCTCCTGATTCTCCTATAACCAGCCCTAGGCTTTCCCAGCTGGGTCTGGTGGCACTATAGTTGGAGAACCCGCAGCGGGGGGTCCGCCTGCCATAACAGCACACAGCCCACGCTGGGTGTCAGGGCATGCTGACTCTTGTGGCTCACCAAGTGCCAGCATGTCCTGGCAACAATGGGTATGCTGGTGCTTGTAGCACTACAAATACCAGCATGTCCAGACTGTTCATGGCAGCCCAGGCTTTCTGGGAGCTATAGCTCACCAATGTAAAATACTGTTTCATTTATCTATCATTTAACACTTTCATTACCCCATACCCACCACTCAGGGATGTGTGAAGAGCTCTAGTCCTATCAGCATTTTTTTGTGTGGAGCTCAACTCCCTAGGGAATTCAGCCCCGTGCTGACCAACCTGGTGCTGTATGTCATTATGGCAGGAGGACCCCCTGCTGCGAGCTCCCCTGCTGTAAGGCCACAAGCCCCAGCTGGTAAAGCCTAGGGCTGGTGGACGGAGAATCGGCTGGACCCCACGCTGTTTGTCCCCCCGATTTTCCTCCTACCTCCACTAGGCTGGCAGCACTAGGGTTAATATGACTGGAGAGGGGGGTAGGCACGCTTTTTTATTTATTTATTGTTAACACTCTTTCATGAGAGAGCTGGTAGATAGTGAGAACATTATGATATTCAGCTCCAGGTCACAAAGCAATTATTCTGGTGACCTTAATGTCTAATGTCTAAATATGTTTGCACAGTTTTGGAATTCAATATAATACCGTTCACTTTGTATCCCAAATTCACTGGAAAGTGAAATATATCTGCTTTTAAGGTTCTTTCTCTTACTTTTTTTTTAAATGTTAGGTGGCATGTGAACAGTTAAATGTAGCTAGACTGAAGTGGCATACACTACACCCCTGCAATAGTAGAAGCTGTAATAAGAAAGTCATGTGAGGATTATTCTTGGATAAATGCTGGTTGACGTTTTCAGAAGATTAATATGCTAGTACTGCTGCCACTTTAAGAGTATTGCCTCCGTGGTGCTCTTTTCAGATCTTTGCAGAAACTGAAATATTATGAGTTTTTTTTCATGTGGAGCCTTCATAATCTGATTTTCCTCACACTAGAGGAGTTTGATATATGGGTATCTCTTTCTGAAATTGGTTTACACGGGTAGGAAAGGGAGATTTTCTTTCCACAAAATATAATAATGTTTTGGTATCAGAGGCCTGACACTGAAACATTTAAGTATTATATGCAAACGTGTGCTGTCAGCTCCCATCATTCGTTCTGCAGATCCCACTAGAAATAGTATGATTATTTCTTCCTAAGATATAAAAATAATAATAATACAGTGGGATCACATCCCCATGTGGATATGGCTTTTTTTGAGCAACAAGGATCATAAAGCATTCTGCTAGATTTGTCCTGAAATGGAAAGATCATTTCAGTCTTGTTTTCAAATTATAGGGACTGGCTTACACTGCAAGATTAACATCATCTGTCATTATGTATATTTTTCTCCCTCCCTTTTTGTGTCTGTGAGTTTTATCTGTGTGTTTACACTTAAGGAATGTTGTTTATCTATCAATCTCTCTGCTCGGAAAGTATCTGTTTTACATGCTGCTTTTCTCTTTCGGTTTAAAATGTATCCATCACCTACCTATATCCGAGGCAGCCATTTTTCAGGATGAACCAATTTTCATGAGGAGGCAGCCATTAGTGCACTAGTAAACAATGACATTTTGATGCACACTGTGCCTCATACCTCTGAAAGTTGTATAGCTAATATTGGCTCAGTCCACAACATGGCTGCTACCACTGGACCTCATTTTTCTTGTGCCCTGTGTGTCTCATTCATTTTGCACTTCGAAAAAGGAGATAGGTCTAACCATGAACAAATTGACCCCAAATCCCAAAAGAACTGCAATCAAGTATGATGCCATCAAATCTGCCCAATTTGATCACATTTTGAACTTGCTTAACATTTAGGGTCATTAAGGAGAGAAAGGCAAAAAAGGAGTCAATTTGATCTTGGAAAAACTATATTGCAATGCAAGGGATGGAAATTAGTTTATTATTATTCACATAATGACAAGAGAGGCTATAAGTGAAATATAGTTAAAATGATGCGTTTGTGTCTGTCATAGTACTTGCCCATTCAGGGTAAGTCTCCAGAGGGAACAGCCAATAGGATTCACTAGAAGTGTCCAGTCTTTCTCTTTATAGGGTTTGAGCAGTGGCAGTTGATCCTCTTTTCCTGCATCGGATCCCTCACTCCCGCCCGGCATTTGTGATTTAATGCTTTGCACTAACCTTATTATTTTTCCCCGCACTGACGATGTGCGGTTTTCGGTAGGAGAGCATCGCAGCCAGCAGTCAATAGCACTGTCCCCTTCGAAGTCACCAGACTCTTGGTCCTCTTGTGAGGATGACTCCTTGGTCTGTTTGTTGAGGGCACGCCGCCTTCAAGTCTAGAGGGGGTGTAGTCACTCTGTAGACAGAAATTAGCGCCGGCCAAGTAGATAAGGTATATCGTGGGTTGGCGGTGAAATGGTCTGACCTTTCCACCTTTATTGCTTTTGCAAAGGAATTGCCTGACTGCCCTGCTCTCGCCACCACTGCCTTTGAGCTGACAATTTATAATCAATAAAACTGTGTCCACATCATAATCTGGTGTCCATGTCTTTATTTGGCAAAGTCTAAGCTATGTAAATTTGAAGTTAGACATGCCATACCTATACAACTATAAATCTGTCCTTATGTTTTAAATGTATCTCCCCATCCAAAGCAACATGGTTTAGCCAAAGTGCAAAGTTACTCCATTTTTATGCTTTGCTCTCCTTAAGGACGCAGGCCCTTAGAGTATCACTAGTCCTAAAGTCTGTGTTCTCATATTTCTTCAGTAAATGCAATTTCAACTATAGTTAAAAGCTATTTATAAAATCCAAAAAGCAATGTTCTAGCTCTTTTTTTAAATAGACGATGGTTGAAAAATTATAAGAGGGCTTGTAGAAAAAAAACATTACCTTTATACATAAAACATATAAAAATGTTAAATCCAGAGGTAGCTAAACTAATGCCAATCCAAGATGCTTTACATCCCACCAATAATTCTGTTATTCGCCACCACTTTGGTTGGTTGTAAAGGGGAAATAAAGAGAAGCACAGTAGATGCGCTCTATACCGCTCCTCGCCTTAGTTTACTCCTGTATGCATAAGCATTCGTAGCCATTAGTTCACTTCCAGCACTCTGATTGGTGGATAGTGCTGGATGGCTGCTTCAAGTCACTAACAGGAGTACTTGGAATGGTCTAGTTGTTATGACCACGTCCCAGCATAGTAGAACATGTCAAGGCAGTGGAAAGGGTTGAGTACCTGTCACCACCGGTGATCTGGGATCTGTATTTCAAAGCAACCAGCAATTTGTGGTCAATGTTGATAGTGGTCACTTATATTCTCTTTTTGTCACTAGAATTATATCTATAGTATGCAATAGTCACTAAGGTGCAGATTTTCTCTGCATTGTATATTGATCACTCGAACGCTCCCTCTGTAGTATATATTGGTCACTAAAATTGTCTTAAAACATGTCTGAAATGCTCTAGTGCTAATATTGACTCTTGTGGCACTGAATATAGTTAACAACTAGAAATGTTCAAGCTTTTGTGAGTTTTAAAGATTGGACATGGATGAAGCTTGTAAAAGCAGTGTTGAAGCTGTTGGAAATGTCTTTAAACTGTTGAAGTTTATCATTGACATCTGTTGAGTACGTGTGAAGAATGCCATTGTATGTGTCGCATGTTTTACAAATGCACTCAAATTCTGGTATTCATTTCTAGAACTATGTTCGAACTGTGAAATAAATTGACCAAAATCATATTTGAACTACAAAAAAGTTTGATGCCCTTGAAACATCCTGGTTTAAACAAAATATTAACTACTCAAAAATTTCAAGTATCTTTATTGACAACCACCTTACTTTGCATTACTTCATGGCATATGTACTTACTGCAAGATTCCCTCTGCTCTTTCTTTACTTCACTATCATTGATTTTGATTTTTGCACTTGGGGCCACCACTGCCTCCAATGAATTCTGGCTAAAAATGTTGATTATCATCATCACCACCATTTATTTATATAGCGCTACTGATTCCGCAGCGCTGTACAGAGAATTCACTCACATCAGTCCCTGCCCCATTGGGGCTTACAATCTAAATTCCCTAACATACACACACACACACACACACAGACAGAGAGAGAAAGAGAGTGACTAGGGTCAATTTTTGATAGTAGCCAATTAACCTACTAGTATGTTTTTGGAGTGTGGGAGGAAACCGGAGCACCCGGAGGAAACCCACGCAAACACAGAGAGAACATACAAACTCCTCACAGATAAGGCCATGGTCGGGAATTGAACTCATGACCCCAGCGCTGTGAGGCAGAAGTGCTAACCACTTAGCCACCGTGCTAGTTTGTATAAAAATGGCTGTATTTAAACCTCTAATCTTTCATTTATTTACCTTACTTGTGTGTGTGTGTGTGTGTGTGTGTGTGTATATATATATATATATATATATATATATATCATCATCATCATTTATTTATATAGCGCCACTAATTCTGCAGCGCTGTACAGAGAACTCACTCAAATCAGTCCCTGCTCCATTGGGGCTTACTGTCTAAATTCCCTAACACACACACACACACACACACACACACAGAAAGACACACAGACTAGGGTCAATTTGTTGGCAGCCAATTAACCTATGTTTTTGGAGTGTGGGAGGAAACAAGAGCACCCGGAGGAAACCCACACAAACACGGGAAGGACATACAAACTCCTCACAGATAAAGCCATGGTCGGGAATTGAACTCGTGACCCCAGTACTGTAAGGCAGAAGTGCTAACCACTTAGTCTCCATGCTAAGGGATATCAAACAGCTGCAGTTTATTTGAGATTTCAACGAATACACTCGTACATTTTGCATGTAGTTGATCTAACTTCTATTTAAGATAGGAAAAATTAATACATCATATATATATATGTATATATATATATATATATATATATATATATATATATATATATATATATATATATATATATATACATATAATAAGCATATTTTGCTGACCTGTAAAATCAGGAACATTTCAGCTATACCATTATGACAATGCAGGTACATATATAGAAGCAGTAGTTATATGGACCAACTCAGAAGTGGTGTACCTTGAAAGGCTTATCAAACTTATGATTAGTTTGAACGACAAGAAGTGTGGAGCTGAAAAGAACCCAGGTCACTTGCTTGCATAATTGTAAAGCTATTCGAGTTAGTGCTGTGGAAATAGTGCTTGTGTACCTCCGGCTTCCAAAAATCCAGGTAGGGGGCAGATGAGAACCCACTACTTCACAGTAGGACATGCACTTTCATCAAAACAGTAAGCAATAAATAAAAATGATTGTGCTTTAGTATCCAACATGATACCCATACTTAGTGGCATGTAATTCACTTTAACAGGCAACCTTAAGCTAGAAATATTTAAATGTACTAATACATTAATTTTGTCTGTAGTCTTCCTAATTTCTGTTGTCTGTCTGTTTCATTCTGATATCTTAATTTAAATGTATTTTCAAAAAGTTAAAGGAAATACAATGTTCCTAGTTTTGTATTAATCAGATTGTTTGAAATAAACAACTATCACATTGTTGTTTGTTTTGTTTTACCAATTTATTTGTCATAGTGGATCTATAATTTTAAAAGTTTTGATTCTGTGCAATGACATGATACTATCACACCAAACCGCTGTTTATGAGTTCAAGCCTAGCGCAGTGACAAGCCTGACAGGCACATAATGACTCTCTTCTTGCAGGAGGTATAGTACACTGCACTAATCCATCAGGAGTCTTATGGAGATTGATGATGGCTCAGGGTTAGTAAATGTGCATTTTAATGGCTTCTCAAATAGGCAGCAGCATCTTCATGTTTAGAACTGATGCATCCTGCAGAGACTTGTACTGTAGAATAAACAGAAAAATACCAATATTGTGCTCTAAGTTTGTGCGCCCAGGTTCTAATTCTCATAACTCACCTCTCATCGGCTTTTAGTCATCTCCAGTCTGGACTCACAGTCCCCTAAGAGTCATTTACTTGGGCCCCCTAGCACAGTGTTCTCTTCACTCAGAGCATTGCTTTGTAATTTGTGTTATCATAGCTCATAACATTACAGTGTTTCCTTATATGTGTCGGCCTTCTATCTCTATGCTTATGTTCTAAAACAGTTGAGAATCATTTATGCATGTTTGTCCCACTATAAAAACTTTCTTGCAGGGTAATTTAAAATTCTCAAAATATGTAGATTGTTGCAAAAGTACAAAAGAGCAGCCTATATTAGCCTATTTATCAACAGGCCCTTTTCTCCAACAGTAATTTAATAAAGTGAAAAAAAACTATTATCACCACATAAAATAGATATGGGTTGCACAGTGGCCTAGTGGTTAGCACTTCTGCCTCACAGCACTGGGGTCATGAGTTCGATTCCCGACCATGGCCTTATCTGTGTGGAGTTTGTATTTTCTCCCTGTGTTTGCGTGGGTTTCCTCCGGGTGCTCCGGTTTCCTCTCACACTCCAAAAACATACTGGTAGGTTAATTGGCTGCTATCAAAAATTGACCCTATTCTCTCTCTGTCTGTCTGTGTGAGTGTGTGTCCATATTAGGGAATTTAGACTGTAAGCTCCAATGGGGCAGGGACTGATGTGAATGAGTTCTCTGTACAGCGCTGCGGAATTAGTGGCGCTATATAAATAAATGATGATGATGATGATGATGATGATGATCAGGGCTGTAATAGCCTCTTGAACCCTGTCACCATCCTGTGCAGCCATGTGCTTATTGAGGCTACTGTTATCCAACCAAGATAGGTGGGTGTATAATATCCTTAACAGACAATGCGACCCCTGTTCAGCGCCTGAAAAGTTTGAACTATAATATCATGAACTGTTATGTGGTGTAGAGGAAATGCAGTGTGTGCATCAAACTCACTGGTGACGCATTGACTGTCCTGCATCCACAGGGCACCCTTGCTCCCATATTTACAGGTACCGTTCATTGGCTACTGCTCCCCTCGATCCTGCTGTGAGACTCCATTGCGCCACATGAGCATATGCGTCACCAAGTGAAATCTGTTGTACTAATACGAGAAACATGTTACTACTTGGAAACACGTGCAACTGCAACTGTCTGGGCCTGGAAGCCGAGGAAGGGGGAAAACCAGTTGAAGGAGAATGGCCATGAGGGTGGGGGATACTTAAGGACCACACACCTATGAGGCGTCATGCAAAAAGCGCCATGTGTGATGGAGGCTGGGAACATCATGCGGAGGGGGTGGAAAAAATATGATCCAACCTAGTCCATGCGCTTGAACTGTGGGGATTGCAGGTGATAGGGGGTCCAGGTGGGGTACATAATGGGGCGAGGGTGGTTGATGATAAGTTAACTGTTGGGGTGGGGGAGGCAACTGCTGGTATTTGGATGGGTTGGAGGGAAGGGAAGGGTCTGACTACATATATCTCCGGTGGCCATTACTGACCATGCGGCTGGTGGATCAGAAACTTTACACACAGGGTAAGGGTGGATGCACGGAAAGTTTTGTCATTTTTAACTTGTGTTTTAATAAAATCTTATGTAAGAGTGCTATAAAAACTATGTTGTGCTGCAACAATCCACACACACGATTGGATATTATTGGTCTAGTTCAATTTATGTCTAAAGAAGGTTAGGATTGATACAGCACATGGCCCAAATGATATCCACCCACATGTTCTGAAGGAGCCAGTTATATTTTTTTAACTCCATTAAAGAAGATAAAGGGAGTACAGTGTCCATATTTGCAGATCACACTAACGTTTGTAAGGTTATTAACACAGACCTTGTCTGTAGTCTTGGACCAAAAGATTAATTCAAAGATAAACAAAATTCAATCTACTCGGCGTTAATGGGCAAATTAATATGGATGTGTAATGTATGTGTAATGACCATGTGCGTTACCTTTCCTTTACCACTGAACAATTCAGAAGGTTGTAATATCACATTTCAATATTAATCAGTAAATCAATAAATGCAACAATCTTACTGGTTAGAACAAAGCTAAACATGCATATAATCCTTTGCTTATAATAAGGAAAATAATGTAGAAGAATATACACTGTGTGTCGAAATCAATTAAATTCTTTCTGTAGATTAGTTTGTGGCTACAGATCAAGAGATAATAGAAACATAATGGGCCTAATTCATGAAGGAGAGCAAAGCAAAAAGAATAAATAACTTTGTACCTTGTTAAAGCCATGTTGCATTGGAGGGGGAAGTACATTTTATAATGTGATACCAGATTAATAGTTGGGGTAGGGCAAGGCCTATATCAACTTTAAATTTCAGTGTAAACATAAAGCAATCAAGTATTGGTGTGCTACATGAAAAACAGCCAGTATTTAACTTATGTGCAAAATAATAAACACATTTGCACCCCTTGCATTGAAACATGGTTTGTCCAGGAAAAAACTTACTCCTTTTTTGTGCCCAATGTATGCATATGATGCATATGAAAGTCAAACAATGATTGGTTATGGTAACTTTGGTCTTACGATCCTTAGTAGTGTTTGGCTATGTAATTTTGCCCAGCTTTTGATGAGAGATAATAATACTGGCTTTAATAATGGTGGCCAGTCTCGTTGAGTATAAGTATTCTAAGGCAAAAACGGTTCCATTCAAATACGATAATAAAGGATGTGCTCTGAAAATAGTCCCGATCAAAAGTATATGGACTGTTTTGATTTTTAGTTGATGATAAGCACC
Organism: Mixophyes fleayi; assembly: GCF_038048845.1. NCBI lineage: Eukaryota > Metazoa > Chordata > Amphibia > Anura > Limnodynastidae > Mixophyes > Mixophyes fleayi. The sequence continues at coordinate 52,946,678 of NC_134409.1, read as the reverse complement.
TCAACTTACTTTGATGGCTGTTCTCTGAACACTCAAGTGCTTCTTTTCCATGTGCAGTGTTTCAGAAGATCCTTACCTCCCCTTCTGATGTGCGGGAGACAGCGTTCACAGACAGCCTTGGTGTCCATATGTATAGGAATGATCGCACATTTGTGGTGTGGTGAGGTCTGTTCCAGTGTTATTTTGCTGAACAACTGCTATTTACCTCACCCCGGCAAGCAGGCTAGCAGCGCCTTATTTGAAAATATTATGGGTACAGTTCCACTCATTTTTAAATGTGTATTTTTCATAGTGCTGAAGCAGATTTATGCAATAGGTAGAATGCAAGCCAGTAATCTAACCTGTTTCCCCCGACAAGTCACGGGCTTCCTCAGAGATAATATGAACTGATACAAATGTGCAATCTTTTAACCCCTCTTGAGCAGGGACTTATTTGGCCAGCCAATCATTCTGGAGTACTAATGATGATGGGCAGTTAGTTATTATTGAATGAAAAGACACAACGTTTGTACATAGTAGTGTTACAGAAATAGCAACACAAATACATATAGAGCTAGATTTACTAAAGAACGGTTTGATCAAACCGCCACATTTTGGCTATTTTTCCGGCGGACTAAAGCCCAAACCGTCGTTAAAATGGCCAGAATAGACATTTTTCAAAACCACCAATTTACAAACTGCCATCCTGATTTTCACAATGATGAACATACAAATAGCCGGATTTTTTAAGCCGGGGTTTTCAAAACCGCTGCAAAACAGCCATCCAAACGGCCAAAATGAAAGAGGTGGTTGTGAGTGTGAGATTGATAGCTGTTTGAGCTATTTTGCCATTCAGAACATAAGAGGAAGCACCATTGACATTTAAATTATGGCGATGCTTGGCGGTTTCAAACCGCCACCAACTCCATTCTTAGTAAATCTAGCCCATAGTGTCTGAAATCCCACCAGCGCTTTACACCCAAATATGCAGCTTATCTTCACTAAAAAAAATATACATCTGTTGTGAATAGAACAGTAACAACATAAAATATTAAAGTGATACAAGTGATTCTGGTGACTCCCACCCCAGATGGGAGTCACCAAAGGCGCTTGAATCACTTTACTATTTTATGTTGTCACAGAAATAACAACACATTTCTTAAGTCCAGAGCCATGGATACAAGGTTTATTATTTATACTTAGATTAATATTAATTTGCCAGAAAAATGACAGATGAAGTTCAATGTTAGCAAGTGTAAGGTGATGCATTTAGGCTGTGGTAATAAGTGTGTTTAGTTATACATCTAATGAAATACATTTAGAGAGCTGGTTAATGGAAAATCACTTGCTTATTATAGAAGACAATAAGCTGTGTGTGTAGTAGCATATAGTGCCAGACAGCTGCTGCAAGAGCTAATTAAATAATGGGATGCATAAAATAGGGCATACATGTTCCAGAAGCAAATTGGATAATACATAAACCACTTGTCACAGTTTTGGACACCTGTGCATTAGAAAGAATTAAGTGAGAGGGTTCAGAAGGGAGAGCTTCAATTATCATGAAATACTTTTTTTAAGGTGGGGTTGTTTTCTTTGTAAAGAGTGCCTAATACACTATATGGACAAAAGTATTTGGCCACACCTAATAATTATTGAATTGAGGTGTTTCAATCAGATGCATTGCCAGAGATGTATAAAATCAAGCACCTACCCATGCAGTCTCTATTTGCAAATATTTGTGATACAAAATAGGTCGTTCTAAAGAGTTCAGTGATTTCAAGCGTGGTATTGTGATAGGATGCCACCTTTGCAAAAAGAGGGTTCGTGAAATTTCATCCCTGCTGGACATTCCTTGGTCAACTGTAAGTGATATTATTAGAAAGTGGAAGCCTATAGGAACATCAGCAACTCAGCCACGGAGCGGAAGACCACGTAATATCACAGAGCCGGGTGAACGACTGCTAAGGTACCCAGTAAGTCGCCAACGCCCTGCTGATTCCATAGCTGAGGAATTTCAAACTTCTACTGGCATTAATGTGAGCACAAACACTGTGCGGCGAGAGCGTAATGAAATGGGTTTCTATTGCCGAGCAGCCTCACATCACCAAAACCAATGCCAAGCATTGTGTGGAGTTGTGTAAAGCACACCAACACTGGACTGTGGAGCAGTGGAAACGTGTTCTATGGAGTGAGAAATCACGCTTTTCTGTTTGGCAGTCAAACGGGTGAGTCTGGGTTTGATGGATGCCTGGAGAACATTACTTGCCTGACTGCATTATGCCAACTGTGAAGTTTAGTGGAAGATAATGATATGAGACTGCTTTTTCAAGGTTTGGGCTAGGCCCCTTATTTCCACTAAAAGGCAATCTTAATGCTTCAGCATTTCAAGTAACTTTGGAAAATGCTATGCTGCCAACTTTGTGGAAACAGTTTGGGGAAGGCCCTTTTCTACTCGAACATGACTGTGCCACAGTGCACAAAGCAAGGACTACAAAGACATGGTTTGATGAGTTTGGTGTGGAAGAACTTGACTGACCCACACAGAGCCCTGACCTCAACAACATTGAACACCTTTGGGATGAACTAGAATGGAGATTGTGAGCTAGGCTTCTCGTCCAACATCAGTGCCTGACCTCATAAATGCTCTACAGAATGAATGGGCACAAACTCCCAAAGAAACAATCCAACATCTTGTGGAAAGCCTTCCAAGAAGAGTGGATGCTGTTATCGCTGCAAAAGGGGGACCAACTCCATATTAAAGTATATGTATTTGAATACAGTGTCATTACAGTCCCTGTTGGTGTAATAGCCTAGTGTCTAAATACTTTTGTCCATATAGTGTATGTTTATAGGCATATTCAAAGACAACATAGAGGCACCCACTTCATCTGAAGAAATTCTTTTTTTTACATTTTATCAACATATAGAGGGATTTTACACCTTGATGGTAGTTAGACTGTTGAATGTACTTATGGTTGAGGTAGTGAAGATACTAGGTTTATCTGGCCCAAAGCTACCCACTTTACGCTGACTGGCCACCTACGGGTGCCTTACTATGCCAGGGATGTCTACCCAGTACCTTTTGGCATTCTCATTCACAGAGGCAAATGCAGTTAGAAAGTAAAGCAATATATTTATTGTAATAAAAACAATCACTAGATTATTATATAACACAGTAAATAAATGCCAGACAGGTTTACCACATTATCTGTCCCTTTCTCCACTAGCTTAAGGAGTTACAGTAGCCTGGCTGTCCGGACTTAACGACCCGTGGATCTAACAATGTTTTTCACTGGTAGAGAACGGCAATTCTTAAAACCAGCCACCCTGCAGCTTCCAGTCCCAGAATAAATATCTCTTCCCCCTTGAGTGGTTCCTTATATCTAGGGTCTTATTTTCACAGTGTTTTCTCCTCCATGGGCTTCTTAACCATTGGTCAGTGCTGGACTAGGGTGAGTTGGAGAGGGGAGTGAAGATGAGTTGTCCTTCCACAGAACCTCCCTTTACAGATGGCCTGTCTGGAGTAGTCTTGTGAGAACAATGGACACTAATTAGTTTACCCCCTCCAGTATATTGAAATCTGATCCCTACCCATAATAACCTCCTGGCTTCATTTAAGGACAATGAATAACAACCTCACTGCTACATCACCAATATACAATAAACAATATACATATTTACAGTGAGCTACAATGTCCTCTTTTCTACAGGTAATTAGAAACTGCAGTTGTAGTCTGTTAAGCTGGGGAACAAAAGCAAGGGCTATAAAATTGACTTGCTATAATCCACATTATGTGAGAAACGAAGAACAGGATGGCTACACTGTTATCACACTCATTTCGTCACAGTAGTCATTTCAGAAACACCCGATGGAACAAAAAGTGCAAATATAGACTGACGTAAGTTAAACACATCAATCCATATTTAGAGTTATATTATGCATAAACACACCTCAAATTTAAATACTGACGTAAACCATATCCAAGTTAGCACTTGCATGGCGAGTGAAGAACTTGCATCTACATTGTGTAGATACAAACTAATAAGACAACACAACATACATTTCAGGTACAACCATAAGCACATGCACCGTTCAAGGGAGCATGGCTAACTTGCGTCTCCACTAATATACTGCACTGCACGTGAACACCCCTAATCTGTCTTGTAAAGTTCCACTGAACGTAAGTGTCTGAAATATATATAGCCCAAAAACTGGTGCAAGATCTGTGCTTGTGCAGTATGACAATATTTATATGACACACAAAACTACAACATGCAAATGCACGTGTGTCCATTGTACACACTAATGTAAATATTTATATTAATTTGTGTATGAAACAAGAGGCATTATATTTCAGTTGGTACATGAGGCAGCAATATGGCTAAACACTCTCCGGGGGGTAAATGTATCAAGCTGAGAGTTTTCCGACGGGTTTGAAAAGTGGAGATGTTGCCTATAGCAACCAATCAGATTTTAGCTATCATTCTGCACTATGTACTAAATAAATGATAGATAGAATCTGATTGGCTTGTCAAACCCGCCTGCAAACTCTCAGTTGATACATTTACCCCCTGATCTCTACAAATTTGTACTTTCTGTCTCTCCAAGGGCCAAAGCTGATTTTTAAAAGAAGACAGCATGTTTTACAAAACATAATTTTCCTCATTCATAATGATGTTTAAATAACAATTATTTGTAAAAAGACCCTTTTATTTTAGAAATCCTCCTCTAATGTCTCCATTGGTGTTATAAGATTTTATAGGATGGGTGAGGCATTCATGGAAAGAGGTGTTTTATATATGTAGAACTTAATTTGAAAAGACATGGATCTAACAAGAATAAAAAGGTTTTCAAACAAACAGGGTCAGTGGCATTTTTTGCAGGATAAAAACTGGACCTATTGAATTATTTTGTCCTGTCAATCTCTAATACACAGAAGACGCATCAAATTTAAAAAGCCTCTTGTCTTTGCTGTTTCCATTAAGAAGATGAGTGGATCGTGTAAATCAGTCACCAGCTGCCTCCTCCTACTGTGATGCTTTTATGTTACCTCTGAATCTTCAGAGCTCAGGGTTACTGAGAGATACAAACACATTCTTACTTTTGTGGCTACTAATTTGCCAGCTGGGAATTGTTCTTTTAAAGCTGGTTTACTGAAGCTCACACCACAAGATCCCCTTCCTGCCTCCTGCTCCTAAAACCTCCATGAAGTGGGTTTCAGTTAAGGCAGAGGTTTCATTAGCTGCACACTGGGGGCCTCTTGTTCAGTGGTTGAAGTTTTATTGACTGTGACTGGAGCAGATTTTACACCTCCATCCAGCAATCAGTTTAATTATTAATACGTTACAAGTGCAAAACAAAGGAAACCTTTGCCATGCAAAACAGAGTCCTCAATGTAAATCGGTATTTAAGCTTTCATTGTATATCCATACATTTGGTCAATTAGAACTTTGACTACTGTAAAAAGCTTAAAAACAAGCTAAAAAAAATACACTACAAATATAAAATTATCCCTCAATCCCTGTTAAGAACCTTATTTAAAATAGACATATTTCGTTTCTATTTAAATTGAGGCTTTTGATGCATTTTTTAGCAACAGAATAACCATTGAAAAATGTAATCTCTCTCTCTTTCTCTCTCTCTCTCTCAATAATGCACTACACTAACAAGATCTGAATTTAAGGTAACTGATAGTGTATGTTCTCAAGTACAAATACTAATATTATGCTATTATGGGGTATCTTTCTACCAATCTTGAAGCAGGGAGCCTTCTACATTCGCTCACTATGTCCTCCCATGGTCATTTTACATTTTTGGTGATCTAGTATAGTAAATAATTCTACTACCTGCTTCTGAGTGTTCCATTTACAATAAGTTACCTGTTTGGCAGTGATAGATGAGAGAGAACAGTAAATAGCAGGCCTGCAAAGTGTTTATGGGCCCATGGCTACACTGATAGCAAGGGCCAAGTCTTGCATTGGACCAAAACAGTCCACCCAAAAAGTTTTCACAGTTCAACTAGAAGCTAGTAGAAAAGTCGGAAACATTCTTAACTGTAACCTGGGTAAACAATTAAGCAAACTGCTTATTGTCTATTTGTAGTACTCAGAAATACCGAAGTAAGCCTAAAAGTTATAATTTTAGAAATGTGTGGAGTTAAAAGGCAATTATAAATCTTATCTCGAGTTGTTAATATATTTTCAATGGAATACTATTTCCTTTGTTGTTTATTTTCACACTTATCTAAATGTGACACATGTCTAAATCCATCAATCTGTTTCTTAGAAACTGCAGGCAATCACTCTGGTCTATCAAGCTTTAATTTAGGCCCTTCCCATCCCATGCTTTCCTATTGTGATCAAATGCATATATGGATGAAGATGATTTTTATACACGTACACTTTTAGTAAATAGAACGGACAAATAGTATGGGGCAATATAGTAATGATATCACGATACCAGGGCACTCTAAGGCTGCCCAACAACACCCACCAATGGAGTTAGCAAGTAAAAATTCCAGTATCAAGTCAGCGCTTATCAGGGCAATTATCAGCCTCTTACCCATACCAATATTGTGGCCATGCAACACATTTTGACTAAAGCATGTATGACAGGATGGACCACCTATGCCACCCTGTCTGTTGATGCTGAGAACCAGCTGGGCTTACTTTACCACCGTTCCCTTTCGTTATCCCAAATGCACCCTCTTGCCACAGTAGGAGGGGCTTGCTAATGCTGCCACCACTGGACTCCTTACCGGCATCCAGTACCAGGTTTTTTCTGGGTAACTGACGCTGCGAGTGTACCCCTTTACTTGTGTACCTGGGCTGGTACCCCTGACCTCTTACTATGGATCAGTGTTGGTGTGGATGCATCCCCCCCTGGCCTATCACACTGACCAGAGCTGCAGGGTAGCTGGCAGAGCGGTGGTACCAGAAAAGCTGGGTCCAAACCTCAGAAACAGCCAAGAACAAATAATATTTTGGGTCTAATCTGTAGGTCACAGGATTTTCAGCATGGAAGATATTTTCAAGCAGGTCTTTGAAGCAAATGATGTTTATTTGCAGTCACACTTATTGGAGCTACCAGTGCTAAGGGCAGATGAAATCAGAAGAACAACTTTTAACACAAACAGTAGATTAGGGGCAGAACGGCAGAGGTCTTGAAGCTGAGAATGGGAGTAAGTAATGTAGGCAATGAGAGGTGAATTGAGGCGGAGGTCAGAGGATGAGTGGAGTGGCCAAGTAGGTATGTACAGGTTAGAAATGTAAAAAAGAGAAGTGTCGGTAAGGGCTTTGGGAGACAGAAGTGGCAGGATTTGGTGAGGGACTGGTTATGAGGGATAAATTTGAGGACTGAGTAAAGGATGACTCCTAGGCAGCGGGCTTGGGTGACAGGAGAAAGAGTGATGTTGTCAAACAAGAGGGAGATATTGTGAGGGTTGGCAACATTGGTAGGAGCAAAGGTGATGAGCTTGGATTTGGAGATGTTGAGTTTCAGGAAGCTCTGTGACATCTAGGTAGTTACAGCAGAGAGACAGTTAGATACATGGGTTAGGACGGCGGGAAAGAGGTTAGGGGAGTAAAGATAGATTTGTGTGTCATCAGCATAGAGGTGGCATTGGAGGCCAAAAGATTGAATGAGTTCACCGAGAGAGGTGGTGTAGAGAGAGAAGAGCAAATGGCCAAGGACAGAGCCTTGTGGGACTCCAACAGAAAGGGGAAGTGAGGAGGAGGAAGAGTCAGAAACAAACACGTTAGAAGAGCGGTCAAAGAGATAGGAGGCAAACCAAGAGAGAGCTGTTTTGCAAAGATCTAGGGAGTGAAGGGTGGTGAGAAGAAGATAATGGTAGACGGTGTCAAATGTAGCAGAGAGGTTGAGGAGTACGAGAAGGGAAAAGTGATCTTTGGACTTAGCTGAGAGTAAGTCATTTGTTACTTTAGAGAGGGCAGGTTCAGTTGAGTGAAGTGAATGGAAACCAGACTGAAGAGGGTCAAAAAGAGAGTGGGAAGAAAGAAAGTTGGTCAGACAATTGAAGACAAGTCGTTCGAGAATTTTATAAGCAAATTGAAGCAGAAATATGGGGCTATAGTTGGAGAGAGAGGATGGGTCAATGGAAGGTTTCTTGAGAATAGGAGATATGAGAGCATGCTTGAAGGCTGAGGGGAAGATGCCAGTGGAGAAAGAGAGGTTAAATAGGTGAGCAAGGTGACAACAGGCAGTGGAAGAGAGGGAGTGGAGGAACTTGGAGGGTACAGGTTCGAGAGAACAGGATGTAGAAGATGAGGAGGAGAGAAGAAAGAGGATCTTAGGCACAGTTACAGGAGGGTAGGATCCAAGGGTGGCAGAGTGAGTGATAGAGAAAACAGATGGGGGGAGGCAAGTCTGAGGAGAACATATATCATTGTGGATAGAATCCATTTTGTTTTTGAAGTAGGGGGCAAAGTCAAGAGCGATGATGGACGAGGGAGAGGAGGTAGGGGAGGATACAGTATAGAATTAATGGTAGAAAAGAGGCATCGGGGTTTATTGGACAGGGAGGAGATGAGGGAAGTGAAATAGTATTGTTTGGCAAGAGAGAGAGCAGAATAGTAGAAAGAAAGGATGAATTTAAAGTTGATGAAGTCAGCAGTGGAGCGAGATTTCCTCCATTTGCGTTCAGAGGAGTCGGAGCACTTTTGGAAGGGATGAGTAAGAGGGGAGTGCCACGGTTGGGGTTTAGATTGGCGTGGACGAAGGGTGTGTCTGGGCTACAGTATCAAGAGCAACAGAGAGTGTGGTGTTGTAAATAGAGACTGCAGAGTTGGGACATAATAGGGAGCAAGTAAGGGTTTGAGAGATAACGCAAAGATGATGGGGTCAATGCTGTTGATGGGTCACAGTATATGAGCGACTTTGGATGGGAGGGTGGTCAAGGGGTAAATAGAGGGTAAAGGAAAGGAGATTGTGGTCAGAGAGGTGGAAGACAGAATTGGAGATGTCACAGACATGGGAGAACACTAGGTTCAGGGAGTGACCATCACAGTAGATGTCTATTGGGAGAGGTCATGGGAGGAAGTGAGAGTGGGGAATTTAGAGGCACAGTAGTAATAGAAGAGTTGGTAGGGATGTTAAAATCCCCAATGATAATAGTGGGAAGATCAGAAGAGAGGAAATAAAAAAGCCAGGCAGCAAAGTTATCAAGAAATTCAGAGGATAGGCCAAGGGGACGATAGATGACAACAACACAAAGGAGGAGAGGGGAGAAGAGGCTGATGGAGTGAACTTCAAAGGAGGAGAATGAGAGCGAGGGTTCAGGGGGAATAAAGTTGAATGTGCAGCCAGGAGACAGTGGGACACCTACATCACCTCATTGGCGGGCACCAGGATCGGAAGTGTGGGAGGAGAGATCCCTGTGGGAAAGTGCAGCATGGGAAGAAGTATCAGAGGGGGAGATCCACGGTTCTGTAAGGGCCAGGAGACCAAAGGAATGGGAGAGGAAGAGGTCATGAATGGGTGTGAGTTTATTGCAGAAAGATCTTGCATTCCAGAGTGCACAGGACAGGGGAAGGTGAGTAAGAGGAAGGACGTGAATAAGGTTGGTAGGATTAGATGTTTAGGGTGAACAGGATGATTTGTGGTGAAGAGAGGGGATAGGTTTGGGACTGTAGTATGGAGTAATGATGTGGGGAGCCATGAGGGACAGTGGGTGGAAGTTTTGAATGAAGAGTAATGTACAGGAGATGTAATAATTGAGACCTTGAAGAGTCATGAAATAGGAGAGAGGGCCAAGGTCCAGTCCAAATCCAGTTCAGACTCAGTTATAACTACTCTTAGTTGGGATGACAGGCAAAGCTTTGAATAGGCTTGAAAATACAATGAATTAGATAGATTACTGAAACAGCAGTTGCAGGGGGATGGAATAGCCAGGCAATTAAAACAGCAGGCTGATAAAACAGAGGGGATGTTGCAGTGAAACAAACTGACAGGTACAACAAATTTTTTATAAGGATAAATGAGTTTCATTCCCTTGGCTTAACCTCTTAGAGTTATTTTGGAGCTTTGGAGTGACCAAAACCTCTGGTCCACTATAATACAGAAAATCACGTAATACTTGTGAAAAATCAGCGTTTGTCACAATGAATAACAATGTTTCTTAGTAACCCCAAATTCTCTGGGGTGTTTAGGGTATTTTTATGATCAATGTTTATAAAATGACTTGTATTCAAAACAATAGCGCAACATGGCAACATTTAAGAACCATCGGGGGAAGTGCCATTGGAATTCTTCCTAATAATCCAGGTGGACTTAATCTGCATTGAAAGTGCCTGTTACCCCACACTCATCACTAATACCCAATGGTGTGTTACTAGCACTTTAAGAAGATTACAAATCTGAAAACTGGAAAACTATTTAAGTGGACATTGAAGTGGCTTCAAAAGAACCTGCGTAAGTTTGTGATGGATACATTTTAGATCAACTCTATGCTCTTCATCCCACATAATCGTTTTCCCACAAATTTAAAACAGTTAAAAATTTGTGAAGAAAGTAGAAAATTACATTTTAGTGGTGAGTCATCACAGCAAGAACAAGGTTGTTTAGAAAATCTACTGAATAGCATCTCTTTGGTGATATTCACTGCAGGCTTGTTGACAGCAGCTGTTACTGAACATTATGAGAAACAACTGTCCTGGCTTGGTTTGCAGCAGTGAGTGTGAGACTAAAGAAACATACCAGGCACACAGCCAGGGCCGCCGAGAGGGGGGGGAGTGGGTATATTTTACCCGGGCCCTAGTTGCACATTTTTTCTTTCCATCTTGCGTTTTTTTTCATGTTTTAATTTTTTTTTTCCCCCGAGGGAGGGGGGGGGGGTTCATTCCGGAAAGATAGTTGGTGGGGGGAGCTGGAACAAAACAAACAAACAAACAAAAAAAAAATACTTACGTGATCAGCGCCGCGTCCCTCCTCTCTTCTCTGCACCATTCACACTGACTGCCGGGCATGACATCATCAAGTCACGCCCGGCAGTCAGTGAGGAGCGCTGGACAAGACCAAGGCAAAAGGCAGAAGAGGAGACAGAAGAGAGGAGAAGAAAAGAAAGAAGCTGACAAAAGGTAAGGAAAGAAATGGAGATTCAAGGGGAGGAAGGAAAACAGAAGGGGACAGTACTATGAAGCATAGGGAGTAAAAAAACGGGGGGGGGGGGGGGGAGAGGTTGAGATTAATAAAAAAAAAAGAAGAGAGAAGCACTTATAAAAAAATAAAAGGGGTGAGAGAAGCACTTATAAAAAAAAAAGGGGGGGAGAGAGGCACAGAGTAAAAAAGAATGGGGGAAAGCAGCAGTGTGAGCATAAGGGGGCACAGTGTAGTGATGAAGGGGCACAGTATTGTGTGTGTGATGGCACAGGGGGCTTGTTGCAATGTAGTGTGTGTGAGGTAGGTGGTGGCTAATTAATTGGTGCTATTTTGTTTGTAGGGTGATGGTGAGGCAATTTAATAGTGGGGACTATTAATTTAAGATGGGGTGGTTTGGGGGCTATTGAATATGGGGTGAGTTTAGGGAGAATGAGGTCTATTTATTAAATGTGACTATGAGTTATTTAATGGCAGTGATGATTGCAGAAAATAGGTATTGCTGTTTGCTGGAAGGGAATAGGTTTATTTATTAAATGTGAATACTATTATTTTAATGTTGGGACTGGAGGAAGGCTTAATTATTAATCGTGGGTGCTATTGGTTTGACGCTGGGGCTGGCTGTAATTTTCTAAATGTAGACATTTTTTTTTTCCAAATAGGCCCTTCAACATTGCAGGATCTGGACAAGCCACAACTAAAGAAACCAGCAGCCACAGGTGGAGAAAGTGAGAAGAACAGGTAGGAGAGAGCAGCACAGTGTGTGAAATGTTGTGATTCTAGTAGGGACAATACCAATTTTAGTGAGTGTTGTGCCCAATGTAAGGTGCAGGCAAAGACTGAACTGTTTGTGTACACGCTGCATTCTTTGTATACTACACTGTGGTGCTAGATGTCCTAAAAGTCAGGAGTGCTTTGACATATGTGACGCTCCAGCACATTGAGAGCCTAGTGATTTTGATGTTAGCCATGCCCCAATGGCACATTTGCCACGCCCCCAAAAACATGACCACATCCCCAAAAAATTTTGCATGCTCGACTATAAGGGGGGCCCCATGAATTTGTTGTACTGGGGTCCTGAATTCCTTTTGGCAGCCCTGCACACAGCCACAATTATACCTGTGCAACACAAAGCAAAATGTTTTTTCTATAAAGCAGGAAAAGAAAGATGTTCAGTTAAGATAAATAATGAAGGATAGTTATGGCTTACATGAGCTGACGGTCTTAAGATTTCCACAGTCTCTGCTTAATTTTCTACCTCAGTTTTCCTCTGTCTCTCCTCATTTCAATTGTACCACACCACTGGTAGTAGCACGGAATTCGCAGTTGCCAATGACTGCTTTATTATTGATGACTAATAATACTGCTGCCTTACAATAGCCACACACACTTTCACCACCAGTAACTACAATGACAAGTGAGGCTGCATAGGACGAATGCACTTAAAGGGCGACAGGGTTTGTAGTAAGCCGAAATCTTACCTGAAGGGGTTAACATAGGTTATGGCCCGACCAATGTGTGCTCCAGTGGGAGGGACCATGATTGGTAAAGAAGGCTGTACTTCCTGTTCTGCCTCATTCCACAGCACAAGATCCCACCCACCCACTCCTAGCTGTGAGTATTTCTGGGTTTATGTTGCGGTAGGAAGGCACTGCGATCAGCGGCTGATTTGTGGGTGCACAGGTAGTTGTCGTAGGTCACTGCCCCCCTTTGAGGCACCAGTAACTCCCTTTTTGGCCCTTCGGTGAGGAGGGTCCCTGTCCGGCTCGGTGAGGGAGGGCAGCGTGAGTTTTAAAGGGGCAGTCACTCTGACGCCAACTTAGGGATGGGATTTGTTCCCCGTGGTTGTGGACGCACGGCGGTTTGCGCCAGTCCAATTGTGATATAGTGTCAGCTTGAGAGTTGTTTCGCAGTGCCCTTTCTCCGCCACCATAGGTTTTAGTTAAAGTTAAAATCATAATAAAAGTTCTGGCAATTTTTTAATAACTTATACATGTGTCTGTGTGTTTATTTGCATGCAAAAATGTTTAGAATTCTAAGGTTGATGTAAGGTTTACGGGAACATACACAGTGAGCCCTTTATGGTTATTCCACTACCTTGTGTATCAAATGTTCCTCCACCTCTTACAATATAAGCTAATTTGGGCAGAGCCATCTTTACCTTCTGTTCCACGTTATTGTATTGTGACAAAGTCAGGGCCATCTTAACAACATTATGGGCCCCCGGGCAAAGCAGTGCACCGGGGCCGCTAGATATAGATATAGATATATAGATGTATACAGATACAGATATAGATATAGATATATAGAGATAGATAGATGTACTTGCTCAGTGACCCTTGTAGGGTTTTTTTGCAGGTTTTTTTCTTTTGCAGGATTATTTATTCTCACTAAGAGCTGTGTCTATAGGGCCCCCTTGCCCGTGGGGCCCCCGGGCAGCTGCCCATCGTGCCCAATGGAAAAGATGGCCCTGGACAAAGTATGTGGTTTTCCACAGCCCTCTAAGGAAGGAGATAGGTATTCAACTGCAGACATTACACATTTGTAAAGCAGTGTAGTAGTTTAAAGGTGTAAAGCTGGAGGACATATCTGTGGCAATGTAATAGTACAGGGTGTTCGGAAAGTCACTATGCTCTTATGTATATTTATTAACACACATGTTTCAATATACAATGTATAATACAAGATGTGAAAAAAGGTCACATCCAACACACTATCTGTATTCTCTGTGATACATTGGTTAAACCATCTGCAATAGTGTATTCTTTCTCATGGTCAGTTGCTTTCAGTTCTTGTACCGCTATTATTTTGTATGGGAAGAGCCATAACTTCTTTCTCACTGCCTTATGAGCAGTTCCAAGACCAATATCATGCTGCTGAGCTAACTTTTATAATGATTTTGATGGACTCTGCAGCATACTGACAGAAATATTCAACAGTTTCTCCACTGATAGCTTTGCTGGCCTTCCACAGCATTTGACATCAACCACAGATCTCAAGCAGAGCATCTATATAAGCCAGGTGGAAATGTCACCTGTCTATCAAACTAGGGCTGTGGGAGAAGTGAAAAGTTGTTCATTATGTGTGACCGATGCTGAACAAGACGGCCAGTGTCTAGGAAGTTAACTTATCGTTAGGGTCACAAGAAAGTGTGTTATAAGTTACTTTGCCATACAAACAATAAAAGCCAAGAACAAAACAAAAGTTGTTCATGTTTTCATTGCCAGAAGGGTGCTCGTGTCACAGTATTTGTGTCATGGTCCTCTCAATGTACAGTGCTGCTTTATATGTGAGCACTTTAAAAATAAATATAATAATAATAACTTGCTCTCAATATTAAGAAAATGTTGTCCATATAATTTTTTGCAATCTTTCAGACTGTATCAGAATACTAGGAGACATCCCACCTACATAAATCATGTAAAGATGACAGAACTGTACCATGACTGGTAAGGTCAAATAATTAGGTACTGAATGTAAATGCATATGGAAGACTGAATATATCCAGTTTTATAAAATCTTTGGAACTATAATCTCCAGTATTCACTTCAGTTTATATTGCTCATCAGGTACTGTACTTGAGGTGCAGTATCTGTCTCAGACAAGGTTAGCTCTGCACAAAGTCATATTAATACAGCAGTCTGCATATAGCAACCATTAGCACTTGAGTACAACATTATATATATAAATAACACACAGCCAGGAATACTTGAGTACAATACTATATATAGAAATAACACATCCAAATATACATTTAAACGATCTTTTATAGTAAAAGCTGTTGTGATCATTGCTGCTGCATTCACATAAAGTGTCATCCTTTTAACTAATCTCTGATGGAAAGCTACAAAGGGGTTAGTAACCTGTGACTAGCATAGTGATGTAATGCTCTGTGAAAGTTTTATTTACGCACAGTTAAATAAAACCCTAATTCTATTACCTCCTAATGCAATTTCATGGCTATTATGCCATAAACATTTGTATCATCCCTGTAATAGTTATATAGCATCCCTTAATTTTATGAGCTGTTTAAAATTCCATTTGTTCCATTTCTACGAGTCTGTTTGAGGCGATGCTTAGAAACTCACAGTGAATGTGTTCTTTGCAAAGGGTCCAGCTTACTTTGACTTCAAATAATCATCTCTTCTGCTTGTGTATGAAGAAAATGATGGCACTTTAACAAACACAAAACAGATAAATGGAAGATAAAGCTAATACAATCCTTTGCATAACAGATTATAAAATTGTGTTCACAGTAGAAAACGACCCATTTAGTCCACCCATTTAAGTTATTATTAGCTTCATTTGTTCTTAGGCTAGAATCTGATTACAGTAATTTGTCTAATACATCTGCTTGGTGTCATTTGAATGTATTCACTACTGTTAGCAAACCAGTTCTTTGCAAAGTTTTTTTTCTGATGCTACACAACGGTATGCAGTATCACAATCTTTTTTTTTCTTGTATCATTTTTAAGTTGTATGAGATGAGCAGAACCGGACTAAGTAAAGTGGGTCACAGGGGGAAACGTGCCCTAGTACCCCCACTCCTATTAGAAGGTCCCCCAGTTCTAGGGTTGGACTATTTAAACCTAGAGTGATTGTGTACAGAGCCTTACCTGGTTCCAATCGGGTCACCCACCTGTCATGCCCCTCTTTCAGCAATGATCTCTCCCACACTGTTTCATTCGAGGGGAGAAACTGCAACAGTTACTGGAGTGCAATAATTTGGAGAGGAAGGAAGTCGGTGACCAAGGTGACAACCAAAAGTAGAGACCCTGCACTTTACTCTACCAAAACCTCGAATTAGTATGGGTCTGGGCTTTTGGCTACAGATATTTGAGGCAGTGAATTATCCCACCCAAATATCTTACTCATTGATATATTGATGAGGGCTCCACCAAGAGAAAGCTAAAACCGAACCATGAAACTCACTGGTTAGACACTGCCTGCTCTTAAAAGTCATCTGCAACTCCCAGGATTGTCACCTAGGAAAAGGGTGACGCACAACTGCACACCCACAGGGTTGTCTACAGGACTAACATGTACCACCTATAATAGAGCTAGTTACAATAATAATACAACAGCAGCTCCCTAGTTCTACATCACTGGTATGCTGTGCAATTTTAACTCATAGCACTATGTCTAATGTGCTGCCCTTCTACCCCACAGTTCCAATACACCAATCCATAGAATACAGACAACAAGTATAATAACAGATACCAAAAGCCTACCTTTAATGGAACCTGATGTCTGGATCCTATAAGGGGGAAACACCTCAAAACACTACCTTTAACGTGGGCCTGAGGCTTGAGGGCAAGGGCAAACTAAATGTGTTTACCCAGATCTATAAGAAACCACCAGACAATGGCCACCTGGGATAAAATGTACAATGGGGTAAGACTGGGCACCATCTTGCAATGACAGGCCTAGCTCCTAACTGTTGCCAAGCTTAGTGCCAATCTGGTCTCCATTGTTGAACTACACGCATGCGGCTAAATAATAGCTGTTGCGAGGGAGCAGGACGATATCGCACTGAGCCCTATATGGTTCTTCACGGCACCAAAAATTAAAATGGCCGAGATGAGCCCTAATTGGCTCACCAACGCTGGGGGTCGCTGAGAAAGAAGAAGACTGATGCCAGGCATCTCTTTACAGCTAGTCCTCTGTACCTGCTTCTGCATCAGAAAGCTTCAGACTTCTACATACTAGCTGCACAGGCTCAGTAGGAAAGAAGGAAATGGTTCCACAGTTCATCTATCACATCATTGAGTGAGGACCATGAAGTACAATTTTTTTACACATGAGGACGAATGTAGCCTTCTCCCTGTCATCTTTATAACTACCCTTCACTGTAAACCTGTAACTTTAGGTGAGCAGCAGTATTTTTTTCATAAAAATAAAGCACTGATTCTTTGTAACATTGCATATAAACTTTCTATCATCACTTTCTCGATATGGCTACTTGATTTTTTAATAACAATAAGTATATTCCTCATCCTCATCAGCACCTTGATAACAGCATTTGTCATAGACAAAATCTGATGGATAGATAGATAGATAGATAGATAGATAGATAGATAGATAGATAGATAGATAGATAGATAGATAGATAGATAGAAAGATTTCATTTAAATGCTTTTTATTTTAAAAGCTACATTCCGAAATTATCAGCTTCTTTGTAACACTAATGGCAGTAGCATATTAGCATGGGGTAGTTGTATAGGCAATTCAGAAACACCAGTCAGTAGTTACCAAAGATGATTACATACAAAAATACATGCTTTTATTTCATCCAAAAGTGCATATAGATTATTATATACTTGTCCCAATGCTCAAAGATACAGTCAAGTCCATAAATATTGGGACATCGACACAATTCTCATATTTTGAGCTCTATACACCACCACAATGGATTTGAAATGAAACAGATGTGCTTTAACTGCAGACTTTCAGCTTCAATTTGAGAGTATTTACATCCAAATCAGGTGAACCGTGTAGGAATTACAATGGTTTCTATATGTGCCTCCCACTTTTTATTGGACCAAAAGAAATGGACAATCGACTCAAAAGCTATTTCATGGACATGTGTGGGCTATTCCCTCATTATTTCAAAGTCAATTAAGCAGGTAAAAGGTCTGGAGTTGATTCTAGGTGTAACATTTGCATTTGGAATCTGTTGCTGTTGACTCTCAATATGAGATCCAAAGAGCTATCACTATCAGTGTAACAAGCCATCATTAGGCTGAAAAATCAAAACAAACCCATCAGAGAGATAGCAAAAACATTAGGTGTGGCCAAATCAACTGTTTGGAACATTCTTAAAAAGAAAGAACGCACTGGAGAGCTCAGCAACACCAAAAGACCCCGACAACCACGGAAAACAATAGTGGTGGATGACAGAAGAATTTTTTCCTTGGTAAAGAAAAATCAATTCACAACAGTTGGCCAAATCAAGAACACTTTCCAGGAGGTAGGTGTATATGTGTCAAAGTCAACAATCAAGAGAAGACTTCACAAGAGTGAATATAGAGGGTTCACCACAAGATGTAAACCATTTGTGAGCCACAAAAACAGGATTAGAGTTAGGCAAACAACATCTAAAAAAGCCATTACAGTTCTGGAACAACATCCTATGGACAGATGAGACAAAGATCAACTTGTACCAGAGTGATGGTAAGAGAAGAGTATGGAGAAGGAAAGGAACTGCTCATGATCCAAAACATACCACCTCATCAGTGAAGCATGGTGGTGGTAGCGTCATGGCGTGGGCATGTATGGCTGCCAATGGAACTGGTTCCCTTGTATTTATTGATGATGTGACTGCTGACAAAAGCAGCAGGATGAATTCTGAAGTGTTTCAGGCAATATTATCTGCTCATATTCAGTCAAATGCTTCAGAACTCATTCACAGTGCAGATGGACAATAACCCGAAGCATACTGCAAAAGCAACCAAATATCTTTTTAAGGCTAACAAGTGGAATGTTATGCAATGGCCAAGTCAATCGCCTGACCTGAATCCCATTGAGCATGCATTTCACTTGATGAAGACAAAATTGAAGGGAAAATGCCCCAAGAACAAGCAGGAATTGAAGACATTTGCAGTAGAGTCCTGGTAGAGCATCACCAGGGATGAAACCCAGCGTCTGGTGATATCTATGCGTTCCAGACTTGAGACTGCAATTGACTGCAAAGGATTAAAAAGTGAAAGTTTGATGTAGGATTGTTTAGTTTGTCCCATTACTTTTGGTCCCTTAAAAAGTGGGAGGCACATATAAAAACCGCTGTAATTCCTACACTGTTCACCTGATTTGGATGTAAATACTCTCAAATTAAAGCTGAAAGTCTGCAGTTAAAGCACATCTTGTTTGTTTCATTTCAAATCCATTGTGGTGGTGTATAGAGCCCAAAATATGAGAATTGTGTTGATGTCCCAATATTTATGGACTTGACTGTAGATAGGAAACAGGCCTTGGGTACTCTCCAAAGATCCTAATATAATAATTTGACTTTCTGTGCTGCTGGTCATGTAACTTTCCTTCAGGTGCCACAGCTGGGAGTCTCCAGGTGGCACTGAAACTTGGAGGAAAAGATAATCATTAGAGGGCCTTTTAATGTTAAAATGTGGGTAAGCAGAACCTGGTGTCAGCAGACATCAATTTTTCTGTTTCCCTATAATGTAAGTATGTATCCAGTGCAGTAGTGGTAAGCATGCGAGCAGTCTCTAATACTGAGTGGCACCCTAAGGGTATGGATGGATAAATGAAAAAAATAAAGCAGAAGCTTATGTCTGGCCACCTTAGAGCCTAAACTAGTGTCAAAAAATGTACCTGTTCCAAAATTCTGTGCTGATGATTTCCTCTGCCTCTGTACAGAGATCAGCACTTCCTGGTTTGGGCAGTCACATGATTGTGACTGGGCGGCAACATATTCAAATCTGCAGAGTATATAAAGCTCACACTGACATTACAACACTGTCAGAACAATAGATTTTCACACCAGTCTGACTCTCTGTTATGCTGCAGTAGCTGAGCTGTTCTTTTCCCTTGGATTGCTTCTCTGCCTATTAACTTCTTGTGTACCAGTTCTTGCTTCTTTTTTGACAACTCTCTCTCTGATCTTAATTTTGTACTGCACTACTGCCTGTGTACCAGTTCACGGCTTGTTACTCTACTTTGCTTCTCCATACTGATTTTGCACCTTGCTACCGCCAGTGTACCAGTCTTCGGCTTTTTGATCTACTTCTGTACTACCTTTCTTCCATCTTCGCTGTGTTACGCCTAGTGGCTTTTCAGAGGGCTGTGACCTGTGGCTGTTAAGCACATCCTGCCTGCGGCAGTTCTTGGTGCAGACCAGGGAATCCGTTAGACTCCGTAACTCTGCTAAGCCAGTATTAAACCAGGCTAACATTTGTATCCATCACCTCAGGAGTCCCTTCCTGATAACCTCGTTACACCTAGGTTGCATAGCAGGTAATCCACAGTCTTCTCTAAATGCAAAATTGAAGATAGAGCCCCTTTCATGTTCCACAGGTTTATTTTATGTGAACTTTACCTTTTACCAGTTTAGTAAATACACCTGTCTAGCCGCAGGGATGCAATGGACTGGAGTGACTTTATTTGGTACACCTGCCATCCCTATGTATTTCTGATCTTAATCATCGAAAGCATAATGTGCACAAATACATAGCATTTATGTGCACACACCACTCTCTAAACTAAGTGCCCCCCCCCCACCCCACAACGAAGACCCTGCCATTATTTAAAGCTGGGCGCTGAAGCACACATAATGCTGTTCATATCTACTAGTTTATTACTTGATCCATATTTCTATGGAAGTCTATAGTATTTATTTCATTGAGTTCTATAGCAAGCTTTTGAGAGGTGAGGGTCAGCTACTGGCCTTGGGTAATAGGGGGAGAGGGTCTTAACATCAGAAACAAAAACAGCAGTAAAATGTTTTACAAGTCACTCCTTCAATCCTGCCTCTCATATATATGTATATATACTATAACTATATAATGAATCTGAGTCAGAAAACAGAGTCATTTTCCAATGCCTGGACGGACTAAAGGTTATAGACTGCAATGACTGAGTTATGTGTTTGCTTATCAGCTCCTATTCCCATTAACAACTTGTATACATCTAGCGATTACTCACTTGGATAGATTTCAGTGAGCGTCTCCTCTAGAGGAATCCTTTTACTCTTATCTTGTACTTGCTCTGCATACACGAATATAGAATTCTAACTATTTGAAAATGGGACAATCTGTGAGATTTACTGATAACGTTGGACCAGAATTATCTTTAAAGATCAGTAAATCTGCAGGAGCAGCAGACAGGTCTGTTCTGTTTAATAAGGGCAACTAAGTGCACTAAATTTCTTTCTGCTGTTCAGCTGCCCCAGGCATGTGTTCAAGATAAATTTATAAGACCTGTCTATTTTGTTTCATTTGCTTTCTGTGAAGAAAAAAGTGCATTGTTGCCCACATTAGTTTAACAGACATGGTTTCTATTATTAATCTAGAACAAAACAAGAATAGAATCAGTTTGCATGCAAATTTCTGCTGCTTATCAGCTCTTACCAACTCTCATCAGTGCAAAATATAAAACAAAGTCTGCCTATGATATATATGCCAACTGTTTGGATTTTCATAGGACAGTCTTGGACAGGGGCAGCACTCTACATGAAATTTGAAGGGGGATCCTGGGGATGAAATATGAAGTCAGTCCTCTCGGTGTCCCCAGCTCTAGTCTTCTAAGCATATGAGGGATGGGGGAAAGGGAGTATTTGGGGCTGCACATGTGAATTGAAATCCTGTTTTGGCTACACTACACCTGCTTTGACATGATAATGGGTATAGGCAGTGGTGGGACTATCACAGTTGAACAAACTGTGGCAGCTATGGGTCCCCAATCATCTCTGGGTCCCACAGGCACTGCAATTTCTGCAATGGTGGTAGCTCCATCACTGGTCTTGACTTTACCATCCAAAAGATGGTGCTATTTTCCTGCAATGGTTGTAGTTTGGGACAATCTGAGTACATTATATATTGTTTTAGTGAACACATACAGAGCCACTACTAAGTTTAATGTGAGTTGGGCAAACAAAGGAACCAAAAAGACCTAAATAAAAAATCATAAATAGGAGATACCTTCTTATTCTGCAACTTGAAAAACTTTGTTTAATTTGTGCTTCATTTTGTTGATAAAAGAAAACTACTGTGATATGTCACCTGTGTGCTTTAAAACTAGTGATGAAATAGAGTGGAGAATTGATGACTGGCTTCAGCAAATGCCAGCTTTGTTTGCCCAGTCTGTGGGTACTGGGCAAACAAAGCAAAGCAATAGTATTCTAGAAGCCCCTGTGTGAGGTGGACTTAGCTGCAGAGGAGAAAAAACTGATCAGATGCTGAAGCAGAAGAAAAGGACTGGAAAAAGACCAGCAGTGGGTAGAACAGAGACTAATGCAAACAGACAGCAGCAACTTCTCCAGTTACATGGGAGGTAGGAATCATAAGAGGAGTTTTGTAGGCAAAATTGTGTTGCAAAAGTAGGTCATGCAAGCAGGACAATATGACACACCATATATGTAAACTAAACAACTTACTCTTATACGCTCATATCACAGGAGACAATACTAATAGCTGGAAAACACTCCTTTCTTAACCTCACTTAAGGGTGCCAATCCTTAAAAATTGTAGACAAACAGGAATATAATGAAAGGTGCGCCAAGGGGAATAGATCATATGAGATTAAAAATAGCCTAAATAAATATATAATATAATAATATTTTTTACATTGAATATAGATGGCTAACATGAATTATTAAAATACCTAATAATAAAATAAAAAAAACACCTTAGTTTTTGTACCAGTACATCTCAATGGATCTCTCAGTGCACCTTAATATTCATGCCTCCTCTCTGTAGTTGGGAGCAGCCTGTACAAGCTTGATGCATGGGGAGAACTTGAAAAATATATAGGATGTGCATTGTAAACTTCACACAACCTGAGGACAAACTTGTAATGTGATCCATTTGGCAGAAAAGTGTATTTGCAAGCACATACATTACCTGTAATAAAACAGTCCCTGTGTATGTTTCCCTGTCACTATAGGACAAGTATAGGACACGACCTGATCCCCACTAACTCTAAGCTGGACATGGAGAAGAATTGCCAGATCCTTCCCTCAGTTTGTGTCAGGTGTGTGATATCAGTGTCACCTCTCTATAGTGATCAGTGGATTTCAAGGGTGTCATAATGTTTAGCACAAGGAGGAAAATGGAGAAACCGTGTTGGGAGCAAATATAGGGTACATAAATAGTGGTATGAATGGATCGAAGGAGGAGGACCCAAAACTGGAATCTGACCTAGGGCGCCCGGGGAACTTAATTCATGTCTGCCTTGTGGTCGTTTCGGCACATTTTTCAATGGTTATTGGTGCACAGCTCCAGGTGGAAAAATAATGGTTTATTCAGGGCTAACCAAAAACCTGCTCCTACTGATACTCATCCTAATCCTATTTGTGTTAGTGTTATAGGGAAGGGGTGGGGAAACTATGGTTACATATGGACACTATGTTCATATTGTCAGCTGTTAATAATCTCATGACCTCCTCAATACCAGTCATTAAACTGTTAACAAATTTAGTTTTGACATGATTTAAGTTGAGTATTTAATTTTTAGCAAAGCATGTTCCTAGTGTAGCTAATGATGTGGGTGAGCTCTGTCTAGATTCTAATGGGAAGGATTACAGAGTCAGGTCCCAAAGGGAGAACAAGAGGTAATGTGGTGTGTGGCACATCTGTGAAATCTCATTTAAGAGATGTGAAAGATTATCAGACAGTGAGAAGCAACAGAAAATTGTGAAGCATACAAGAAAGTCAAGGAGTAGTGGTTTGGGTTGGAGAAATGGTAGCATAGATGTGGTCAGTCAACTTATTTGGTATGGCAGCACAATCTTCTCATCTGGTCACAGAAATAAAGGATGTCTGCTCTGACATTCCTGTTAATGGGTTGAAGGGATTTTCCAAAAGAGTTTGGCACTTTGATCGAACAAGGTATGATTGTCATAAAAGAAAAGGACACCTACTTCATTTAAAACTTGACTTGATATTCTTAATGAACTATTTTCCCATTGTCTGTAGCTGTACTTTTTAGATCAGCCCTATCCCTGCTTTTTTACAGGGCAGCACAAATGAGTCTCAAAAGAGGTGAGATAGGTAGGACTTTGATGTAACATTTGTAGTTTTAAACAGTATGATGTTTGAAAATGTTCTGCCTTTCTGTACACCAAGGGACATTTCTAAGTCAAGTCATGGAAGCATCTCTTGAGATCAAACGGTAGGTGTGCAACTTTATGTGCGCTATCCAGGAAGACCAGGGCAATGTGCATAAGTAAACTTCAGAAATTATCTCAATGTGAGCTGTCATCTAAACCCTAAATGTTATCATTTTATCATGTGTCAGCTTAGTCAAAGGCATAAAATGCTTAACATTTCTTGTTCTCCATTTGCAATGTACCCTGTATCCATAATTATTTAAAACCTTGTAATTCAATAACAGATACAGAAACCAGAGTTTTGCAAAATAAAGGGCATTGCTTATCAAGCATAAAAAAATATGGTGGAGGAGAAAGCATAAGCAGCTCAGCTAGAACCAATGCCCATCATATCACAATGAGGATCATTTATAAAGAAGTGGGGAACATTTTCGTCCCAGAGTGCACCCTTACAAAAATTGAGTATCTATTATCCCCAAGCATTTGAGAGCCCAGCATTCCTTCTGGGCTAACTGAACACAATAAACCAAACCATCCCACAAGGGTGGTGCCTGTATCCAACACAAATGCCTGATGCTTCAGCTGCATAAATAAAAATTAATGTGCGCCCACCAAGTATTGGCCGCTGCTTGCAAATGCTTTCTAGCCAAGTCAGGTTCCACCAAGCCCCACCACCATAACAACCTAAAACAACTGCACCAAACGCCTATAAAACTGAGCACTAAACAAAACTTAACCATACTCATTCAAATGAACAGCGTAGAGATTAGCATATTTTAATTTAATAAACAGATGCTCGATCCTCAAACCACCAATGCATCTCACAAACTTACTGACCACAGAATTAACCTTCTGTATCTCCCATTGGGACAATTCCTGCACACCCTTCTGGGTATCATATCAGACCACAGAAAAAATGAAAGAAGAAAGCTGGACCTTTTTTATTTATCAGACCAGCAGACTACAAGTTCAGGTCAGATCAGCTTTTTTTCTCTAAGATCAACCCAATTAAAGTGACATCAAAATCATTGACAAAAAGGCATACCGCTTTGGAAAATTTCACTACTCAAGCAGGACCAGGTCAATTTCACTAAAATGAGTAGTGAAATTTTCCGAAGTGGTGTGCCTTATTGTCAAAGGTTTTAATGTCACTTTAATACTTGTCCAGTGCATCTTGCTCTGCCCAAACCATTAAAACTACCACCAGCTTGGGAAAGCAAGAAGTGTCCATGGTTAACTGATGGCAAGCAGTGAATAAAGCAGTGGCCAATAACCCAAATGTGCAGGGGCTCTGGTCAACTGATGGCAAGCAGCCCAGTGAATAAAGCAGCAACCAATCACCCAAATTTGCAAGGGACTCCGATTATCTGTAAATCACAAGAATAAACCGTATGTCAACACATTACAAAAGTCTCATAAGCATAAATCCATAATCCACATGGTAAGGTAAGTGAAAATTATTGTGGACCTAGCTAGCCTACAGCCTATGAGAGAACTGTGAGAATCATTGAAGAGGACGCAAATAAGAAACAAAACAAGAAAAACAGTAGGAAAAAGAAAACAGAACAGATGACACACACAAAAGTAAAAGCCATGAAAAAAACATAAGGAGCCTAAAGCCAATCACTCCCCATTCTTATGAGGAAAAAGCAGGTAAAATACCTTTGGAGATTGTAACCAAAGCAACAAGCAACATTAGTCTTGTGTTACCCTGAACCAGAAATATGAGCAAGAGGAGAGAAGAAAAACAAAAAAAATACGGACATAAGAGAAGTCCTCACATATCTTTTATATGCATTGGATCTCCACCTTTCCAACTGCTGAATGCTTTAAATTGAGGCCCCCTCAATGGCCGCAGACGTGGCCGCCCCTATTCAAATGAATGCATGCCAAAACAATGACCATCCAACCCCATTAGCTTTAATGGTCTTTTTAGAGTAACTGTAAACTGTTACCATGTCAAGGGTATCTGATTCTGATGTGCTAATCATGTACCTTCCATCCTTGGCCTGAAATGGTCATATTCCTGTATAAATTTTGCAAGGCAAATTAATTTATTCCCATTGCAAGAAAAATGAAAGTATGCATTGGTACAACCTTTAATCTGGCCATGGTTCTTGAAATAAATCCATTCCAGCCAGGATAAACTATACATCTTCATCATATTAGGAGCAAGGAGCAAGTAACAACTCCACAAGATCCTCTATGCTGGCTTGGTAATCTGCCAGACATGAACAGGACAAGGTATACCAATTAAGGCCACACGTCAGCTAAAACATTCTCTACTTCTGTTACATGTTTAGCGTGGAAACTAATAGTAAATTGCAGACAATGAAAACCAAACCTCCACAATAGGTCAATAACAAGGACAGATGACGCACTCTGTTAATGGCCTGGACTACTCCCAGGTTATCACACCAAAATATAACCTGCTTTCCTTGGAACCTATGGGCACACAGTCCACTGCTATGGCTACTGGGAAACAATTCAAGCAGGACCAGGTTGGTGATATAAGCTGCTTCAAAGCACTCCCATAAGCCTAGGTGGCTGCGCGCACACCAATTTCCATCAATATACGCCCCAAAAATTTGGTGAAAAGCTGCAACTCCCTGCTGGATAGGGGGACTTGGGCCATATTTGTACCTCATTAAAATACAGAAAGAAAACTTTCCAAACTGCGAAGACCTCCCATATTTATTAAGACAAGGAAATGTGGCGGAGGAGCCTGGTAAAACCTGCAGTCGCCCTCTCGAGCTTCGTCAAAATCATCTCGGGGGAACCCATCACCTTTGCAATCATCCACTAATGTTTACAAATTTTATCAGGTGGGGAGCTGGCATTAATCCACAGTCATGTCAATATTAATACCCAAATAAGACAAACAGGTGGTACGACCTTCCGTCTTATCATGGGTAAAGGGGACCCAATAAGTATTTAAAAAGCAAGATCATGGAAAAAGGGAGAGCTCTAATGCTGACTAAAACAATTGATATGTCATCCTTAAAAAACTATCCTCAATTGCATCGTTAACCCCCTTTTGGAAAAAAAATCTGCTGGATAATTCTGAACTTCCCAGCCACTTTTTTATTGCACATTTTATTGAAGGACCATCTCTGCATCACAGAGTGCATGAAATTACGTGCCACCCTTTTAAAATACTGGGAGTTATTGAAGGCATAGTACTTGGCATTCCTCTGGAGAGAGGTGCCAGGCCTCCCTTGCTGTGCCCTCAGTGCTAACTCTAAACTCCTGAGAAACCTTGAAACATGTTTAAAACTGAGGCTAAGACTTGGTTGACCATCATATTTAACTCTACGCTCTTTGTCATAATCCACCCAAATGCTGGGTTTAGAGGTCATATACATATTATGAACCATGTATATGTACTTAAACATGTCCACGAACTCCTGGGGCCTACTCACCGCCACCTTTTGTGCTAGCCTCAGTCACCATTTTCTTGGCTTTGTCTGTGATGGTAATTATGTCTACATATCTTTCTTGATCTTATCCCTAATGGATAGCCGGACTACATTGAAAATGGGCATATTTGCAAAGCATACCATTTCGTGCCCTGTAATCCCAGTACCTTACTACTGACCAGAACACCACATCTACAATCTGGGTCACCCTTCCTGACAAAATGTTTACTTAACATCCTAATCATTTTGTTGTGGCATAACTGGGATACCAAAAAGAGTCCCCCACTAGAAATGTAACAATCTGAAATCTCTGGTACCAACTAAATTAACTCCATCCTCACCCAACAAGCCGGGCTGTCCTCTGATCCAGGAATGCCAGTTGGACTCTGGTCTATGGTCACCAACCCAGTGGGGATCCTTGGTCTTGTAAAGCTGAAGCCT
Source organism: Mixophyes fleayi (assembly GCF_038048845.1). NCBI lineage: Eukaryota > Metazoa > Chordata > Amphibia > Anura > Limnodynastidae > Mixophyes > Mixophyes fleayi. Next base: position 52,918,945 of record NC_134409.1, on the reverse strand, counting down.
CTGGACATGGCCTGGGACATGGCTGGCAGCCATAAAGAAGGGAGCACGGAAAGAGAAGGTGCAGGCGGGAATGGGGAGGGGATGGAATGGGTGGTGTGGGAATAAAAGGGAGAGTGGGGTAAACAAGTAAAAAGAAAGGGAGAAAAACAAGTGGTTGGGGTAAATTCTTTGGAGGTGAATGGGAGGTGTATAGGAAAGAAAAACAAAACAAAGCAGGACAATGGAAAATAAATAAAAAATTGCAGACAGTTAGAAAGAAGATAAAGGGCTACTTATCCTTCCAACTTGTCCAGCAAAAGAGGGAGAACATAAGCCACACAGGGAAAATTATAATATGACATGCTAAGTAAACTCCCACAGTACCATAGCATGGGAGTATCATAGCTAATCTGGCATGCCCACTTTATCCCCTTCAGGGAAAGGAGCCATTTATAGTTTGAATACAAACCTTAGTCTTTTAATTTCCCTCGGGTTTAGATATCTCTCAGTTATAATTATTTCTACAGAAAATACTTGTCTTGCATTACGTTGTCAAATTTAAAATGCTGACAGGTTTTTATAATTATGTGAAATTTATGAATGTATTATTTTGTCATACTGAACATGAAATCGTTTTCAACTGGTTTAATTGTACCTACATCTCAAATTCCAAAAGGTGGCTTTTAGCAAATTTCTACAAGTAAAGAGAAAAGAAAAATGTCCAAAACACGATTTCAAGTAATTGCTGTGCTGTCTGTACCAATGTGGTTTCAGATTTATGCTATCCGCTATTTTTTCTTCTTTTATTTTTAAGGCTTGACTAACAAAGGTGACCTGGTCATTGCTAGGTATGATGAACAAAATTAGGAATAAAACTATGTAAAGTGTTTAAATGCTTGTTATTGTGCAGCTATAAGAAAACTATGTGCGCTAACATGGTGTGGGTCACCATGAAAGTGTGAATGATATGGATGACACAAACTGAAGGGAGGAGATGGAGAGTGAAAGCGAAATAGGAGCAAACTCAGGTTGAAGATATGAAACAATGCATATAGTCTCCTGCACAGTACACACAAAATTAGAGTTTTTCAGCACAAATGTTCCTTTTCTGATGTCATGCTCCTATTTCTACATGGTTGCTTTGTATGGGTCAGAGCTGGATTAAGGCTTCGGGGGGCCCGGGGCACTTAAGACAGGGGGGCCCTAAGCTCTAAAATTAAGACAGTGGTTCCCAAACTTTTGCATTTTGCGGCACACTTAGAGTCTCCATAATTTGAAACCGCACATTAAAACTACCAATGATATCGCAAAAAATGTAATGGGAAAGTAAGTGCATAGAGTATGATAGCTTTACAATGAAGGCACTTGGGGAGGTGGCAGTATGGCATGCCAACATATATACCTGCACTTCCACCACTGTAGAATATATATTATATATATGTGTGATATATATATATATATATATATATACATACACACACACTATATATATATATATATATATATATATATATATATATATATATATATATATGTATATATGTTACAACTACTTACAGCTGCCTGCCTCTACTCAGATCCAGTGATCTCCTTCTGAAAAGCTGGTTAGGTCCACAAAGATTTGAAGGTATAATGGCTGGATGTAATTTTTATATATATATATATATTTTTTATATTAGTACAGGTACTTGTAAAATGTACAAACACCTCTGTATAAAACACATGTAAAATAATGCCATTGGGTATAAGTCTATAAGCATTGACACACCTACATCACCTACAGCCCACAGTATGACACTTACAACTCTCCCAGTGGGGCTCGCCTAGGTTGTCTGCATAAGACAAATCATTGCTTACACAAAACTAAAATACTGTACATTAAAACAATCATCAAAAGCCCACATTAAAATGTGTATTGACACCACACATTAAAACTAGCAATGATACCGCACATTTAAACTAACATAAAAAATAAACATTGATAACTTGACACCAATTTTGACTATATGAGGCATATTCAATTAGGGTTCCGGGTTCCGCGGATTTTCGTACGCAACCCTATGGGCTGCGAACGTAAATCCACGTTATTGCGGTACCGTGGATTAAGTTCATGGCCCGTTCCGGCGCGATCCCGCGGACCGGAATCGTAATTGAATATGCCCCCAAATGTCTATATATATATATATATATATATATATATATATATATAATATATATATATATATATATATATATATATATATATATATATATATATATACACGTGTGTAATAATTATGCAAGACCCTCTATTTTATTAATCATTATTGAAGTTATTATCGAAGCCTGACACTTATATTAAAGCTTTAATTAGATTACATAAATATGTGTATGTAAAAATATAAATATAAATTATAAATAATGTACTACAATTTTATTCAAACTTTAATATAACTGGACAGCTTCAGTAATTACTTTACTAATGAGTAATAAAATAGAATCTGCCACTCTGACATTGGCTCTACCAGCCTAATATTGATGTTTAATGTATACTTATTTAAACACTACTGATAAAATAAATAATCATATTTAAGAAGATTATAATATGTAAATTGTAGCCAGAATGTAATATATATATATACTCTTACTGTTACAGGTGGCTACATTTTACATACTTAATCAAGAAATACCCATGTTATTAAGGGTTTTCTATATATATTTAGTTTTAGTATAATTTTTTTTTCACTCACCTATTCTTCACTCTCTCTTCAGTCTTCATGCCGAGGAGGAGCTGCTGCAGCTGCACATGCGCAGCAGCTCCATTTCGTCCATTTTAGGTAATACAGCTGCTAAGAGTAGGCTCACATTGCGCATGCGTCAGGTGGCCGCGGTTGCTGTCAGTTGCTGTCAGACAGTAACTGACAGCTAGTCATCATTAGGAGATCAAATGCGTGCAGCGGCAGCGGCGGCCGCGGCGGGGGGGGACCCGCCACCCGCGGAGAGAGAGGGTCATGGTGCGGTTGCTGTCAGACAGCAGATGGAGTATTACTGGCGGCGGGGGGCCCTCAGAGAGAGGGGGGCCCAGGGCACGTGCCCCCTGTGCCCCCCCCTTAATCCGGCTATGGTATGGGTTAATATATGGATTAACACAATACGGTGGCAATGTTTTGCTCCTCATACTCATTATTGAGCACTGCGGAAAAATGTGAACAAATAGATTTCATGTTGCAACACAAGATATTTAAATGGGATGCAAGTGATGGACATTCCACAACTAGGTGGGTGCTCCTGTTGTAGAAGAGTCTTTTTACACTATCAAAGCAATTTTATCTTTTTCTCAGAGGTGATGTCTGCATTATCTAAGTATACTTTATAAGGAACATTGTTTGCATTAAAACATCAAAATATCAAAATGTAACACATGAAATAAAAAGCCATGTCATTGTGTAACATAGTGACATACAGGTCCTGATTCATTAAGGCATGCAAAATGAATGTATTGTGCGTTATTTTTTGGGGGGGTTCAAAATGCTAATTATCCAGGCATACGCTTGTCCATATTTATCTAGGAGCGGATCTGAAGAGACGTCTGTTGTTGTCTACGGGTCTAAGTACATTCTGTTCTGACAGAGAATAGACTGCCAGATACGTAAAAATACATATGTATGAGATAAAGTCCCAGAAGAACGCAAAGAAAACAAAAGTATTCAATTATTGTCACCTGTTAATAATATAGGGCCTGATTCATTAAGGAACTTAGGCTAGAAATTGAGTAAGTTTTCTTACTTAAGTTTTCTGGACAAAACCATGTTGCAATGCAAGGGGTGCAAATAAGTTAAATACTGTGTGTTTTTCATATAGCACACAAATATAAAGTTTAAATTTCAGTGTACAAATAAGCTATCAAGTATTTGTGTGCTACATAAAAAAAGCCAGTATTTACCTTATGTTCAAAATAGAAAACTAATTTGCACCCCTTGCATTGCAACATAGTTTTGTCCAGAAAACTTACTCAGTTTCTTACCTAAGTTCCTTAATGAATCAGGCCCTGGCTGTTTTTTTATGTAGCAAGTGGGGAAGAGGGTGGTAGTGAATTTATGACAATGGCAATCTATCTGTCTGTCTGTCTATCATCATCATCACCATTTATTTATATAGCACCACTGATTCCACAGCACTGTACAGAGAACTCATTCATATCAGTCTATCTATCTATCTATCTATCTATCTATCTATCTATCTATCTATCTATCTATCTATCTCTATTTGTTCTCTATTATGATACATATATTTATTCTCACAAGGAAACTTTGTCTTCATGAATTTCAAAGTAACTGCATTATTTTTGGAAAGAAACTTTGCTTTGTTTTCAGAAGTTTGTTCAAAGAAACCTAGAAATCAATAGTAAGGGACTTTCTTTTCGAAGACAAAAGTAACCTCATCTTGGCGGCTGCAGATTCTGCCAACGCGGGATGGCTCAGACCAAGCTTCGCTTTGAAGTCAAGGTTACCTTCTAGAGCCGAGCACTGTGCAAATTCCTGGTAGAACGGTGATTCATTTCCATGGCTCTCATGTTCCACAGGGTTATTTTACCATGAAAGAAAGGAAATTCAGTGATGCCTTGCTGTGAGTAAGGAGGGGGGGAGCAGCTCTGCTTACTTCCTACAAACATTAAACTGAATCCTGCAACAAAATAACACTGTACCCTCCCAATGCGCTATGGTTGTGAAGGTGCAGGGGGATGGGTCATTGAGTATTTCACTAATATTGTTGTTTAGAATAAAAATGTTCAGAAATGGAAAGCAGATTTGTGATAAATACCACTCTTATGCAGAGTGAAATTATTTAATGATATTACAAAACGAAATGAAATGAAGACATGATAGTGCTAACTGATATTAACTGTATGGCTTAAAATAGAATTTTGTAGTGTTACCTTTTGCATAAAACAAATAGCAAAAAACCATTGGAAGCTCAGATATGTGTGTGTTGAAATATATGGCAGAATTCAACAACATTTAATTTAATTAGTGTTAGAACTAAATCTCAAAAGGTAGGTTTCCAATGAAGGAAGCATGATATCTATGTTTTAAGACTCTCTGAATGTCTAGGAAAGACACAGGGAAGAGGCAGTTAAGGGTCAGTACCTGTGATGCATTAAAAATGAGTGTGTATACAGATATGACAAAAGTCACTAAAATGAAAGAAAGATGATAAAACTGCTTTTATAAAGGGAAAAAGCAAGAATTAACATATAGATTAGACAGACACAGAAGGACTAAAAAGGCGGCCTAGGCATTCCTCCATAGTAATCTGCAGTCATTACAAGGACAATTGATTTTCTCACCATTATAATATAAGTGAAAATATATGTAACTCTTGAGGAAATTATGTAGTAGTAAGACTAAATTATCCAGGTGCTATTGGTAATGGCCAATTTTGGCCAAAAACTTGGCTGCTTCTATTTAATCTGTAATCAAACTCACCTTTTAAGATCTGAAATGATGAAAATAGAAAAGGTCAGGGGTAAGGGCATTGCCTGGCCCCCCTTACCTTTGGGCCCCGTAGTGGCCACACCCCCTGCACCCACGGTATTTCTACTACTGTGCGTGACACTACATGCTGAATCTTTTACTTTTTTTATTACTTTATTTGTAAAAAATTATGTCACGCATGTTATAATTGATTTGATATAATTCAATAAAGACTTAATGAAATAACATATTGAAATGTTAATAGGAATAAAAAGAACAATCTTAAATGGGGTGATAACATAATATAAATATATAGACAAAATATATTAGTTGAAAGTAGGGATGTGCACCGGCGACTTTTGAGGTCTCGTGTTTTGTGTTTTGGATCCGGATTTTCGTTATTTTTGAGGTTCGGATTTGTCTCGCAAAACACTTGACGAAAGGTCTCGGTTCGGATTTAAGGTATTGGATTCGGATTTTTTTTGAAAAAAACATAAAAAGTTTAAAAATCAAGTTTTTGGGCTTATTTTCACTCCTAGGCTATTATTAACCTCAATAACATTCAATAACAAGCATTTCCACTAATTTACAGTGTATTCTGAATCTGAACACCTCACAATATAGTTATTAGTCCAAAACGTTGCAACAAGGTATCTTTCTGGACTGCGTAGAGGAGTGGGTCACCACAATATATATTAAAAACCCTGAACTTTTATGATTCGCACCAATAATTGTACCTGGACTGCGTAGAGGAGTGGGTCACCACAATATATTAAAAACCCTGAACTTTTATGAATCGCACCAATAAATGTACCTGGACTGCGTAGAGGAGTGGGTCACCACAATATATATAATAAGAAAACCATCAACTTGTTTGATTCGCACCAATAAATGTACCTGGACTGCGTAGAGGAGTGGGTCACCACAATATATTAAAAACCCTGAACTTTTATGAATCGCACCAATAAATGTACCTGGACTGCGTAGAGGAGTGGGTCACCACAATATATTAAAAACCCTGAACTTTTATGAATCGCACCAATAAATGTACCTGGACTGCGTAGAGGAGTGGGTCACCACAATATATATAATAAGAAAACCATCAACTTGTTTGATTCGCACCAATAAATGTACCTGGACTGCGTAGAGGAGTGGGTCACCACAATATATTAAAAACCCTGAACTTTTATGAATCGCACCAATAAATGTACCTGGACTGCGTAGAGGAGTGGGTCACCACAATATATTAAAAACCCTGAACTTTTATGAATCGCACCAATAAATGTACCTGGACTGCGTAGAGGAGTGGGTCACCACAATATATATAATAAGAAAACCATCAACTTGTTTGATTCGCACCAATAAATGTACCTGGACTGCGTAGAGGAGTGGGTCACCACAATATATTAAAAACCCTGAATTTTTATGAATCGCACCAATAAATGTACCTGGACTGCGTAGAGGAGTGGGTCACCACAATATCTTAAAAACCCTGAACTTTTATGAATCGCACCAATAAATGTACCTGGACTGCGTAGAGGAGTGGGTCACCACAATATATATAATAAGAAAACCATCAACTTGTTTGATTCGCACCAATAAATGTACCTGGACTGCGTAGAGGAGTGGGCACTGGGCACCACAATAAAATATATAAAAAACCTTCAACAGGTCTGCATTACACTACACATACGGCTGCTCCTCCATCCTCTCCATCATATACATGTTGGAGTTTTAGCGTGTGACAACCTCTTGTTTTTGATAATGTCAGTGCATTTTGAATATTTTTCAATTTGCCCCACACCACTGAATGTACTTTATCTATGATACGCATCTATCTATCTTGACTGCGTAGTGTGGTGGCCCCGGTACACAATTTGGTACCGGGGCCACAATAAAATAAATACACCCTCCACGTGTCAGAATTCCACCAAACAAGTATCTGGACTGCGTAGTGGGGTGGCCCCGGTACCCAACTTGATACCGGGGCCACAATAAAATAAATACACCCTCCACGTGTCAGAATTCCACCAAACAAGTATCTGGACTGCGTAGTGGGGTGGCCCCGGTACCCAACTTGATACCGGGGCCACAATAAAATAAATACACCCTCCACGTGTCAGAATTCCACCAAACAAGTATCTGGACTGCGTAGTGGGGTGGCCCCGGTACCCAACTTGATACCGGGGCCACAATAAAATAAATACACCCTCCACGTGTCAGAATTCCACCAAACAAGTATCTGGACTGCGTAGTGGGGTGGCCCCGGTACCCAACTTGATACCGGGGCCACAATACCTCCTCCAAACATGCTACAGACAATTCGTCATTGAGATCCCATTAAGTATGTTAAAGACAGACAGGGTCCAAGTGTTATTAGTTGACTTTGTAAAGAAAAAAACTGTCCCTGTTGCACATAGTCGTGCAATGAAGACTTACTTTTTCATTTAAAGGCACGATCTTTCAAGTGTAGTGTTTGTAAGTCTAAGTCATATTATACTTTTGGTAAAATTGGGTTTTTTTGTTCCTCTTTATGTTAATTAATTAGTAATAGAATTAAAGTAGGAAATAGAATTAAATAGAATTAAAGTAGGAAATAGAGTGGTATAGAGTTGTAGTGTGGTATAGATAGAGTGGTCCACACAATATAATAATAAAACCCTCAACTGGTCTGAATTCCACCAAACAAGTATCTTGACTGCGTAGTGTGGTGGCCCCGGTACACAATTTGGTACCGAGGCCACAATATAATTAAAAAACCCTCCACGTGTCGGAATTCCACCAAACAAGTATCTGGACTGCATAGTGGGGTGGCCCCGGTACCCAATTTGATACCGGGGCCACAATACCTCCTCAAAACATGCTCCAGACAATTCGTCATTGACAGACCCCAGACAGACAGGGTCGTAGTGTTACTGTTTGACTTTGTAAACCCAAAAAAATGTCCCTGTTGCACTTGCACATAGTCGTGCAATCAAGACTGACTTTTTCATTTAAAGGCACGATCTTTAAAGTGTCAGAAAGAGAGAGAAGACACAGGAGAGGAGAGTTGTAGCTGGGGACCTGGGGTGGAAGCTCCCAGGCTCCCCCAGCATTGCCTGGAAGTCTGAGCGTGGTGACTGAGCCAGGGCAAGGAATGTGTGCCCTGGATGAGGGGGAGAACTCCATGCCACTATAGTGAACCCAAGAGAGAGGGGGACACTGCACATGGAAGAGGCCCTGGAGTGAGGGCTGCTACAAGAGGCATGGTAGCTGTAGTGTCAGATCCTGAGGCTGAGAGTACACAGAGTGACGTGTCAGAGCACAGGAGACATTATCCCCGCAGAGGAGGGATGAGCTGCAGTTGAGAGGTCTGCTGTTGAAATAGGACATGCACACTTTAACAAACCAATCATTTCAGCGACAGGGCCTACCAAACAACTTTGACTGAAATGATTGGTTTGTTTGGGCCCCCACACCAAAAAAGCTATTCATCTCTCCCTGTACAGACTAAACAGGCTCTACTGAGGCAAGATGTCGTCCTCATCCTCAACCTCTGATTCCTCTCCCCCTACAGTGTGTACTTCCTCCTCATCACACATTATCAATTCGTCCCCGCTGGACTCCACAACCACAGGTCCCTCTGTAGTATCTGGAGGGCAGTGCTGTACTTCATTGAGGAATTGATTATTCATTTTTATAAACATCATTTTTTCAACGTTGTGAGGAAGCAACCTCCTTCGCCGCTCACTGACCAGGTTCCCCGCTGCACTAAAAACTCTTTCCGAGTACACACTGGAGGGGGGACAACTCAGGTAAAATAGAGCCAGTTTGTACAGGGGCTTCCAAACTGCCTTTTTTTCCTGCCAGTAACAATATGGACTGTCTGACATCTCTACTTGGATGGTGTCAGCAAAGTAATCATCCACAATTTTTTCTATTGTGACAGCATCCAATGCAGCGAGAGTAGACATGTCTGCAATGGTTGGCAGGTCCTTCAGTCCGGACCAGATGTTATCAGCATCCCCGCCAGTGCCTCTTTTGGGAAAACTGAGCTTTTTCCTCGCAGCCATAGATGTGGAAGAAAATGAGGGTGGAGCTGTTGGCATGTCACGGTCCTCTTCAGAGGACAATCTCCTGACCAGCAGGTCTTTGCACCGCTGTAGATTTGTGTCCGCCGGAAACAGAGACACAACATACGCTTTAAACCGAGGATCGAGCACGGTGGCCAGAATGTATTCCTCTGACTTTAAAAGAGTGACCACCCTCGGATCCTGGCAAAGCGTACGAAGGGCTACATCCACAAGAGCTACATGCTTGCTGTAATCGCAATGGCTTACCAGCTCCTCCCCCACTTTCTCCAGCTGCTTCTGCAACAGCCTGATCAGGGGAATGACCTGACTCAAGCTGGCAGTGTCGGAACTGACTTCTCGTGTGGCAAGTTCAAATGGCTGCAGAACCTTGCACAACACGGAAATCAGTCTCCACTGCGCTTGACTCAGGCGCATCCCCACTCCTTTGCCTATGTCGTAGGTGGCTGTGTAGGCCTGAATGGCCTTTTGCTGCTCCTCCATCCTCTGCAGCATATAGAGGGTGGAGTTCCAGCGCGTCACAACCTCTTGTTTGAGGTGATGGCAGGGCAGGTTCAAGCTTTTCTGATGTGCCTCTAGTCTGCGGTAGGCACTGGCTGAATGCCGAAAGTGTCCAGCAATTTTGCGGGCCACCGCAAGCATCTCCTGCACACCCCTGTCACTCTTGAGGTAATGCTGCACCACCAAATTAATGGTGTGGGCAAAACATGGGACGTGCTGGAAATTGCCCATATTTAATGCCCGCACAATGTTACTGGCATTGTCTGACACCACAAATCCCCATGAGAGTCTAAGTGGGGTAAGCCACTGGGAGATAATTTCCCTCATTTTCTCTAATATGTTGGCAGCGTTGTGCCTCTTATTAAAGCCTGTAATGCACAATGTTGCCTGCCTTTGCATGAGCAGCCATTTTGTAGATGCTGCTACTGATGCAGCTGTTGCTGTTGCTGCGGAAGGGGATGCATCTACCCAGTGGGCTGTCACAGTCATATAGTCCTTCGTTTGCCCAGAACCACTTGTCCACATGTCCGTGGTTAAGTGGACAGTGGGTACAACCGCATTTTTAAGAGCACTGAGGACACTTGATCGTACTTCTCTGTACATTTTTGGTATCGCCTGCCTAGTGAAGTGGAATCTCGAGGGGATTTGGTACCGGGGACACAATACCTCCATCAACCCTCTAAATCCCACTCCACTGATGGCGGACACCGGGCGCACGTCTAACACCAACATTGCAGTTACAGCCGCAGTTATACGCTTTGCAATAGGGTGACTACTATCGTATTTGGTGGTCATGGCAAACGACTGTTGGACGGTCAATTGTTTGGTGAAAGACTTAGCGGTCTTACGACTTCCCCTCTGGGAAGATGACCGACTAACAGCAGCAACAGCAGCAGTGGCAGTAGTAGGCGTACCGCTGCAGGATTCCTCGGATGAATCCCGTATTGAGGAGGACTCAGTCTGGCTGGTGACTTGGGCTGCAGGACTGAATCTGATGGAGATTGTGGAGGAAGTTGACGAGGAGGGTGTTGCTGGTGTGTATCCAACTGGACCACGGGATTTAGGTGTCCCTGTACCGATGAGGGTCCTAGCCCCAGTTCCTGAACTAACCACTGAACTATGAAGGTTATTCAGGTGACGTATAAGGGAGGATGTTCCTAGGTGGGCAAGATCCTTACCCCTGCTTATTTGAGCTTTACATAAGCTACATATTGCCATACATTGGTTGTCTGGATTTGGATAAAAATAACTCCAGACCGAAGAGGTGCATTTTTTGGTCTTCTGACCAGGCATGACGATGGGCTTTTTCATCCCATGGACATCAGCTGTTTCCCCCCCTGGTGCCTCATTTACAATAACCACATCACCATCCTCATCATCAAGTTCCTCCACAGCGCCAGCTACATCATCAATAGCCTCCTCCCGAGCCACCTCTTCCCGTACAGTGATGGGAAGGTCAGGCTTGACAACCACCAACACCCTTGGACTCGCCTTGGGGATTTGTGATAATTTCTCTTTAGAAGGCAGAGTTGTTTGCTGTTTTGTTGCTGACAGCATAACTCTCTTCAATTTTTTGTAGGGGGGGGGAGGAGGAGGAGGGCTAAGATCCGTGGGTGAAGCTGAACCACTAGTCATGAACACGGGCCAGGGCCTAAGCCGTTCCTTGCCACTCCGTGTCGTAAATGGCATATTGGCAACTTTACGTTTCTCCTCAGATGATTTTAAGTTTCTCTTTTTGCTACTTTTTCTTAACTTGGGCTTTTTGGATTTTACATGCCCGGTACTACGAGATTGGGCATCGGGCTTGGAAGACGACGTTGATGGCATTTCATCGTCTATGTCATGACTAGTGGCAGCAGCTTCAGCATTAGGAGGAAGTGGGTCTTGATCTTTCCCTACTTTATCCTCCAAATTTTTGGTCTCCATTATATGTAGCACAAGATACTGCAGAATGTGTGAACTTGGTAATATTGCAGTACCAATGGACTTATAATGCTGGATTGGTTTTGCAAATTTGGTTATAATTATTATATATATTTTTTTTTTTTTAATTTTTTATTTTTTTTTACTTTTTTTTTATTTTTTACAAACTTGGGAATAATGGGGAAATAACTATGCCCTTAGAAGCACAGAGCACAGGACACAGCACCACTGGACTGAACAGGACACGGCACAGGACCCAGCAGCACTACGGAACTCAGCAGGACAGAGCACAGGACACAGCACCACTGGACTGATACTGCAGAATGTGTAAACTTTGTAATATTGCAGTACCACTGGACTTTTACTGCTGAATGTGTGAACTTGGTAATATTGCAGTACCAATGGACTTATAATGCTGGATTGGTTTTGCAAATTTGGTTATAATTATTATATATTTTTTTTTTTTTTAAATTTTTTATTTTTTTTTACTTTTTTTTTATTTTTTACAAACTTGGGAATAATGGGGAAATAACTATGCCCTTAGAAGCACAGAGCACAGGACACAGCACCACTGGACTGAACAGGACACGGCACAGGACCCAGCAGCACTACGGAACTCAGCAGGACAGAGCACAGGACACAGCACCACTGGACTGATACTGCAGAATGTGTAAACTTTGTAATATTGCAGTACCACTGGACTTTTACTGCTGAATGTGTGAACTTGGTAATATTGCAGTACCAATGGGCTTATACTGCAGGATTGGTTGTGAAAATTTTGTGGTAATTAAAAAATATTAAAGTAGTTTTTGGTATTTTATAAAAAAAACTTTTTTTTATTTTTTTAAACACAGGGGAATATTGGGGAAATAACTATGCCCTTAGAAGCACAGAGCACAGGACACAGCACCACTGGACTGAACAGGACACAGCACAGGACCCAGCAGCACCACTGACCTCAGAAGGACAGAGCACAGCACACAGCACCACTGGACTGATACTGCAGAACACAGCACAGCACAGCACAGCACAGCACTAAACAGCACAGCACTAAACAGCACAGCACTAAACAGCACAGCACTAAACAGCACAGAACTAAACAGCACAGAGGACCACCTAACACACCCTCCCTCTACCCTGATCAATGCCCGAGTGAAGATGGCGGCGACTAGCGGGGAATTTATAGGATCCGAGTATCGCGAGATCCGACAACGGGATTATGAGTCAGAGCCTCAGTTTCACTTTTGAATTTGGCGCCAATACCCGGATCTGTCTCGGATCCGACTCGGATCCGCAACGTTCGGGTGGGCTCGGATTTCAGAAATCCGAGCGCGCTCATCCCTAGTTGAAAGTCATTAATAAGGTATGTTAAGAGATATAAGGGGATGTGAGTATAAATAAGGTAGATGAGGGTAAAAAGGAAGGGGAAATTAAGACCCAATCCAGGACTCCTGATGGACCGACATTTGGAATATGATTTTGTGTCCATTCATATTTAATATTGTTTATAGGAAAAGGGATGATATATTTTGAGTTTGGTCAAGCGATGGTTTAGGACCAGAGGGGTTAGTGTAAATGAACCAATCATTCCAAATTTGAGCTGATTTATGAGTCTTCTCATTTAAATATGCTGAAATGTTTTCCATATATGCCAATTACCAAATTTTATTTAAAAGTTTTTGTCTAGAAATGGGATCTGGGTGTCTCAAATATTTTTCCACCAGGCATCTGGCTGCATTGAGAATCTGAACAATTTTTTCACATATTTATCTAGAATATTGACAGACGATCCAAGGAGAAATTACCATGGGCATTTTGTTATATGAACAATAGTAATGTAGTTAATCGAGATGGCAACATCATTCCAGTAAGAAGCTATTTTTGTGCAAGACCACCAGATATGAAGAAAGGATCCCTGTTCGTCATATCTTCTCCAACATAAATCAGTAGATCAATATATAATTTTTTAGCCTGGTAGGATGTTAAATGCCATCGGTAATATATTTTATAGGCATTTTCATTGACCAGGGATGAGATAGAGATCTTAGAGATCCTTTTATCGCTGAAACTTTTACTAAATACATTCATCATCATCATCATCAACTATTTATTTATATAGCGCCAATAATTCTGCAGCACTTGTATAGAGAACTCACTCCCATCAAACTCTGCCCCATTGAAGCTTACAGTCTAAATTCCCTAACACACATACAGAGAGAAAGAACGACTAGGGTCAATTTGATAGCAGCGAATTAACCTACTAGCGTGTTTTTGGAGTGTGGGAGAAAACCGAAGCACCAGGTTAGCTCTGTGGTGTTCATTGTGTGCTCTGGTTTCCCTTAGTTACCGCTATCTGCTGTTTAGCCTGGTGTTCCTCTATCATCGAACGCCATCTTGCCCAGTGGTCTGCGCATACGCTACCATGGGAACTTTCAAAACCTCTATTCTGCAGTGATTGGATCATCTGCATCCAGTTCCCTTTATAAGAGCCCTCTTCCATTTTATGGGTGTGAGATCATCATATCTCTCTACCTGATAGGAAGCATTCCCTGTGCCTCCTGTTGTTCCTGACATCATGAATGGTGCAGCTCATCGCTACTCAGCATTATTGTGCAGCTCATTGCTACTCAGCATTTCCTGTGCAGCTCACCACTTCTCAGAAAAACCTATGCTGCTCACTGCTTCTCAGCAATTACCTGTCCAGCTCATCACTACTCAGCAACACCTGTGCAGCTTACCGCTTCTTAGCATTACCTGTGCAGCTCATTGCTGCTCAGCAATACTTGTGCTGCTCACTGCTTCCCAGCAATTACCTGTGCAGCTCATTGCTTCCCAACATCATCGCCGCAGAGCATCGCTCATCATTGATCCTGTTCCAGCATTATAACACCTGTGTGGATCTCAGTGCTATTACTCTCTGCAGCTCATCGCTTCACCGCCTTATTGGTTCAGCTTTCCTCACAGTCAAGACCTGTGGATTCACTGCAGAGCATCACATACCATCGGTCCTGTTCCAGAGTTATATACCTGTGTGGACCTCATTGCTCCAGCTCTCTGCAGTTCATATCTTCACTACAACTTCCATTCTGCCTAACAGCTACTTGGTGGTTCTGCGCATTATCTGCTCTGCGCCCCTTGGGGCCGGCGACCTGCGGTTGAGAGCAGCTAAGACCATATTCCCTTGCGGGAATCCCTGGTGAATACCTCTCCTCCGTTAGTCTCTGCACCGCTCTGGGGGTAAACTGTCACTCTAGCAGAGATCAAGACCATTCCCATCATCTGGCTTTCGTGACAACCACACAGATAAGGCCAAGTTCAGGAATTGATCTCATGACCCCAGTACTGTGAGGCAAAAGTGCTAACCATTAAGCCCTCATTGCTTTAGCTTCATGACTTTCTTCTGTGCTTTAGACATCTCTTTATTTTGGTAACAATGCCAGTATAAATTGAAAGTGCCAAATATAAACAGGTGGTATACCACCGTGTTGCCATTAAATCATCAAATTTCTTTGTTTGAGGGATCCATACAACACATTGCTGTTATCAAGATACAGTTGTATTCAATGCACAGAACACAGCAGAGTTATATCTTATCCATGGGCAACAAACTTCAACAAACAAAAACAATGATGATTGATTATATAAATGTAGAACTGAAAACAACGGAAAGTAAAGACTAAGAAAATGTGTATGAAGCAAAAGCTGCAGGAGGGCATGTACAGGGCAATACATCAAATTAAACTGAATGTGGAAAACCCTTTCATTATGTACAAAGTATACATTTAAAAAAAAGTTTCTTTACAGAGGTCACTTATTCTAGAATTCCGTTCTTAAGAATGTGCATAAATACATAATATACCTACCTTTGTTTAGTCTTTTGCACTCTATTGTAAACTGGTGTTGGGTTATAAACCTTGCATGTTTTCAATAAACTACCTAGTATAATATTCTACATTGCAAAATATCTTATATTTTGTCATGGTATATTAACTCTTATATATAGATTTGTGAATTTACAAAATTACTTTCCATTGCGAATCAATGTTTATGCTAGAATTAATGGTCTTTGCAAGTAGACGTCCAGTCTTGAACATCTTCCTCACATAAAGTAATGATTGGATGCAGGGTAGTCCCTTTCCTATTACTGATCCAAAGTGGCATCAATACGATTTAGTTTTAATTCAATGTTTGCCAATAACTATTACTTTTTCATCCATACAATATCATGTTTTTGAGAAACAAATTAAGAGCATTTTAATACCTGTGCAATATTTCATATATTCTACTCATGATGGTGATCAAAACTATAGTCCTAGCTAAATGAGAGATTGAGTTTACAAAACAAGAAAATTCATTTTTTTGTAAGGATTCATATTTTATTCCATAGTCTTAAATGACCCCTAATGTTTATTGTTGGTGAAATAGCATAAGAAGGAACTGAAAGGCCAGTTTATAGACATTGAAGGAGAACTAAGGATTGGATGTAATGTACACTTCTGAATACAACATTTACCTATAAATAAATTATAACTGCTGAAGCACTAATGGATGACAAATAAATCTGCAATTAAAGTATTTGCAGAGTTTTTCTTGCATTATGTATCTTAAATCATAATTTCACTAATTTATCTGAAGACTTCATTCTGGAGAAATATATTAAGTAAATATATTAAGTGCTGGAGTTAAAGAAGCTTTCATCAGGATAGAAATTAAGAAAGAACATAAGTCACATGGGAACACTTAGACAAGACCATAGGCAGAAACAGAAAGCAGGGACAGGCTGGGCTGGGGCGCAGGGGGGCATCTGCAATTTTTTCCCTCTAAGTCGAGTCTTTCCCCCTGGGCTATACTTTACCAGCCCTCCCCTGGCAGAAAGAGATGAATATTTCACAAACTGGAAGTGAGGGTTGCTGATGCGCTCCATATAATGTGATTTAAGGGATATTTTTTCTATTTTCAACACATTGCTAGAGTGAGAGTTATTTTATATATTCTTATTTACTTAACCATAGAAACATACATTGCTAAAATATGCTGCAATAAATAAGATTATAATATGTTTGCACAGTATGCTTTAATAGAGAACTGAATTGGAGATAAACAAATGTTTAGCAAATTTCAAGTTTTTACTAATATTTAATAATAATTTTTCCATTTGAAATATATTTTAAAGCCTTATGCAGAGGTGGAACTAGTGAGCTCTGGGCCCATGTGCAAAATTTGCTGTATCAAACTGTGCCCACACTCTATACCATACTGTGCTCACCTTCTGTATAACACTGTGCCCCCCTTTTGTCAAACTGTGCCCTATTCTGTATCGTACTGTGCCCCCCTACTGTACCGTACTATGCCCCCTCCTGTATCACACTGAGCCCCCTTCTGTACCATACTGTGCCCCCCTTTTGTCACATTGTGTCCCTTCTGTATGACACTGTGCCCTGTTCCGTACCATACGGTGCCCTCCTTCTGTATCACACTGTGCCGCCCTTGTGTACCACACTGTGCCCCCTACTGTACTGTACTGTGCCCCCTCCTGTATCACACTGTGCCCCTTTCTGTACCATATTGTGCTCCCCTTCTGTCACACTCTGCCCCATTCTGTACCATACGGTTCTCCCCTTTTGTATCACACTGTGCCCCCCCCCTTGTGTACCACACTGTGCCCCCTTCTGTACCGTACGGTGCCCATTTCTATACCATACTATGCCCCCCTTTTGTACCACACTGTGCCCCCTACTGTACCATACTGTGCCCCCTTCTGTATCACACTGTTCCCCCTTTCTGTACAACACTGTTTCCCCTTTCTGTATCACACTGTGCCCCCACTGCCTCCATTCCTTTACTTACCTTTTACCTGGCGTGTTGATGTCACACCTGGCATGCAGGGAGGAGTGAGAAAGAAGGAGGATGCTGGATCACAGGCGCCGTTGGATTGGTGAGTAAATATATCATTTTATTTACCTTTTTTTTTTTTTAAATGGACGCCGACGTTGTTGGGAGCGTGCCCCATTGTTGCATGATCCCGGGTGCCGTGCACCAGTCGCACCGTCGGCAGCCCCAATACTGGCCTTATGACATCTTTTTAAATTACTTTTTTGTTTGAACAATTATTATAAGGTTTGTATAAAAATACATTATTGCACCAATATTGTGTATTGTTTTCTCATCTCTAGACTGGGTTAATTACCAATCACCAGGTCACAGGCAAGAACAGATCTCCACTTCTGTTTGAATAATTTTTAAAATAGAATGTTATTTGTTTTAGGCTCCTGTGCACTGATCTATAGCAACCAAGATTATAACTATTGCCCATTTGAAGTGTGTTTGTCTCCTGAAAAACCAAAACTATGCTTTGTGATATTACTATGAGGGCTAGTGAAGAAGGTAATATGCTGTTTACTTTTAAGTAAGATACTATGTTCACTAATGTTATACTGGACCACAAAGTATAAGTGAGTCCTTTGGGAAGATAATGAATGTGGAAGAATGGATGACATGTACAGGAGAAAAATTAATAAAATATTTTGGGGTAAAAATGCTCTGATACAGGGGGTAAATTAACTATAAGTGTTAGCAAGCAAGGCAATGACTGAAATACATGACTACACTGTTATCATTTAAATGCACAGGTCTTTATGTCATAAGACTATTATGAGACGCACAAGCAGATAATTATCCTAAACAAGCTTAAGTTGACACTTAAGCTTACAGCTGAGTCTAATTTCATGTCTGGTTTCACCAGGGACCACACACAAGGAGGTATGAGTTTTGCTGGATGCAGCACACAGTTTGCGACCCCTGGAGTGGGTCTTAGATTGAATGTCTGGAAAGAGGTCATAAAGACATATCACTGGAACCATAGAAATAGAACTCTTGGGACACTTGATAATTCCCAGTGCTTGGAGAAGTCATAAAGAGGAGGCAGATTTCCCAGGAGAGGAATAGAATTTGATTTGAGCAGTAGCTATAAGTGGGATGAACTGATATGAATAAAGACAATGAGGAAATGACAGCAGGGAGCACAGCAAAGAATTGGAGCCAAGAACTATATGCAGGTGCTAGTACACTCATAGATTCACACTCTGGAGATCAGTTTAAATTAGAGATGAGCGCACTCGGATTTCGTGAATCCGAGCCCACCCGAACGTTTCCGATCCGAGTCGGATCCGAGACAGATCCGGGTATTGGCGCCAAATGAAAACCTTAAACCGAGGCTCAGAGTCATAATCCCGCTGTCGGATCTCGCGATACTCGAATCCTATAAATTCCCCGCTAGTCGCCGCCATCTTCACTCGGGCATTGATCAGGGTAGAGGGAGGGTGTGTTAGGTGGTCCTCTGTCCTGGTAGATCTCGTGCTGTGCTGTTTAGTTCTGTGCTGTGCTGTGCTGTGCTGTGCTGTGCTGTGCTGTGCTGTGCTGTGCTGTGTTCTGCAGTATCAGTCCAGTGGTGCTGTGTGCTGTGCTCTGTCAATTTTGAGTTCAGTGGTGCTGCTGGGTCCTGTGCTGTGTCCTGTTCAGTCCAGTGGTGCTGTGTCCTGTGCTCTGTGCTTCTAAGGGCATAGTTATTTCCCCATTATTCCCAAGTGTTTAAAAAATTTAAAAAAAACTTATAAAAAAAAATACAAATTTTTTTTTAAAAATTTTTTTAATTACAACAAAATTTGCAAATCCAATCCTACAGTATAAGCCCATTGGTACTGCAATATTACCAAGTTCACACATTCAGCAGTAAAAGTCCAGTGGTACTGCAATATTACAAAGTTCACACATTCTGCAGTATCAGTCCAGTGGTGCTGTGTCCTGTTCTCTGTCCTTCTGAGTTCAGTGGTGCTGCTGGGTCCTGTGCTGTGTCCTGTTCAGTCCAGTGGTGCTGTGTCCTGTGCTCTGTGCTTCTAAGGGCATAGTTATTTCCTCATTATTCCCAAGTGTTTAAAATTTTTTAAAAAACTTATAAAAAAAATACAAAAAAATAATTAATAAAAAAATTAATTACAACAAAATTTGCAAATCCAATCCTGCAGTATAAGCCCATTGGTACTGCAATATTACCAAGTTCACACATTCAGCAGTAAAAGTCCAGTGGTACTGCAATATTACAAAGTTCACACATTCTGCAGTATCAGTCCAGTGGTGCTGTGTCCTGTGCTCTGTCCTTCTGAGTTCAGTGGTGCTGCTGGGTCCTGTGCTGTGTCCTGTTCAGTTCAGTGGTGCTGTGTCCTGTGCTCTGTGCTTCTAAGGGCATAGTTATTTCCACATTATTCCCAAGTGTTTAAAAAAAAAAAAAAAGTAATTACAACAAAATTTGCAAAACCAATCCAGCAGTATAAGTCCATTGGTGCTGCAATATTACCAAGTTCACACATTCTGCAGTATCTTGTGCTACATATAATGGATACCAAAAATTTGGAGGATAAAGTAGGGAAAGATCAAGACCCACTTCCTCCTAATGCTGAAGCTGCTGCCACAAGTGATGACATAGATGATGAAATGCCATCAACGTTGTCTTCCAAGCCCGATCTCCTAGTACAGGGCATGTAAAATCCAAAAAGCCCAAGTTAAGTAAAAGTAGCAAAAAGAGAAACTTAAAATCATCTGCGGAGAAACGTAAAGTTGCCAATATGCCATTTACGACACGGAGTGGCAAGGAGCGGCTTAGGCCCTGGCCCGTGTTCATGACTAGTGGTTTAGCTTCACCCAAGGATCTTAGCCCTTCTCCTCCTCCCCCCTACAAAAAATTCAAGAGAGTTATGCTATCAGCAACAAAACAGCAAACAACTCTGCCTTCTAAAGAGAAATTATCAAAAATCCCCAAGGCGAGTCCAAGGGTGTTGGTGGTTTTCACGCCTGACCTTCCCATCACTGTACGGGAAGAGGTGGCTCGGGAGGAGGCTATTGATGATGTAGCTGGCGCTGTGGAGGAACTTGATGATGAGGATGGTGATGTGGTTATTGAAAATGAGGCACCAGGGGGGGAAACAGCTGATGTCCATGGGATGAAAAAGCCAATCGTCATGCCTGGTCAGAAGACCAAAAAATGCACCTCTTCGGTCTGGAGTTATTTTTATCCAAATCCGGACAACCAATGTATGGCCATATGTAGCTTATGTAAAGCTCAAATAAGCAGGGGTAAGGCTCTTGCCCAACAGAAAACAGCGCTGATGACTGATAAACACAATCAATATGCAACCATCTGTGGGTAATAAATGTATATAAACACTTTATTAAAAATGAACCATAAAATAGACAACACTGGCCAGTGGATAACAACTTGACATGTAAAAAATCAGATGAACCGACTGTGTTAACCATCAATAAGGCTGATGAACCATGGAATCGATTACTCCTAAAGAGAACCAGCTAAATGTCCCACATCAAATAGATACTAGTGTCCAATGACCCTGTTGAAGATCATGAAGTGGAGCTTCAAAATAAGTGTGGCCACACTGATGGTGGAAAGTATACGTCACCGCGATGATGGTGAACCCCACCTGAATGCTTCTAACACATGTAGTATGGAGGAGAATATGCCATAAATGCCACAATGAGAAAGCTGCCACTCCTGAATGGAAATCAAAGTCGCTAAACTGCTAAAGTAGAAAGCGCAATACAGACCTGGTCCGATACTCAGTCCCGTATTGTGGTCTGTATGCGCACGCACCTCATACCCAGAACGAACTCCGGGACCTCCGTGATAGATATGTAGGTGAAGACGGCAATCCATGTAAGTAGTAAAATAGCAGCTAGCACAATCGTGGCACCAATTGTATAGCGATGATATGGCTCAAAAAAGCAACCTCCAAAAATCCACTAGGGATATGAGCTGGGTCATGGATTAGTGCTATCCAGCGGCTCAGTGAACATCCAAATCACCTGACGCGTTTCATCACCTGCCTGGTGATTTCTTCAGAGGAAGGATCTTGCCCACCTAGGGACATCCTCCCTTATACGTCACCTGAATAACCTTCATAGTTCAGTGGTTAGTTCAGGAACTGGGGCTAGGACCGTCATCGGTACAGGGACACCTAAATCCCATGGTCCAGTTGGATACACACCAGCAACACCCTCCTCGTCAACTTCCTCCACGATCTCCATCAGATTCAGTCCTGCAGCCCAAGTCAGCAGCCAGACTGAGTCCTCTTCAATACGGGATTCATCCGAGGAATCCTGCAGCAGTACACCTACTACTGCCACTGCTGCTGTTGCTGCTGTTAGTCGGTCATCTTCCCAGAGGGGAAGTTGTAAGACCGCTAAGTCTTTCACAAAACAATTGACCGTCCAACAGTCATTTGCCATGACCACAAAATACGATAGTAGTCACCCTATTGCAAAGCGTATAACTGCGGCTGTAACTGCAATGTTGGTGTTAGACGTGCGCCCGGTGTCCGCCATCAGTGGAGTGGGATTTAGAGGGTTGATGGAAGTATTGTGTCCCCGGTACCAAATCCCGTCGAGATTTCACTTCACTAGGCAGGCGATACCAAAAATGTACAGAGAAGTACGATCAAGTGTCCTCAGTGCTCTGAAAAATGCGGTTGTACCCACTGTCCACTTAACCACGGACATGTGGACAAGTGGTTCTGGGCAAACGAAGGACTATATGACTGTGACAGCCCACTGGGTAGATGCATCCCCTTCCGCAGAAACAGCAACAGCTGCATCAGTAGCAGCATCTACAAAATGGCTGCTCGTGCAAAGGCAGGCAACATTGTGTATTACAGGCTTTAATAAGAGGCACAACGCTGACAACATATTAGAGAAACTGAGGGAAATTATCTCCCAGTGGCTTACCCCATTTAGACTCTCATGGGGATTTGTGGTGTCAGACAATGCCAGTAACATTGTGTGGGCATTAAATATGGGCAATTTCCAGCACGTCCCATGTTTTTCCCACACCATTAATTTGGTGGTGCAGCATTACCTCAAGAGTGACAGGGGTGTGCAGGAGATGCTTGCGGTGGCGCGCAAAATTGCTGGACACTTTCGGCATTCAGCCAGTGCCTACCGCAGACTAGAGGCACATCAAAAAAGCATGAACCTGCCCTGCCATCACCTCAAACAAGAGGTTGTGACGCGCTGGAACTCCACCCTCTATATGCTGCAGAGGATGGAGGAGCAGCAAAAGGCCATTCAGGCCTACACAGCCACCTACGACATAGGCAAAGGAGTGGGGATGCGCCTGAGTCAAGAGCAGTGGAGAATGATTTCCGTGTTGTGCAAGGTTCTACAGCCGTTTGAACTTGCCACACGAGAAGTCAGTTCCGACACTGCCAGCTTGAGTCAGGTCATTCCCCTGATCAGGCTGTTGCAGAAGCAGCTGGAGAAAGTGAGGGAGGAGCTGGTAAGCCATTGCGATTACACCAAGCATGTAGCTCTTGTGGATGTAGCCCTTCGTACGCTTTGCCAGGATCCGAGGGTGGTCACTCTTTTAAAGTCAGAGGAATACATTCTGGCCACCGTGCTCGATTCTCGGTTTAAAGCGTATGTTGTGTCTCTGGTTCCGGCGGACACAAGTCTACAGCGGTGCAAAGACCTGCTGGTCAGGAGATTGTCCTCTGAAGAGGCCCGTGACTTGCCAACAGCTCCACCCTCATTTTCTTCCACATCTATGGCTGCGAGGAAAAAGCTCAGTTTTCCTAAAAGAGCCGCTGGCGGGGATGCTGATAACATCTGGTCCGGACTGAAGGACCTGCCAACCATTGCAGACATGTCTACTGTTGCTGCATTGGATGCTGTCACAATTGAAAAAATGGTGGAGGATTATTTTGCTGACACCATCCAAATAGACATGTCACACAGTCCATATTGTTACTGGCAGGAAAAAAAGGCAGTTTGGAAGCCCCTGTACAAACTGGCTCTATTTTACCTGAGTTGTCCCCCCTCCAGTGTGTACTCGGAAAGAGTTTTTAGTGCAGCGGGGAACCTGGTCAGTGAACGGCGAAGGAGGTTGCTTCCTCACAACATTGAAAAAATGATGTTTATAAAAATGAATAATCAATTCCTCAATGAAGTACAGCACTGCCCTCCAGATAGTACAGAGGGACCTGTGGTTGTGGAGTCCAGCGGGGACGAATTGATAATGTGTGAGGAGGAGGAAGTACACACTGTAGGGGGAGAGGAATCAGAGGTTGAGGATGAGGACGACATCTTTCCTCAGTAGAGCCTGTTTAGCTTGTACAGGGAGAGATGAATTGTTTTTTTGGTGTGGGGGCCCAAACAAACCAATAATTTCAGCCACAGTTGTTTGGTAGGCCCTGTCGCTGAAATGATTGGTTTGTTAAAGTGTGCATGTCTTATTTCAACAACATAAGGGAGGGTGGGAGGGCCCAAGGACAATTCCATCTTGCAACTCTTTTTTTGGCATTATGTGACCATTCAACAGTCGTTTGCCATGTTCAAAAAGTAAAACAAAATGTCAACAAATTAAAAAAATTAAACCAAAAGTAAAATGCCCTGTCATTATTTAAAACAAGAGGTATTGACGTGCTAGAATTACTGTAGTGTTTATATGTTATAAACACTACACTTGGAAGTTGGAGGAGGTATTGTGGCCTTGGTACCAAATTTAGTACCGGGGCCACTCCACTACGCAGTCCAGATAGAGGTGTATCAGATATTAAACAACGTTGACTGTTGCTGCAAAATTTTTAAATAATATTGTGGGGAACACTACACTATGCAGTCCATAAACTCTTTTGGTGGAATTCAGACCCGTGGAGGGTTTTTTAATTATATTGTGGCCCCGGTAAAAAATTGTGTACCGGGGCCACCCCACTACGCAGTCAAGAAACTTTTTTTTTGGAATTCAGACCCGTGGAGGGTTTTTTAATTATATTGTAGGGACCACTCCTCTAAGCAGTCCAGATAATTTTTTTGGTGCGATTCAGACCCGTGGAGGGTTTATTAATTATATTGTAGGGAGCACTCCTCTACGCAGTCCAGATAAATTTTTTGGTGCGATTCAGACCAGTTCAGGGTTTTTAAATTATATTGTGGTGACCACTGCTCTACGCAGTCCAGGTACATTTTTTAGTGCGATTCAGACCAGTTCAGGGTTTTTAAATTATATTGTGGTGACCACTCCTCTACGCAGTCCAGGTACATTTTTTGGTGCGATTCAGACCAGTTCAGGGTTGTTAAATTATATTGTGGTGACCACTCCTCTACGCAGTCCAGGTACAATTTTTGGTGCAATTAAGACCAGTTGATGGCTTTCTTATTATATTGTGGTGACCACTCCTCTACGCAGTCCAGGTACATTGTTTGGTGCGATTCAGACCAGTTCAGGGTTTTTAAATTATATTGTGGTGACCACTCCTCTACGCAGTCCAGGAAAAATTTTTGGTGCGATTCAGACCAGTTCAGGGTTTTTAAATTATATTGTGGTGACCACTCCTCTACGCAGTCCAGGTACATTGTTTGGTGCGATTCAGACCAGTTCAGGGTTTTTAAATTATATTGTGGTGACCACTCCTCTACGCAGTCCAGGTACATTGTTTGGTGCGATTCAGTCCAGTTCAGGGTTTTTAAATTATATTGTGGTGACCACTCCTCTACGCAGTCCAGGTACATTTTTTGGTGCGATTCAGACCAGTTCAGGGTTTTTAAATTATATTGTGGTGACCACTGCTCTACGCAGTCCAGGTACATTTTTTGGTGCGATTCAGACCAGTTCAGGGTTTTTAAATTATATTGTGGTGACCACTCCTCTACGCAGTCCAGGTACATTGTTTGGTGCGATTCAGACCAGTTCAGGGTTTTTAAATTATATTGTGGTGACCACTCCTCTACGCAGTCCAGGTACATTTTTTGTTGCGATTCAGACCAGTTCAGGGTTTTTAAATTATATTGTGGTGACCACTCCTCTACGCAGTCCAGGTACATTTTTTGGTGCGATTCAGACCAGTTCAGGGTTTTTAAATTATATTGTGGTGACCACTCCTCTACACAGTCCAGGTACATTTTTTGGTGCGATTCAGACCAGTTCAGGGTTGTTAAATTATATTGTGGTGACCACTCCTCTACGCAGTCCAGGTACAATTATTGGTGTAATTAAGACCAGTTGATGGTTTTCTTATTATATTGTGGTGACCACTCCTCTACGCAGTCCAGGTACATTTTTTTGGTGCAATTCAGACCAGTTCAGGGTTTTTAAATTATATTGTGGTGACCACTCCTCTACGCAGTCCAGGTACAATTTTTGGTGTAATTAAGACCAGTTGATGGTTTTCTTATTATATTGTGGTGACCACTCCTCTACGCAGTCCAGGTACATTTTTTGGTGCGATTCAGACCAGTTCAGGGTTTTTAAATTATATTGTGATGACCACTCCTCTACGCAGTGCAGGTAAATTTTTTGGTGCGATTAAGACCAGTTCAGGGTTTTTAAATTATATTGTGGTGACCACTCCTCTACGCAGTCCAGGTACATTTTTTGGTGCGATTCAGACCAGTTCAGGGTTTTTAAATTATATTGTGGTGACCACTCCTCTACACAGTCCAGGTACATTTTTTGGTGCGATTCAGACCAGTTCAGGGTTGTTAAATTATATTGTGGTGACCACTCCTCTACGCAGTCCAGGTACAATTATTGGTGTAATTAAGACCAGTTGATGGTTTTCTTATTATATTGTGGTGACCACTCCTCTACGCAGTCCAGGTACATTTTTTTGGTGCAATTCAGACCAGTTCAGGGTTTTTAAATTATATTGTGGTGACCACTCCTCTACGCAGTCCAGGTACAATTTTTGGTGTAATTAAGACCAGTTGATGGTTTTCTTATTATATTGTGGTGACCACTCCTCTACGCAGTCCAGGTACATTTTTTGGTGCGATTCAGACCAGTTCAGGGTTTTTAAATTATATTGTGATGACCACTCCTCTACGCAGTGCAGGTAAATTTTTTGGTGCGATTAAGACCAGTTCAGGGTTTTTAAATTATATTGTGGTGACCACTCCTCTACGCAGTCCAGGTACATTTTTTGGTGCGATTCAGACCAGTTCAGGGTTTTTAAATTATATTGTGGTGACCACTCCTCTACGCAGTCCAGGTACATTTTTTGGTGCGATTCAGACCAGTTCAGGGTTTTTAAATTATATTGTGGTGACCACTCCTCTACGCAGTCAAGGTACATTTTTTGGTGCGATTCAGACCAGTTCAGGGTTGTTAAATTATATTCTGGTGACCACTCCTCTACGCAGTCCAGGTACATTTTTTGGTGCGATTCAGACCAGTTCAGGGTTTTTAAATTATATTTTGGTGACCACTCCACTACGCAGTCCAGGTACATTTTTTGGTGCGATTCAGACCAGTTGAGGGTTGTTAAATTATATTGTGGTGACCACTCCTCTACGCAGTCCAGGTACAATTTTTGGTGCAATTAAGACCAGTTGATGGCTTTCTTATTATATTGTGGTGACCACTCCTCTACGCAGTCCAGGTACATTTTTTGGTGCGATTCAGGCCAGTTGATGGTTTTCTTATTATATTGTGGTGACCACTCCTCTACGCAGTCCAGGTATAATTTTTGGTGTAATTAAGACCAGTTGATGGTTTTCTTATTATAATATGGGGACCACTCCACTACGCAGTCCAGAAAGATACCTCGTTGCAACGTTTTGGACTAATAACAATATTGTAAGGTGTTCAGAATACACTGTAAATTAGTGGAAATTATTGTTATTGAATGTTATTGAGCTTAATAATAGCGTAGAGTGAAAATAAGCCCAAAAACTTGATTTTTGAACTTTTTATGCTTTTTTTTTTAAATCCAGTGTTTTTATTGAATTTTTTTAAGATATAAACATACTAAACAACAAAAAGAAAAACAATTGCATACATATCGGAATTAAATGACGGAATTTACAAGATTATATTAAAGCATAATAATAATAAATGTGCTATATTCATTCAGGATCATACATCGTAAATGCTTATACATAAGTATGTTACACATGCAGGGTTTATTACATGGACTTAGATACTTATTATAAGAACTGCGGTAGTCATACATTTAAGTAGATAGAGCATCTGTACTAGATGACATAGGATAGAATGGAGACTCTAACCATCTGTACCATATATTCTCAAATTCCTTCAGAGCCTGTCTGCAAGTATAAACAAATCTCTCGTGCCTTATGGTGGTATTGACTAGTGCCTTCCAATTTTTAACCATGGGACTCGTCGGGGCCAACCACAGCCTCACTATACAGACCTTAGCCAACATCAATGACTGTGAAATGTACATTTTTGTCAGTTTATTAACTTTCCCCTGCAATCGGAGCCCAAAGAGACAAGTGGCCAGTGAACTAAGAGACACTTCAATTCCAGTAACCTGAATACATCTCCTGATCCTTAGCCAGAAGATTTGTATACATGAACACTCCCATAGAAGGTGCCAAAAGTTAGCATTGATCGAATCACATTTCACATCTTTTTATGCTTTTTTAAAAAAAAATCCGAATCCAAAACCTTAAATCCGAACCAAAACCTTTCGGCAGGTGTTTTGCAAAACAAATCCGAACCCAAAACCTCAAGAAAATCCGAATCCAAAACACAAAACACGAGACACCAAAAGTCGCCGGTGCACATCCCTAGTTTAAATAGTGTGCCACAATTACAGGGAAATCCAGCGTGCATCCACGCACATGCATGTCCAAGATGGAGCTGGGTAGTGGTTGCCGCCAGAGAGAAGGAGACCTGGCAGTGCCGTAAATAGGACAGTGAAAACCACACTGGACATCAGGAACCCCATCAGATGTCCAGCACATAACAAACAGTCTTGTTCCTAGTTAGAAATGAGTGAATTGATCCCTCCTAAATTCATTTATATGAATTTCTTAAATCAAAACAGATCATATTAATTTGAAAATCGGAACTCATTCAGATTTGATATAGTGAATAATAAAAATCTCCCTGTAGAATCAGACCAAGCACAGTACATTTTATAGAAAGACACCAACAATACATCAGTGGTCATCACATGACCAAAATCCTATAAAAGCAGCATATAGCCAATCTTACCACTCGTTCTTCCTGCTTCTATTAGAGAAAAAACATCATTCAGTGCCTGTATAGTGACTCTGGACTGTCTATACACCTTATTTGATCACGGCCACAGATATCACAATGCTTTTGTGATACAGCACAAACAAGGACTTACCCACCTCCATGCTGCTGATTATTGCAAGAGTCCACAGCAGCAAGCTTCTGACACGATAGTGTCCCAGCCACACTACTATGAAGCAGCTACCATTTTGATCACTCTGGAGGGCCTGGAGACTTTTAGGCAGTTCTTATCTAACTGTCCAGCAGAGGTCACCAGGGTAAATATATTTGTTTTGGAGAAAAGGGGAGAGACTTGGCAAGAGAAGATGGTCGTCCATCTTATGAAAGAGAGAGGAATGGAGCAGAGAAAATAGCAAATGTCAGAAAGAGATTAAGGGCCTGAGTCTTTAAGGAGTGCAAAGCAAAAAAGGAGTAAATTTGCACCTTGGCAAAACAATTTTACATTAGTGGAGGAGGTAAATTTAATAGGTGGGGACAGATTTATAGTTGGGGTAGGGCATGTCCTAGATCAACTTTTACAAGAGAGTCACTATAGGCGAACACAATTAAATAGTGACAGTGTTGCATTTGAGCTTACACTTACTTGAAGGGGTTGTTTCAGGCCCGACCAATGAATGGAAAATTGGAGTGTCTTGGGTTCTTTTATAGGGTGTCTCATTTCCTGTTTGCCTCATTCTGCTTGGCAACATTACTGGGAGAACATGCAGTTGGGAGATAAGCTTTGGTTTTAGTTCCTTATAAGTGTCCTTCCCTATTTTGATGTATTTTCACCCTATTCCTTTCCTTCAGCTGTGTGTTTGGTCCTGTTTCCTGTATTGTCCTTGTACTTCTAGTTTTGTTTGGTTTTTTTTCCCCCTGCTCCCCCCCCTTTTTGTCTGTCCCCATTTTTACCCCCCATTTGCCACTGTCCAAGCTCCTGTACAGTAGGTAGCAATGCCCTGACCTAAGCGCTCTCTATCACGCCCGTCCAGGCTGGGTTCTCTTCCATCCTTTTCTTGGAATGGCGCAGGGGACCTCTGGGCAATATGCTGCTGGTGGGGACATTCCAAGGGCCTTCCGGCAACCTGCAGTGCAATTTAGCCAGATGGCTGAGCATGTTTTCGACTATCAGCACAGTAGTGTTAATGACCTATCTCTATGGCCTTTTCCTCCAGCAGATTTTCGGGGCACGCCCAGTTGCCAATGCAGTCCTACCTATTCTCAGGCCATTGTACCCCCTACTGCCGGGGGAGGGCGGGGTCTGAGGTCAGAGAGATATGAGCCATATCCCATCGGAACAGTGGGCAGTAGGCCTGGCACCCCGTCCACATTTGTTCCAACCAGATTGCTCGAACTCGAAGCAACATTTTTAGGGGATGTCAGCTCTGGCCGGCCGGAATCTAACATACCTTTATTTTCAGTTTCGCAGAGCCAACATCAGCCTGTGGAGTCGGAGTTACCCCAGTTATCGGCTGTGTATATGGAGGAGCAGGCAGTGGCATCTGGCATTTCCTCTGCTGGCCAGGAGGCTCAAGTATTAACCGCAGTTACGGAGATGGTGGTGGAGCGGTCGAGTTTCGGTGAGCCAGCTGCGGATGCAGCCTCCGAGGTCGAGGTTCCCAGGCTAATAGGTGAGAACAGCCCACCAGTTACATGAAAATCTTGGAACACTAGCCCGCCTGTTTCAACCACTAGCGAAGAGTCCTCCCGAGTCTGACCAAAGACCACGTAAATTGATTAAAATTTTGCAATCATAACTGGTTGGGAAGCAGGCCAGCAAGCCCCTGCAGGCACTGGACCCCGATATAGTCTTGAGGGCTGGGGATTTAGGGCGAATAGAGAGTGAAGCCTTGATGTGTGGTGTTAGGCCGAGCGCTAGAGACAAAATTAAGAAGGGAATTTACATGGGTATGTTCTCTCTTACAGATGAAAACAGGAAAGGTTTGGCAGCAGCTTGCGAAAAAAATAGTATGGGGGAGGAAAATTTTAGGCTATTCCCTAGGTGAGTTAACGGGTTCTGCGTATTTTCGGCCGTTTACACAAATTTAGGCCAGAGGAGCACATAGAGGTTTGGAGATATTTACATTTGATCAATGACATGTAGATAAAAGATGGCCCCGTTATAGTTAGAGCATGTGATAAGATATTTACGAAGAAAATGACCAGCCAAGCTAGGCTCCCACTCGGATTTAAAGACATAGACACTTGGATGGACCTGATGAGGCCCAGCAGTCAGGCACAGGAGGTTCCCAGCACTAGGCGGTTTCCCCGGGTGGGGAGGGCACAACCACCCCTCCCCATCAAAGGAAAATGCTATGCATTTAACTCGGTGCATGTCAAAGGGGCTCAACATGCAAGTTCAGTCATGCCTGCCCAACCTGCAGTGGTTACCATTCCGCATTGGAGTGCAACAGACACAAGTCAGGCAGGGGAAGGGGACACAGAGCTATACCAGCAGCTCTTGGTCAAACCCAAGCCCCCAATTAAATTAGAGGAACAAGATAGGTGGCTTAAACTGTATAAGGACACAGGTTCTGCAATAATGATTAGAGGAGGTTTCAAATTTGGTTTTAAAATCCCTGTTTTCAGTCAAAAATCAACATTGAGTCATTTTTCCGCCTGTTACCTCTCCATCCTGAATCGTTCCAGTTTATGGGTTTTAGACACCGCGGCGGGTTCTATGTGGACCACTGCTCAATATCATGTGTTTGAGAAGTTTAGCAGCTTCCTCCACTGGTGCATTCAAACTGGAATGGGTCATAGGGAAATAGCTCACTATCTGGATAATTTATTGATAATGGGCCCTGATAACTCCCCTATATACTTAGATACGTTGAAATTGGCACAGGCAATATTTACAGTCGTGGGTGTTCCTATTGAACATGACAAGACGGAAGGTCCCACACAATGCTAATCATTTCTGAGCATAGAAATTGACTCGGCAGCAGGTTGTTGCAGGCTTCCAGGAGAGAAGCTAAAAAAGTTGACAGAAGCCATTTCAGCGACACTTTTGTTCCCTGCGGAAGGTCCAGTCCCTGTTAGGCCTTTTTATTTTTCCATGCAGGGTTATTCCTATGGGTAGAGTGTTACGCCGGAAACTGCAAAGAGCCAAGGCGGGTATAAATAGGCCCCACACGGCTGTGCGCCTGTCGCTAGAGATAAAGGATGATCTTCAAATATGACTGAGATTTTTAAGAAATTTTAACGGAAAGAGAATGTGGCCCACTCCTCCAATCGATAATGGTACACTTGACTTGTTCACTGGTGCTTCAGGCGCTCATGGCTTTGTAGCCTATTTAAGTTGGCAGTGGTGTGCCGAGTTGTGGCCGGATTTCTGGCACAAGAATGGGTAAGTTAAAAACCTCCTGGTCCTTGAGCTATTTCCCATTATAGTGGCCTTTGAGCTGTGGGCTGTTTCCTTAAGAGGCAGACATGTGATTTTTTTTGGTGCGATAATTTGGGGGTAGTCCAGTCAATAAACAGAGTGCTTCTTCTCCCCAGGTGATAGCTCTGCTACGCCACCTCATCCTGCGCTGCCTAGAGCATGAGATCACATTTAGCGCCTGCCATGTTCCAAGATCAATAATGATATAGCTGACGCCCTGTCTCGGTTTCAGTGGAGTAGATTTAAAAGATTAGCCCCACAGGCCAACAGCGTAGGCATTCCCTGTCTCTCTTGTGTTTGGCAGATCATCACACCAACATAAGGGCTGGTGGAGCGCGGGCTAGCTCAATCCACTTTGCGAGCAACTTGCCACCAGTGGTCTCAATACGGCGGCACCAGGGCCACGTCAGAGGAAGGTTAGAGGGACTCGGTCATTGAAATTATGGGGCAGAAATTCAACGAAGGTGCCTCCAAAGCAAGTAAGTCAGCTGCCCTGGCTGGTATTTCCTTCATGGCTTGTCTTAATGGTAGGGTTGATGTTTCCAAGGGGTTTATTATATCGAAGGCTCTTAAGGGCTGGGCAAAGGAGAGACCCACCACAGCAGATCCAATGCATCCTATTACTTTGCAAATGTTACCACAACTCATGTATGCCCTTTTGTCAGTTGCTAGGGACGATTATGAGGTATTCTTGCTTCACACTGCATTTACTCTGGTGTTTGGTGTTTTTTGGCACTTTTAGGGTTTCGGAGTTGGTCGCTCAATCTAAAACACCAAGCTCCTCAGGCATGCTGACTAAAAATCTGTTTATACGAGAAGATCACTTGAACTGCAAAATAAATAGATCCAGGGCTTGTAGGAGTATTACAAGTATTCATTTATTGTCATGATTCATCCTACCCTGTTATGGCCAGTGATAACCCCACCAATAGAAGGTTTGTTTTTGCATGGACTGGGTCTGTTTACCTTAAGATGCTGTAACCTAAAGGAAAATACTGCCAAAAATAATTTATTAATTAAATAAATAATTTATTTCAGTGCAGGTCTCTTTAGAATTAAAATTGGGGAACAGTGTAGATCTAAAACAAGCTATATATTACTAGCTGAAGTACCCGGCATTGCCACAGTTTAAATCTTCAAGTTATTAAGTTATCAATGAGTTGGATGTAACTGTCAAAATTTTGAAAATAATTAGCAGCTTAGTAGCTTTTCCAACACAATCCAGTGAAAGGCTCAGAACAGGCTCTGCTGGTCAAAGTTCTGCCCAGCATACATCACCGGGAAGTCCGACTTGGAACCTAACCCCCCAAAAACCTGGCTAGGATCCAACTGGATCACTTCAGATTGGTTTCATCCCTATTGGTGCAAGGGTGTTCTATTGGATAACTGGACAAACAAAATAACAAATCAATTTTATATATATAAGATGTCATCCAAATACATCCAGTGGAAGACTCAGAACATGCTCCCCATTTCAAAGTTTTTCTCAGCGTACACCAACGGAAGGTCCGATCAAGACTCTAAACCCCCTAAAACCTGGCTAGGATCTAACTGGACTACCTCACTGTTGCGAGTCGCAGCAGGTGGGGCACCGCCGATGCTCAGTGATTTCCTTCTGGCTGGGTCCCGGCCATCTCCATGAGGACCGGGACTTCACTCCTCTCCTCCTCATCCTAACCATTGCCAGGGCAACAGCCGAGATGCTCTTCCAATCAGTGCCACATTTTTACAAACATGGGCAGCCGGAAGTGTGCGCATTCTGGACAAATCAATTAGCTGCCTCCTGGGGGTAACTAGCCCACGCTGAGTCCTGGTCTTTCATTGGTCCACATATGAATGTAAGGCAGGGAATGCTATAGCGTGTATGTTCTGCAAAAGCTAACCTGCTACTGTGCTCCTGTATCACCTCTGGATACTTTCGCTACTCTCTTGCTTTACCCCTGTTGTTACCATTGACTAACTTTTTGGACTCTGCATGTTATTTGGTTGATCTGACCTCTGGCTTGTTTCCTGGATATTCCTGTTTGCTGCCAGCCGTGAACTTTTGGTTTGTCCCTGACTATTCTACCTGTTCTGAAACCCTGACCTTGGCCTGCTTCTGACTATCCGCTACCATCCTGTTTACTGCCCCCTATTTCCCTGCTGCAGTATCTCTCATAAGCTTACATTACACTAGAGCATAAGACCTGGCGGTATCTGAGTACCCGAGAGAGTGCCTAGCTCTATGGGAAAGGCTGCTGCTAAAGGCAAGGTCCTCTACTCCTGGTTTTGCAAGCTTATGATAATAGCAACTAGCCATAAAACTCAAATTGGTTTCATCCCAATCAGTGCAGGGGTGTACAAATGCATAACCGGACAGACAATCATACCAAATCCACCCAGTGGAAGTCCCAGAACAGGATCCCTGGGTCAATGTGCTGGCCAGCGAACACCAACGGGAGGTCCGTCCAGGACCTCAACCCCATAGTGTGTCTTCTGGGATCCAATGTTACCAGTCTGTGAAGTTTCCATCCAAATCCACGCAGTGGATAACTAAAAACAGGCTCCCGGGGTCAAAGTTCTGGCCAGCGAAGACACCAACGTGAGGTCTGACTGGGACCTTAACGCCCCTATCCAACTGGACCACCTCGCGTTGGTTTCATCCCAATCAGTGCAGGGGTATTTAAGATAATCGCCAACAAACAAACAAACTTCTTATTTTATATATATATGTATCTGCAACTATATTTTTTAT
This sequence comes from Mixophyes fleayi, assembly GCF_038048845.1. Taxonomy (NCBI): domain Eukaryota; kingdom Metazoa; phylum Chordata; class Amphibia; order Anura; family Limnodynastidae; genus Mixophyes; species Mixophyes fleayi. The sequence goes on along the minus strand of NC_134409.1, from coordinate 52,883,856 downwards.
TTTTGAAACCATTTTTAATGAAACCACTGAAAGCTCAAATCTAGGCTTCCAGTTACCACATGCATTGGGCCACATTCATGCTAATTTCAATAGAGCAGAGATCCAGAGCAATAAATCTCTTTTACCACTCTAAGTACATTTCAACATATTTTCACAGTATCGCTCAGCTGTCTCTGTGATAAAATATTGTTAAACAGCGCTGAAAAGTATTTTGTATGTGATAAAAATATACATTTTTCACCTCAAAGTGGCAATTAATGTTAGGAATTTCCCATCATCTCTTCAATGCAAACTTTTCCCATTGTACATACAGCCTGATTCATTAATGAGTGTAACTGATGATTTTTTGTGTATTATGCCCACAATAACACTGCGTGTGCAGGGCCACCTTAACAACATTATGGGCCCCCGGGCAAAGCAGTGCAGCGGGGCCCCTACCTCTATTTATGTGTATCATATATAGCTATATATATATATATATATATATATATATATATATATATATATGTATATATATATATATATATAGATATATATATAGATATATAGATAGATAGATATAGATATATTTGAAGGATTTTTTTTTTTTTTGCAGGATTATTTATTTTACTTAAGAGCCCTGTCTATGGGGCCTTGTTGCCTGTGAGGCCCCCGGGCACCTGCCCATCGTGCCAAATGAAAAAAAATGAAATTAAAAAGATGGCCCTGCGCGTGTGCCCGGAACTGGACCATACGCAACAGAATGCAGCAGCGTTCAATTCACCTTTGAGTGTAAAGGACACTAACATCAGCCAATGATTTCAGGAAGGGAGCGGGGTGGGGAAGTAGTCAATGTACAGTATGAACGTGCCAAGTTCGAGCACACTCAGCAGTATTTAATTCAAGCTCTGGGTATCTCTATGGTACTTGTTTTTCAGTCGTATCTCTTCCTCCACTGACAGATCTAGTCATAGTGCCGATTACTAGTGATGACAGCTAAGTATGTTTGCTAGAACATATGTTTGCAATCAGGAGCAACTGTAAAGATGTATTTTATGTACAGTCAACATTAATTACATGGGGAAAAATAAAATAAAAATAGAAAACAACTTTTTCATTTTTAATGTTTTATCATTAATGACTTTATTATTAACAGGTACCATTAATTGAATAGATATATATTTCTGTGCGTTCTTTTGTAAGTCTATATGTCTATGGTGTTTACATGTGAGTTTATATGCATATGGAGTTTACATGTGAGTTTACATGTATTGGACGTATCCTGCATTATCCTGTCTAGTAGAACAGAGCAGACCTACAATCGTATTCAGCATCACATGTATCTTCACATTTGCTTCTTGTTGAATATGGACATGCATATACCCATTTCATGCTGTTTTTTAAAAATCATCTCTCCTCAAGAGTTATAAAGAAATAAAAATTGGAGCGTATGATTTGAGATTTGTGTAAAGCAAAGCATACCTTTTATTGCTATACATTTTTATGGTCCTTGGCCACTTTGAAACTTTAAAATGATAGAAATATATATGCGGCATATTTAACTGCAATATTCAAGTTCCAAATAAATCATATTATTGATCTATATAATATTTCTAATTATTACATATTATAATTTAACAATTGCTCAAGAATAGCAAAAAAAAAATCTAAATTACTTTTTCTATGTTGAATGCCAATTCAGGTTTACATTAACCAGAAACAAAAATCAATAATCATATTGATTTTGATGATTGAATGCTTTTGTTTTCATTTTGCCAGAATAGACTAATGTTAAATACTTCCCTTAGTCTCTTCAGTAAAAACATTCCCAGGGTACATACAATATTTGACACACCTTCTAGGATACTGTTTATCCTCAATACATATGAAGAAAAATAAATTGGGGTGTATTATTTGTGCATGTGTCAGTAACAGTATACTAACTTAAAGAAATTTTTTTCTTTTTTAAATTGGTTCATTGAAAAAGAGTAAAATACTATATTCTTGCAGTCAGAAATTTGTCTTTCACTTCACCTAGACTTTCAAGCATTTTTTCACCAAAATGACATGGTAGGTAAGGTTTCATGTATTATACCTTATTACCATTTTATATATTCTTTTGTACAATCAACTGTTATTTTCATCAAACCTTCACTGCATGGGGGTAGCGGGTCAAAATAGTGTAATATACTGTAATGTAATTCCAACAGAACTGTCTCTGTTGAAAACATGTCTTTCGCACTAAAAGAATGAGGTTGAAGCCAGAAAACTGCCTTTCTTATAAATGCTTGTTTTACATTTAAATATATACTGCAATAGGTGCATTTAATGTGTTCACCTACTCAAATTATACTTTTCTGTGTCTAAATTTAATTTTTCAGCTAACAAAGCATGTGTAGTCAAATACTGCTTCTTTTCACTTACTTGAGACATTTTAATGGTATAGGATTATATTTTATTCTTACAGAGAAGGTAACTAGCTCAAAAAATATGTATATAATTGCATACCTCCCAACCATCCCAATTTACATGAGACAGTCCCAATTTGAGGGATCTGTCCGCCATCCAGATCGGGACAGATTTGTCCCACTGATCGGAAAGTTGGGTGGTATTCAGTTCAGAGATATTCTAGTATTCAGAGGGGAGGTGAGAATGATATAGCCTTCATAAGCGCTAGGCACGCCGCCTTTCTGACATGGCCATAGATTGGAAGCTTGCGAGCAGGGTTCTCTTACCTCTCTGTCTGTATGTATTACCCAGTATTGTTTTATTAATGTTTGTTCCCAATTGTAAAATGATACGGAATTTGCTGGCGCTATATAAATAAATGTTGATGATAATGATGATGATGATCATGTCCCCAATGTGCCATAGCCAGTCACCTGTTCCGGGACCACCTACCCAAATGCTTGGAGGTGTGAACTAGTAAATATAACCTATAAAGTATAGCAAAGAAAGAAGTGTAAAAGTAAACAACAAAAACTGAATTACAATACTGGCAAACACTCCATTAGCTGTATTTCACATTAAGCCCACTAAATAGAGAGAAGGACAACTCTGGGAGTCAGGAAACTAGCTGATCAAGAGCTTCCTGTAGGGAATGATTTTTTTGACTGACTGATCAGTGATTTACAGATTTGTGAATATCATGGTCATATTAGACAAACTGGTTAAACACTAAACTTTATAATATCTGTTCATTTCTCACCAATGCCTTCTCCTTTTAATCAGTACTTAGAAGTAGCTCGGACCTATCAAACATTTGCCTTTGTCCTCAGTTGGAAGTATTTAAATAAATATATTTTCTTTATGCCGGATATACTTTTATGTCACATAAATGTATTTACTGTGTGCAATTGCAGTTATCTAAACTAGACACAGTTCACAATTTATACTGTCTTATAGTTCTATGGGTTTGCCTTATCTTAAAGATTCCTTCACTATTTAAAGCCTCATAGAATTTGTTGTACAATTACTGTATGTCAAATTAATAGCTCAATATAACTACGTCCATGCAATGTCTCAAACTAGCCATCCGGACACAAGATTTATGGTGACCTGAGTATTGCAAGAGGTTTTAACATATTTGCTTTTCAACTCAACTACAATTACTGTACAAACTGCTATTTGTCTATTTTCATGGGTAAATGCACTATTGCATCTGTAACATTGCTGGAATCTTCCATTCAATGCGTAGTACTGTTTAAAGTAAATTCATTAGTAGTTACTATTCGCAATTGCAGCATTTTGTGGCAGTTACTAGTATAAAACAAAGCATACCTTTTATATTTATAATATATATTGCTATATATTTGTAGTGTTCTTGGGTAACTTCTGAATGTTAACATCATAAAAATATATATGCAGCATATTAAATTGCTATATATATCTACAAAATAACTAATACTATTGATCTATATAACATCTCTTGCAATTATTACATATTGCAATTTAACAATTGTTGAAAATGGACATTTTTTTAAAACTTTTTCTGCATGTTTAATGGCAATTCAGCTTCACATTTACCAGAAAAAAATCAATAACCCTATTGATTTTGATGATTGAATGCTTTTGTTTTAATTTTGCTGGAAAACAAAGAGACATTTAGCTAGGTAAACATGTACTTTGCCAAGCAATGTAAGTATGTATACAGCTCTATATAAAACCAGGTTTTATGGGAAAGATATTCACTTTAATAAAAAATACTCACAGGAAGCAAGAGAGATAGGAAAATATTGATTTATCACAATATTAATCTTTCTGAAACCTTTTGTCATTTTGTTTTTAACCTGCCCGTAACGATCCAGATTTGATTTGTGATTCCAGAACTGAGCTTGGAGTAATTATTACAGGATAAACCTTTATTGCTAATCTATATCTTTTCTAAAGTCTTGTTGATTTTAAGTGAACAACATCAACCAAAAAAGATATTAGTTTCACTCAGCCGAACGTGTGCAATAAAGATCTAAGGATAGAAGATGGATTACCTGTTTATGAGTAGAAATATATTACTAGTGGAATCTTCTGGGATTCTCCGTTTAATGTAGCAATCGAGTCAAGAAAGAAAAGCCCACAGAGGCTGCACTTAATAGCAAACCCTAATTTTATCCCTTGAAGCCATTGCCAGATCTTCTGTTCTGCAATTGATTACTGAGTATGGATTGTCCATACAGTCTTGGAGACTCTGGTGTTGTTTTTTGTCCTCCCATAATCCTTTTCTTATCTGATTTCATTTTTGGTGCTTGGTGAGATAACTGAGACTAAACCACCTTGGTGCTTGTATCTAAGTTATGGATTGACTTGACTAATTAACTGTTGTCTCTGCTGATAAATGGCTAGAGCATGTCTTAAAAACAAACCACACAACAATTCAAAAAATAAAAACCTCAAACGAACACATTTTTTTTTATATGAAATCAATAACTCGTGCCCTAATATGCATATGGCTATCCAGGCCTTTGTGTCCATCATGGGTAAGACAGGCTATGCTCCACTCACCTTTCAAATGAACTAACTGAGAAGAGCAGTACACAAAGAGGAACCTGTGATATTTCCTACAATATTTTGGTCAAAAGGAAACCTGACTCATTGTGGAAATACAAGTACAACCTCTTGAGGGAAACAGAAAATATGTCCTCATTGCAGACTGCATTAATAGGGCCAAGTCAAATGTATGTAATAGTAGCTAGTTTGTCATTTTGAAAATATCTATTCTAAAGAGTATATATTAGTGCTGGAATTAAGGCAGATTTGCTAACTGGAGTCTGGAGGTTAAAAATATTTTTTATTTTTTTAAAAAAAAACCCCTTTCAATATATATATAATGTGAAGATTGAATATTCACTGTATAGCACTGGTTAATATGTAGGCTATAATAAAAAGTTATTAATAATGTGGGAAGTTTGTATGTTCTCTCCATGTTTGCGTGGATTTCCTCCGGGTGCTCCGTTTTCTTTCCTCAGCTCAAAGACATCCAGGTAGGTTAATTGGCTTCTGACAAAATGGACCCTATTGTGTGTGTATGTGTGGTAGGGAATTCAGACTGCAAATCTAATGGGGCATGGACTAAGGCAAGTGATTCAATAGTCTCTGGAAAGCGCTGCATGATATGGTGATGCTTTACAAACAATAATAACATCATCTTAATTTTAAACATGTAGCAAACGTGTATTTCTAACAATCTAGAACAGGGAAGTGTAGGATGTAGGTTGATTGGTCTGATCTGATTATTAACGTGAAAAAAAACTTCTGGTCATCAATGGGTTAATATGTTTTAAAACAATTCCACTGTATATTTATTAGCATAATAAGTTAGAGGACCTGTCACTTGGAGGGGGAACACAGGGTTTTATTTATTTATTGAAAATATGTTCAATGTTTTTAGTAGAATATGTGGCCAGACCTATATCAATTTTCCACCACCATCCTCTCCTGACCAATTAGAAGTGCTGTAAAGGCTAACGGACAGGAGGGAGGCTTGTGCTGGAGTCTGAATAGGTGGGCTTTTAGAGAACGCTTGAAGGTTTGAAGACTAGAGGAAAGTCTTGTGGTGCAAGGGAGTTCCATAAAGTGGGTGCAGCCTGAAAAAAGTCCTGTAACCGAGTAAGGGAGGAAGTGATGACAATGGAAGAGAGACGCAGATCTTGTGCAGATTGGAGGTGTCAAGTTGGGAGATATTTTGAGACAAGTGAGGAGATGTATGTCAGAGCAATTTTGTTGATGGCCTTGCATATTAGTAGAACAATATTTATTGGATTTGTTGAAAAACAGGCAACCAATGTAGCGACTGACAGAATGACTCAGCAGATGTAAAACGATTTGCAAGGAAAATCAATCTAGCCGCTGAGTGCAAAATAATGGCTTGAGTCTGATTTTTAGAAGACCAGTAATGAGGGAATTAAAATACTCGATGCGGGAGATGATGAGTGCATGATTTAAAGTTTTTGCAGTGTCTTGTGCTTGATATGTGCGTATTCTGAAAATGTTTCTTAGATGTATGCAACATGATATAAATATAGAGTTGATGTGGGGAACAAAGGATAGTTGCGAGTCAAGGATTACACCTAGGCAGCGAGCTTGCAGGATGGGATTTATGGCCATGTTGTCAACAGAAATAGAAATGTCAGTCAGTAAGCTTCTATTGTTGGGTGGGAATATAACTACTTCTGTTTCTGAAAGGTTGAGTTTGAATTGGCAAGAGGACATCCAAGATGAAATGACAGTCAGTAACGCGAGACAACACAGATGGTGAGAGATCAGGAGAGGATAGATAAATCGGTGTATCATCCGCTTAGAGATGATACTGAAATCCAAAGGAGCTTATTCGTTTTCCAAGAGAAGTGGTTTAGACAGAGACTAGCAGATGACCTAGGACTGAGCCTTGAGGTATTCCAACAGATAAAGGAAGTGGAGTGGAGGTTGTTCCAGAGAAATTAAAAGGTTGTGGAAGAATGTTATTTTAGAACAGTTGTTTTAATAAAGAGTTAAAATTGTAAATACCCTCTTGGTTCAAGACATACACATGCACTCTTATATAATGAGATTGTTTTATTTTTTACAGTGTTACGTGTATTTGTGTTTTGCGGAAGTATGGTGTACAGTGTATTCATTACATTTAGGATTCATGGTCCACTTTGCACCAGCACAATAAAATGTTTGACTTGAACTTTTTGGGATTATACAAACTTATATAACATATAAGGTCTGTGAAATGAACTTCCTCTCTACGTGTATTCATGTACGGCAATAATGTTCATAGATTTTAAAAGATAATTTTTCTACATTTAACATTCATTATTGAACCTAAATGTCCTTCATAGCATAAAAAAGTTACCTTTGTAATATATTTAATGACCAATACATTTTAATATATTTATATCCAGTAGAAGTGAATTTATTGAAAGCCAATTTAAACAGCTCCCATTTCTAGTCTACATGTCACTGTTCCATTTTACTTTATTAATGCTCAAACATAAGATTAATTATGTTTATTGAAATTGATTTATATTTAGACGGGAAGAGTTTACCCTCAGGAATCTGCTTCCTCTCCTCCTCCCTGTAGAGTGTAATTATGAAAATGCATTGAGTTAATGAGAGTGATTGATCAGAGCATATTGCCCAGAAATTAATACATTGGCCATTTCTCTATTTTCCCGCAAACCTCGTTAACCTTACTCACTGTGAGTGTTTCACAATTACATATAATTGGTGTGAGTATCACATTCTATCGACATTAAAGCTGAAACATTAATATATGTGTTTTGCTGATGGAAATTCATGCAATTTGCCCCCTGCTAAGGTCTGACAGTTTTCTGTTCAGTAAGATAAGGGAGAGAGAGTGGGGGTCACAGCAGGAGAGGGAGATAGGTTCAGTGTCAAGAATGGGAGGGAAGGCAAAGTAATGTATAAAGTGTGATCCAGTATTTAGTAGCAGAGGAGGGTAAAAGCTGGGCGTAATTTGCAAATAGAAGTACAGGACATTGGTAGCTAAGAAAAAAAAGAACAGTGCAAGGATATGCAACCTTTCATTTATATTTTCAATGTTATAAAAATGAACACTGAATTTTTACTTAAACATTATTGGACCTGAATCATTAAGGAGAGCAAAGGTCATGCTCTAGACCAACTTTAAATTTCAGCATAAAAATAAAGCTATGAAGCATTTGTGTGCTACATTAAAAAACAGCCAGTATTTTCCTTATGTGTGTAACACCCTCTTTGGTATTATGTGTTGTGTGGGAGTATGCACATTGAATGATGTAGGTGCTTTTCTCACCTCTGTACATGGTTTTCGGTGCCTCCACCCGAATCAACACTTTCTTCTTATGGGTGGTGTTCTTGAAATACACCAGGGAGAGATTCGGGAAACCCCCTGCTCAGTACTAACACAGTGTGACACAATCTGTGCTGCAGAGACGAATCCGGCACATTTATTGAACTAGAACCACTAAATGCAACTTTTGATTGTGATTTTATAGAAAAATATACTTTGGTATAATATTAAATAAAAGTGTGAACAATACAATACAATACAGTTTGGATGAAAGTAGATCCCCAACTCTTACTATGAACAGCAGGTTAACACAATAACTCTCAATAAAGCAATAATATCAATAGTATGAGACATAAACATTTATTGTCACAACTTTATACACTGGACCAATATATCATATATTAACCTTACTGGCTCCTGCTACTGGAATTATCTCAAAGGGTAATGCATATATCTTTACTTATATTTTTACCATATACTGCCAAACACACACAGAGCAGCACTCAAACACACCACACAGATGGAGCAGTGCACTGCAAGTTGGGGCCCTTCTGTATGGATGGAAGCAGAATGTGTCAAATTTGTAGCTTGTAGAGGTCTTTAAAATCCTCTGCTTGTATCCTTGCTTTTTGTATCCTGGGACTTGAAGTTCCACAACTTTAACACCAGAGAGATCACCTGGGGGTAAATGTATGAACATGCGGGTTCTTCAACACCCGCGTGTTCTGCGTGTTTGGCGATTAAATTTCAAGCGGCGCTGCATTGTAAAGGGAAACTTCCCTTTACAATGCAGCGCCGCTTGAAATTTAATCGCCAAACACGCTGAACACGCGGGTGTTGAAGAACCCGCATGTTCATACATTTACCCCCCTGTGGTATAAACTCAAATGCTGTTTAAACAAACACTTGTTGCACATTTACCTGCCCACCCATCTCTCCCTGACTCTTCAGCCCTTATGGCCAGATATAGTCCAAACCCGACTTGAACAATAACAGATAGGTAAATTAACCAGTTACTTAATTGCACCAGTGTGGTCCCAGTATATGAACTTGATTCTCTCCAAAATGGCTGACTTGCAAAATATCCTTCTTTAGAGGTGCATGCAAACCTCTTCCTACAGCTGTATGTAATATTTTCTCTCACCTGTTTTATTTAGAACATTGACCCCACCCAAATCTTGGCACATAGCTTCTCTTCTGGGAAGTTTCCAGTAGCGCGAACACCAAGGAAAGACTTGTGGACCCCTTGCCCTCCACTATAACTATGACCTTAAATACGCCTTGTGTCTGCCCAGGTCCGACTGCTGCTTAGGTATCTTTGACGTGACTTCCTCCCCTGCCTTGGTAACTGGGATGCTCCTGCACTTCTGCCCTGGCTGTTTGACAGGCAGTTGGGGTGCATGACTGAGACTCCTATGATTTCACGGGGGGGTGCCCTTCTTCCCTCTTCTGATTAACGCACCAATGTTTAAAAGGCATGGAGGCTTAGCCCCCTTGAGGGTTATAATGTCTTTTGCCCTGCAATTGCTTTGCCTGCTTTGAACCTGTATCCTGCTGTTGATCACGTTACCCCAACCATTCTAATTTGCTGCCTGTACTTGACCCTTTGGCTCTGTTTCCTGGACTTCCCTTGTTCGCTGCCTGCCTCTGAACTTCTTGTCTGAATTGAGACTCTGCTTGTTTGCTTCTGATCTTGTGACTTTTGACCTGACTCTGCTTACTTCTCACGCTTACCCCTAGAGTAGCACTCCATACTCCTATTCCATAATACCCGTTCCTCGATACAAACTTTTACCACTCTGATTGCAAGTCCTGGGGCATCTGAGTACCTGCAAGAATATCCATCTTTACAGGAAAGGTGGCTGCTATAGGTGAAGACCACTGCTACAGTATCTGTTCTATAAGCCTATTCAGGATTTTGGGAAGCCATAACAATAAAACCAGTCCTCATATTGGAGGATCCTGTTCTCATGGAGACCAATTAGCCAAGCCCAGCCCAAGTGTTGGCCAGCCAAATCCAGACCCTCTCTCAAGTTGTTCAAGACCTCTTGCTCTGCTGATCTGCTCAGGAGGAAGCCTCTAAATCAAGTCCCTGTTATGGAACCCAAGTTGAATCTCCTGGATCGTCTTTCAGGACCGTAGATCATTGCATCATTTTAAAGACAGTTGCCAGTTATGTTTATGACTGAGACCCTGCTCCTATTGCATTGAACAAAAGAAGGTGGGGATTGTGATCTCGCTTCAACAGGGAGACCAACAAACTTGGGCTTCTGGCTTAAGCCCAAGTAACCACAAGCTTTTCAGAGTGGATGCCTTCTTCTGTGCGTTCTGGTTTTTAGATGATGACCTTGACAGCCTGGCTTCCGTTCAATCCTACTTGCGGTCTATTAACCAGTGGTGCTGGATGGCAGAGCAATATTGTGTAGAGTTCAGATGCTGGTCTACTAATAGAAAAGGGAACAATCCTGCCAAGATTAGCAGATTTAGGTCTCTCTGGTCACTACCATATACCGGATTCCTTGGAGAAGATTAACAGGAGTATTAAAGAAAGGAAGGTGAAAAGGGAATCTTACATTTCAAGTCTATCTGTAGTACCTCTCTCTGTTCCTGAGGACTCCTCAGAACTCACACAGCTTTGGGCTTATTGACTCTCTTCTGAAGAAAAGTCCAAGGGAAGTTCCCTATTCCTTTGCTTATATTGTGGGAATTAGGGTCACTTGGTTCATTCTTGCCCTAGCAAATCAGGAAAAGATCAAGCTTAGTGGATTAGGAGGTGGTCCATTTAGTCTTACAACTGATCTTCTTGAAAAAAGGTTTGCTGCATCTGTAGGCATTCCTTTCCTGAAGATAGAACCGGTCATCACAGTCTGTGGTTTGGATGGGAATCCTCTGGTAAGCGGTTAGATCTCCAAACAAACACAGCTGATTCAGCTGACGGTTAGAACACTATATTTGGAGAAACTGTCCTTATTCTTGATTGGTTGTCCCATGGTTCCACTTATTCTTGCACACCCTTGGCTTCATCACCATAATCCTCTCATTAATTGTTGTAATGGCAAGATCATTCACTGGGGGTCATTCTGCTCCACCAACTGCTTGTCCTTACCCCTTCAGGTTCTGCAACACGTTCCTGAGCAACTCCCTCAAACCTATCACGATTTCTTGGGCGACTTCCCAAAAAAGCCACACATGTGTTACCCCAACTGATCCACAATATGCCATTGGCCTGATCCCAGTGTCCAGGTTGCCCAAAGACTTTATGCATTGTCCACACCAAAGACTAAAGCCATGAAGGAGTACATAAATGAGAATCTAATTGAGGGCTTCAAAATCTCTGGCCGGTTCCAGCTTCTTCTTTGTCTACAAAAAAAGATGGGGGCTTGTGGCCATGCATTGATTTCAGAGGACTGAATAAGATGATCATTAAGAAAACCTACCCATTGCCTCTGATATCTGTCCTCTTTGACCAAATGAAAATAAGATACCATCTTTTCCAAGATTTATCTCCCTGAGGCATATATCTTTGTTCTCATAAAAGAAGGTGATGAAATGTAAGACCACCTTTAATACTCGGCCCCAGCAGTATTCCAGGACTTGATTAACAATGTACTCTGGAACTTTCTGTGCAGATTTACTATTATTCATTTGAATGACATTCTGATTTATTCTCAGTCATTAGAGCAGCACAGATTACACATTAAAGAGGTTCTTCTTAGACTCAGGGAGCACCGCTTATTCGCTAAACTTGAGAACTGCAATTTTGAGGTTGACAAATTAATCTTCCTGGGATACATCATCTCTCTCAAAGGCTTCTCAATGGATACTAGATTAATCTAGGCTATCTTGGATTGGGTACTACCTACTAACCCAAAGGCAGTTCAAAGATTTTTAGGATTAGACCAATTATTATAGGCAGTTTATTCACTCCTTCTCCATCCTAGTGGCTCCTATCACCGCCCTGAGCAAAAAGGTGCAGACACCTCCAATTGGTCTCCTTAATCCTGAGAAGCTTTCAGTGCCCTTAAACAAGTCTTCATTTCAGTACCTGTTCTTCGATATCCCAAATCTGAACTACCATTCATCATTGAGGTTGATGCCTCTAATGTCGGTGTCGGTGCCAACCTTTCTCAGAAGGACATTCGTGGCCATAGTTTGCACCCTTGTGCCTATGACTCCTGCAAAGTCTCATCCGCTGAACCAACTATGATGCTGACAACATGCTTAAAAGGCCACATGATTGAATGATTAGTAAATGAGAATTTACCTGGAGCATTAAATTGAGGTTATGATCCACATTTTGGTGCCTTCCATCAACAGAGACAATAAATTTGTAAGCTTCCATTTCTTTTCTCCCTTTTATTTTTGTAGCTATTTGCATAATAGGACCATATGCCATCTTGTATTCCTATTTGTTTGCACATAGAGCATACAGTATCTTCTCAAATTAAACCTTGCTAAGGTTTCTGTCTTTCTGTTCTTACTAGGCTCACAGACAACTTGGCTATTGTTATTGCTACAAAACTGTAATACATGGCATTATTTGGATTAATGATATCTTTGGGGATAACGTTTAATTGTATATATGAACTCAGTGTCCACTTTTTTGGGTACACCTATTCTTTATGCAAATATCAGTCAATCATGTGGCAGCAACTCAATGCATGAAAGCATGCAGATATGATCAAGAGATTCATTTGTTAAGACAATACACTCAAATAGAGAATAAATGTAATCTAAGTAACCTTGACTGTGGGATGATTTTTGGTGCCAGATTAAGTGGTTTTAGTATCTCATAATTTTCTCATGCACAGTAGTCTCCAAAATAAAAAAAAACATCCAGTGAGCATCAGTTCTGTTATAGCCAGACTGGTTCAAGCTAACAGGAAGGCAACAGTAATTCAAATAAACATGTGTTACAACAGTGGTATGCAGAAGAGCATCTCTGAATGTGCAACAAATCGAAAATTAAAGTGACTGTGCTACAGCAGCAGAAGACCACACCGGAGTCTACTCCTTTCAGCTACGAGACTACATTGGGCACAGTCTCACTAAAATTGGTCAGTTGAAGATTGGAAAAATTATAAAATGGCTCAATCTCAATTTCTGCAATGAAATGCAGTTGGGAGGGTCAAAATTTGGCATAAACAACATGAATCCATGAATTCATCATGAATTTTGTCAATGGTGCAGGGTGGTGATGGTGCAATGGTGTGGGGAATGTTTTCTTGGCACAAATTAGGCTCCTTAACAGCAATTGAGCATTGTTTAAATACCACAGCCTGCCTGAGTATTGTTGTTGACCATATGTATTCCCTTATGGCCACAGTCTACCCATCTTCTAAAGGTTATTTCCAGAAGGATAACGTGCCCTGTGCCTTGTCACCAAACACATGTAATCTAAAGCTGGTTCCATGAATATGACAATAAGTTCAGTGTACTCCAATGACCTCCAGAGTCACCAGATCTCAATCCAATAGAGCATCAGTAAGCATTTCTAGTTCTTGGATTTTTTTTTTTTAAAATCTAGTTTTTGTGTCTCCCCAATACTACACTTATGTTAAAACAAGGTTGTGCTGTAAATAAGGTACTACTACTACTACATACTTAAGTCCTCAATGCAAGGAGTACTTGTGATCATGTATAGGTTCTATGGGTAAAGGGCTTCCTATAGGTAATCACTGTGATTATCTTGGTTCTTATCTCAGCGCATGCCACCCCTGGCCTTACAGAGAAGCAATACAATTTCAGTGCAGGTTGGTGAAAGGACAACAACTTAAATGTACATTAAATGACACTTACAGAATAGAACATTGGTACCGTAACTTTTTTCCACTAAATAATATATAAATCAGAAAATGTTACATTTTATTTAATACATCAAATTAATAACAAACTTTCATCCTTTTATTTTGATAGTCAACTGTAATTTTGTTTAAATTATTAGGATGACTTAGTATTTCCTATTCTCCTCACAATCAGCAACGAAACACAATGCACAAACATTAGACAGAGACTGAAATTAGCTAAATAATGTTGAGGAAGGTCTCATTTACTGGTAGAGGGAATATATGGTCCACCATTGGCACCCTTGTAATATCAGGCCAATGAGCCTTAGCTAATTTATGATCTGAAAAAATGGGCTGCGCTGCTCCTCTTTTAGGGCAAGTATGCCTATTTATCGACCAAGTAAATTTCAAGGTGATTATCCACTTCCCAGTTATAAAAAACACTCATGTAAAATCTATGCCTACATTTGTGGTTTTGCTAATACTGCAGAGATTGCCAATTGTGGAAGCAGAAAAAGCATCACAGCAAAGTGAAACCTATTTTTACCCCCTTGTTCAGTAATTTCAACCTTCATATTATTCTCTGTCCCAACTGTTCCAGAATATCCATGATACTCCTTGATTCCGGGTAGGTCTCCCAATCTCCTGGGAGAGTATGGCAGCCTCCCCCAATTGTCCACTTCCTAGTGAAGTGGGCAGAATTAGACCCAAAATGCTGGAATCGCTGCATTTGGCCCCGCCCCCCGCTGTAAAATGACACGTTTGCGTAATTTCTGTTGGTTATACCTTCTGATGTTACTAAAGGTGTTTAGCGGTGTCAATGTGGATGTTAAACCACAACGCTTTTGTAACTTAAATAGGTTGCTGTTTATGTAAAGATGATAAAAACAGATGAATGCAGTTACTCACAGTTGCTTCTAGTACAGAAGTATTCAGCAGTAACAACAGTTGCAGCAATCAGGCAATACAGATTATATGCAGTACACACTTGTATATATATGCTGGTGGTGATGCACTCTTTTGCTGACATACATATACAGGCAGGTTTGCTATACTGCACAGCCATGCAGCAGCTTATATTGTGGACACAGAGTCTCCTAATATGTATAGGTACAGTAAGGAGCCTCCGGTCATCTATTATATGCTATTGAGGACTTTATATAATTGCGGCACGCAGCTTACTCTGCTGCGACTTGTCTCTTTACAGTCTCGATGGAAGTGCTGCACGAAAAAGCCGAACTTCATGTTTAGGAGGTCTGGGCATGCGCAGTAGCGCAAATCGGACATTGGAGTCCTGCCTCACTTTCTGTTTCCTCCTAGACCACCGGGGAAAGCAGGGTAGCCATGGCAACACAGATGAGACGGAGCGAAAGTGCTCCTGCACACCAACAACTACGTCACGGGGCATGATTTGCATAGCCCCGTCCCTGAAATGCCCACCTCTCCCAGACAGCTCTCGGATGATGACTTGAGAAAGTCGGCAAGTATGCTTAAAATACTGCTTGGTTTATCTACACTTGTGTTCACTATATTAAATTAATTAAAAGTGGAGGCAATTTTGGGCTCATCTTCATTAAATGTGTCATTTGTATTACAATGGGAAAAGTGCGCCTAGAAATGTGTTTGTGCAAACATATAAGCATTGGGGCAAGTTTGGGTTTACAGCAGTTTTGACCATTGAGAATTAAAGTACTTTTATAAAGATGAAAGGCTGTCAACTTGACCGTAAAATATTATTAGCTCACCATTAGCTCATTTAACTAACAAAAAAAATCTTGTTTTTCAACTTGGGTGCAAAACTTGGCTCCCTCTTGTGCCTAAATTTCACTTTCACAAGAAATGTTCTTGATTCATTAAACTCAACTCATCAGCTGCAATATTGTCTTGCCAACTAGATACATCTGTGTCTACATGTGAAGCATCATAAACTGGAGCTCATTAGGTGCAATCTCCATCCTTCCAACATTGAGAAAGTCATCACATCGCAAATCTGAATATAGCACAATAAAGCCACATAGATCTTTGCAGACAATTAAGAGTAAAGCAGCACGAAGGTAATGTTGACTACATTTCATTCTCCACTACTAGACAGCTGGACAGTCCCCTGAAATCAGGATTGTTCCAACTAAATTGGGCCTATTGCAAAGTATACACGATACATGAATTTTAGCTTATTTATGTTTAGGGTATGATAGCATTTTTTAATGGACCTATAGAGAATGGTGTAGTAGTGGGTGATAAGTGCATCATATGATGCAGCAGACAGTTAGTTATATGGTTTTATTACTTTGTAAATATTTGAGCTTTTTTATTACAAATTAGTTACTGATGCATTGTTTTATGTCATGTTTTGTGGTAGTGTTTTCCTGCAGGAGGTCATGGGTGCAGACTGTTCTCATTATTTCCCCCTGCTGGGGGTGTATTTCTCAAAATTACTATATGGGACCTTGGCTTTGTTTTAAGCCACTTGTCCACTTTTTTTTATCTGTAAGAAGTAGCTGAAATTACTTTATGGTGAATGTAATTGTATTCTTGCATTGTGTACTAGAAACAACTCAGCTCAACACTTATGTAAATGTTCCTTAGGCCACATTTTTGGAGTTTGGCACATAGTAAAATGTTGTGTCCAATAGTTGTTGACTATGTTTATGACTGGTCAATAAAAAATATGAGTGTGGTGCCATTTGGTGAAGATAATGTGGCAGTACAAACTATCATTCTGTGGTGGGTTGTGGTTGGTTGGGGGCACTCAGTTGACGTTGTTCTGTCTTGATGACATGTATCTGAGCAAGTTGAGTAATAAAATAGGTTGAATTATATAACAAGTTGATATGAGACTGGGTGTGAGCAAATTAACTTGTGTGCAGGGGCGGACCCAGACATTTACCCTACCCGGGGCGATTTTAGGGGGGGCAATTTAGACCCCGCCCCCTTTCTGTGTTCTTCGGCTGCCGGCAGCTGCACAGTATGTGCAGGTCCGTTCAGCAGTGAAAGTGTGCTGTCCCGCTGCTCTGATTGTGTTTAAAACACAATCAGAGCAGCCGGGCAGCATACTGTCACTGCTGAACGGACCTGCACAGTGTGCAGCTGTCGGCAGCAAGTCCCTGCTAGGGGGGGGCGATCGCCCCGATCGCCCCCCTCCCCTGGATCCACCACTGCTTGTGTGTGGTGGAGGTCGCAGTTTTGAGGTATTCATAACTGCACCCTGTGGCTGTTAGTATAATTGTTATGTGTCTTAGGATGGAACATTGTCTTTTAGTTTATTTTACCTCAAGAGCTTTGTCTCTTTGGGTAGTTGTGATGCAGGTCTAATGAGTAAGCAGGAATTAGAGAAAAAGCAGAAGCTTTTCTTCTTTATTATGTCAAAGGAGGCTCTATTATTGGAGCTGACAGCAAAGGGAAACACAACAAGATCCACCTGGTCATGTGTGACACATGGGTTTGAAAAGGTTAATTAAACCAATGCCACCTGATCTGACTAAAGATTAATAAAATATCCTAAAACTGTATTTCACATTCACCAAGTTCTGCCATTTCAAAGATTTAGTTCAAGAGCTGACACCCCTTGGAAGTCTTCAGTCACTCCCTAACTGATCACAAATTGGACTCACATTGATTCAAAGTTACTGTAATCCATACAATGCCCTGCATAAATGTTGCATTATAAAGACCAAGCCTATCAGACATGTGAATTCTTTAAGAATTCAAAGATTGAACATTATTAAATCTAAATGTAATATGCAAAAGATAAAATGCATATTGAATAACATGGTGATAGCTTGACATACAGAAAATATAAATGCAAAACTATTTTATGAAAATAAAACAGAAATAAACACAAATAGTTACAGGCATATACTTTTTGCATAATCTGCTGCCTGGGGGGACTTGGAAGGTATAGACAATTCTTCAAGAATTGGCACATTATATAATTTTAATATACTTTAAATTTCTTACTTGTCCAACCTTCTTCTTTATCTGTTGCATCATTGAAATAAGTTTGCTGGTGTACTCAGCTGAATTGCAATCATTGTATTACCTTCTGTTTAAAATAAGTTCTAATAATGAGTTCTTTAAATATTATATACCTTCTGAAAGATAACAGAAATGTGATATTAAGTCCACTAAATAGGGTGTGAGTTTCCACTCATATGCATAAGAAATATGATTACATTATATTGATTCTTTGGGAAGATATATCACCTCTATAGTTTCCTTATTTTTATTTTTCCTTAGTTTTCCCGGCTGGTATCTATCGATGACGCATTTCATGTGGCTGGTTTCTCTAGCTACAAATTTGTATAGAGGTTTGCTGAAATTATGGAAATTATGGAAAGTAGTGCTTTAATGTGTGTTGGTGTGTGTTCCTAAACATGGTCCTCTAGCCAAAGGAATTTCCAAATCTTTTAGCATATATGAGCAGTAAGTAATTAATATACATAAAATAGTTGTTTTTCGGCATGTGTTACATATGTCACAGTCTAATAATTGATGCAGGTTGATTTCTTCTTAAATAGCAGAAAATGCATAATGAATCTCATGTACAGCAAAATTCAAAAAAAAAAAGTGGCAGTCTGCAAATGCATCTGAAGTACAGTAAGGGTGTTCACACCCTTCTGGAGATCCTGTGCTCTCTTGATGCGCTTTAAGCGTGTATTGATCTGACACCTATTAAAACACTAAGTTACTAAGTTCATATATACATATATGTTCGGCCTGCGAATTATACCGAACTCTGCATGAGTCCCAGTGTGATTTAATATCAGCATGCCACGCTAGTATCTGATTGTACCATCTATTTGCATAATCATATGATTACACAATAATGTATGAAACATTCAGTGCTACAGATGTATCTCCCTTAACAATTACATTAACAATCCTTAATTTCGAAGAAGGACAACTCTGTTGCACAATGCAGCAATTGATAGCACATAGCACATTATCTGGGTGGCCAATGTACCACTGTATAGTTCTTTCATTCATTTCTATCACTATTGGATCCAAGATAGTATCCGACACACAACAAAGTGTTTCAGTCATTGGAATAGGAAAGGTAGCAGGGCCTGTTTGTTAACACATCTTTGTTTAGACAAGCAATACACTTCCCACATAATGAACTGTGTATTTGTAAATCATTGTTTTTTTATAAAATGGACATTGTGCCCCCACCTCAAAAATCCTAGTGCCCGACACCCTGGACTGGTTTCAGTTATAACAGGTAGACCACAAGTGTGAGGTCCGCTTGCTATAGTGAAAACCAGTATCAAGATTTTCAGCACATAGATGATTCCTCTATGAGGAGAGGGGGAAAGGGCACAAGAAATGGCGCCCCCCCTTCCCAGAGGATCAAATAGATGGGGCTTATCCTGACCACTATTGGGACAGGACAATTGCCAAAATTGGGGCCAATGGGGTGACAAATGGCAATTATACCAAAACAGGAAAAATAACTAAGCAGCTTATACACATAATTTGAAATAAATTTAATTGAATAAACTCCAAGACCTTGCTCACCGCTATTAAATTTAGAATAAAATCTTATTTAATCCATGTAGTGCAAATTGGAGAAAAAAAGACCAAGAATGACATTTGCAAGATGACTATGAAGAAGAGTATTCTAGACTGCCCCTCACCTCCAGCCAATATCAAGCTGTTTTCTGCACTAGCCACTGATATGGAAAGGGGAGTGCTGGGGAATCCCATCTTTGATCATTTTGCAGCACTTGCAGTGAATGTTTGTAGTGAGAGGGTGGGATTTTAATGGGATTTTTTTGTACTAAACTGTATCAAGAAAATGCTTTTAGTTTATACTTAAAAAGTGGTAAAGCAGTGGTTTGGGATGTTTATTCAACTAAAGTTAATTTTAAGTATGTTTGTTACTTATTTTTACTCTTTGTTATAATGGGTAGAGGTCTTTGGTACTCCTGTCCAATATACTTGATCCCTGGGGTGGCATAGTTGTCTGTCTATGGGTCCAAATCTTATTCATTACACCAGTCCTCACAGGCCAGGGGGTTAGGAACAACCTAAACACTCTTCAGCACAAGGTTGTTAACAGTGTCGAACTGGGCCCACCGGAGGACTGCAACACTAGGGGCCCACCAGAGGGTGTGTGGGCAGCCATAATAGAGGCGAGACCAGACACTAGAGGGGAAGTGGTCAGCCCACGAAGGACAGATAGCACCATAGTGTAGTAGTAGAATGTAGTAGAATGCAGTGTGCATATAAAGAGTACACAGTCTTGACCTGCCCCTTAGAGCAGAACAGATACCAAAAATCAGGATTGTCCCACTTGAATCCGAACATTTGACAGACTGTCCTGCTCTCTCCTACCTGTTCTTGTCACTTTCACCACCTGTGGCTGCTGGTTTCTTTAGTTGTGGCTTGTCTGGATCCTGGAATGTTGGGGACACTGCTTAAAAAAAATTGGGTACATTTCGAAAATTCCAACCAGCCCCGGCGTTAAATCAATAGGACCCACGATTAATTCTTAAGCCTTCCTCCAGCTCCAACATTAAAATAATAGTATTAACATTTAAAAAATATACCTATTTCCCTCCATCCAAACAGCCCTAGTAATAAATTAATAGCATTGCTCCCCCTTACTTCTGTTCCTTCACTTACCTTTTCTATCGGCTTCTTTCTTCTCTTTTCTTCTCTTCTTGTCTTCTGTCTTTTTTCCAGCTCCTCTCTGCGCTGCTCCTCACTGAGTGTCAGTACGAACTGAGAAGAGAGGTGGGAAGAGGGCCTCCGGCACCGCAATCATGTATTTTCTTTTTCAAGGTACCAGCTCCCCCCACCAACGAAGAGGGGGGCCATCAGGGTCGGTGTCTACCGGGGGATATCCTGGCTTCACGGTGGGCCAGTCCGACCCTAGTTGTTAGCCTTTTCTAGTTTAACTCTTTTTAATGTATAACATGAAGAACATCATTTTTGGTTTACTTATAATTAGCTGCAATATTTGTATGACGGTCCAAACATCTTGCTATTATATAGTGAGAGTCATTATTTTAATATGCAAAATAGATGATATAATTTAAACAGTAACACTACTAAATATTCTCAGATAAATAAAAAATAGTAATCAAAAATAGAAAAAAATTGTTTTGTGTAATAACAAAGTATTTAGCTTCTGGCTTTCATTATTAATTAATTACATTTCACTAAAAAATAACATGAAATGTATAAGGTATAAGTTGCATAATTTATGTATTTATTTATGCATGTGTACGCTTACACACAAATCACCTTACAAAACAACCCCCAACAACTAGCATACAAATAGTTAAAAGTTTTAACAGTATATTCAATTAATAGTAAGTTATATCGCAGCAAATACATGGTGAATCTGTAATATCTATTTTAACATCTCATTAGAATTAAGAGATAAGAAACAGCTGGTTTTATTCCAAGCAGAAGCTTAACGAGTCAAAATGATTTCCATAATTTATAAAAAAAAAAGAGTAAAAACATAACCTTGTTAGTGTTTTAACAGTGCAATTAAGGCTTTCTTCACAGACTGGTAGCAGTTAACCATATTTATGATCCCACATTAAACACTTAGCATAAAGCACAAATACAGGTCATTATCCTCAAGTATCTTAATTAGGAACATATGCGGTTCCTTTTTTTCGTTTAATTTAAACCAGCAGGTTCGTCATAACATTGTGAACAGATTCAAGGATGTTAAAGACCATTTTAGTACAGCATAGCAAGATATTTGTAATGTAAATATTTAAATATGTTCCAAGTAGCATTTAATGAAAGGGTGCTTGTCCAGGGGCACAAAATCATATTGCTAACTGAAGATCAGTTACTGAACTGTTATCTGCTTTAAAGTATTTTTAATCCATATAATTTTATATTGACATTAGCATTGAAATGTATTAGCAGACTTGTGGTGCTTGTTCAGATGAGCTATTAGGCAGGGGTGAGTCAGAACTTTCTTATGTGTTTGAAAAAAGTGTGATGAGAGCAAACTGCTTTGAATATGACACAGACATTGGGATTATTAATACTGCGTGTCTGAAAGGAAGAGCGGTGCAGTAATCAAAAATTCTAATGCCTGCACGATATTCAGAGCAGTTTTCTCACCTCATGTTCCATTTGGAACACCACATGACCAAACTGTGACACACCACCTCCAAACCGCTTATCTGAATAAGCCCATGAGGTGCATAAGATTATTGATTTTAAAGTTACTGTAAAGACTAGGCTTAGAATCCTGGGTGGTTTAAAGATAAACTAAAGAGGACAATCCCCAAAGTTTGTAGATTCAAAAATTCCTATAAACCAAAGTTTATTGAATGAGTGTGACAAACTTTGAAGTGTGATAGCTGACCAAAAAACTACCTTCCACAGCATTTAAGACATACCCCTAAATCTGTCTCTACTATGAACATGCAGGCCTGCTGACTATGGGCAACAATGAGGAGCTTGTGTAGCCTTAACACACAAGCAGATCAAGAGGAATGGCACGTGGGTGTTTTAGGACGGTGTGGTTTTCAAACCAGAAAAAAAATCACACTGATGATTTAAACATTTACCCTTTTACCCATTATATTAATGTAAAAAAAAAGTTTCTCTGTCTCATGAGAACACATCAGCAATGCAAGAGTTTTCTCATTGCAAAATGGCAGTTTTCTATAACACTGATGCGCAACGGTTCTTACTGCAAGGGATCCTAGCGCTTTAATGGAGGAAATTAGCATATTTTATAGTCTTTTCCTGTAGCCATCATATAGTTACATTGAAGACACGCAATATCTTTCCATTATGCCAGAAGAAGGAATCCGGGCTCAGCTGCGTATCAGGTCACTCTGACAGCAGAAAATACAGTAATCTATTCATAATGTTTCTGAAGTTCTAATTTTATAAAAATCAATGTAACTTCTTATATTTTAGTTATATAGTAATGTGTTGGCAAAAAGTTGCAATCTGAAACAAAGAGCATAATTTATTTACAGCCTGGGAGGTATTTACTAACATAGTGCAAAAGTTCAAATATGTAGCAGCCAATCAGATTCACCACTTTGATTGATGACCGCGATAGTGAACACAAGACCCAAAGCTTTTTCTAAAATCAGGAGAGGAAGAGGGTTCAGTTGAGTAAAAAGATGAAAAACAATCATGATTGTCAGCAGCTGATTGTTTTGACATTTCAACAGTCTGGTTCATCTTTTATGCTTCCACCTTCCACTGTCCTCATTCCAACCATTCCACGCCACTGTTAGCCACCCAGAAATGTCAGTTCCATAGATAACTTTAATATTTGCTTCTGATAATTCTTCTGCTGTACATTAGCAACACATGTTCCCCCACCAGCTACAATTGCGGATCCACCATCATATGTATCAATTGTTACCCACACCTGTCGAAGTCAGCAAATTGGATAAAGTCATTTCAATTAAAGTCTAGTAAACTTGGTTGTCTTTGTCTGAAAAGATGCGTACGATAAGCTACGGCGTACAAGGGCACGCTACGGCGTGAATGGGCGTGCGCATCCACTACACGTGGAAGCAACAGTAATCGGTCTTTTACCATACATTTGCACGAACACGCATACTTATAAAATAGCACACATTAATGGTAGTTGCAACACATAGTCAGTTATGTCGAAATATAGTAGTATTTATATGTTATATCAGAGTTACATGTATATTAATGAAATACACTGAACAGGTTGAAGGAATCACATCATGAGTGGTATCATAATGAACCTCGTTACATATCCTACTGTTTGGTTCACTCTGCGAGGGAATCGCAGAGTGCATACACAAGTTATGAATGATAGGGAATTATGAACTACTTAAGATTAAGGAATCTTGGCGGGAAGAGCAGAGCATACCCCCTGCAGAGATGACCCCCTCCTTTGGATTCCTTTGTATGAACTGGCCAATGATAACGACCCCTTGGACCTTCCTGAGACCTGGACCAATAGATGCAAGCTATTCCATCTTCATTGTATTACTGTATTTGATTGTGTATATAAGCAGCAGCTTGTGATCCAGAGGGCAGACATCTTGTCCCCAGACTTCAGGATTGAATGACTGCACTGGATCCAGAGCGCCTGCGATAAGTAACGGCTGTATTTACTATTACTTCGCTTGAGCATATTATTCTACTTATTGCGAATAAATCTTTGTGCTTTGGAAACACAAATCGAGGTTCGACAATCGTTATTGGTTAGCGACAATACGCACATAACAATTTGGGGGCTCGTGAGCTTTGGAGGTTTCGTTGCCGATGATACGCAAGACCAACGGATTTCGGTTCCTCAACAAAGGGTGGAGACGCGTCATAAACGGGTAAGAACGCATGGTGTTCAAAACCTGAATTTTACTCTGTGTTGCGAAACCGAATGTCCGTTTTGCATTATCTAGGGCACGCTAACTAGAACCTAGGGACAAAAGAGAAAACTGTTTCTTTTTTTTGGTGTCATTGTGCGTTTTAACTGTATTGCATTGCTTAGCGTATGTGTATTTCCTGCTGTGCGTACGCGAACTTCCGGTAGATTTGCCACGTGGTTAAACAATCGTCTTGATAGTTATTGTACATGTATAGTATAATTACTTGTGAAAACCTCTGGGACATTATTACTATTGTTGGGAATTCTTTTATTTTCTGCGCAGAAAAGGTGTATGTCGTGTGATTTGTTGACTTTAAATACACTAAGGTTTATCTATTGCAAAATAGAGTGTCAGTTGCTGTTTGACGAGGCAGGTGCCCAACTGGTGTACGGTATAAAAGGCAGGTATACCGGGGGGGCGGAAACTGAATAAGTTTTCGCGACGTGCACCCAAGGGTAATCGCATCGCTTACAGACTAGCTTTAAGCGTTGCGATTGCACTGCACGGCAAGGAAAGCCGTGATTGCGACTTGGGGGTAACGGGGAGGAATTACGTTGGTAAGGCTGGTAATTGACTTTACCGGATGCTACCAGTAGTAATAAACTCAACAGATTTTGTTGGAGAGTCAGGGGTAATCGAGGAGCTGATAACTCTTTAGTCCGCATTGATATTTCTGTATTAGGGGTCCTTGTTTAATACAAGAGGAAGCGAGTGGACGCGGCTTGTAGCAAATACGTCCACAGGCCGGTAAAATATCTCTAGCGGTAGTGTTGAAAATTAGTGGCTGAATATTGTGTTATTTCTGGAAGCCTTGGTGGCAGGATATTGTGATATTTCTGGGACCCTATTGTTCAATATGGGTGCTAAGGAAACGCTAGAGAAGGCCAAGGTACTGCCTAAGGAAGGTCCTATTGGTTCAGCGAGATTTCTTATGTGTAAGAAATATGGTGCATACGCAACTGCGTATTGCGACACGTGGGTCAAGATGACCAAAGCTTGTGATAGGCCTTTCCCAACAATAGGGAGTTTTAATGCAGAGGTACTAAATACTGTAAAAGATAAAGTATGGTTGATTACCTCAACGAAAGTGAGGAATAAACATAATGATTGTTTAAAATTATGGCAAATGGAAGGTAACACGTGCCACAGCAGCGAATGCAAAGCGGAAGTAGGCGTGGCTAAAAGCGCGCGCATAACGGAAGTAACCGTCAAGAAGCGTGGCGAACTTAGCGCAAGCGCGCCCCCGCCACCTTATGTGGCGGGAGGGGTAAGTACAGCCGTTCTTAAAACTGAGAATAGAAAAATTACTAAGTTGTATCCTGTTTTAAGCCGGTTTAAATCAAGTGTATCTGAAAATGAAGATGAGCCCACTGTGATTTCGGCCATTGCCCATGCCGTTAGTGTACTAGATGCTCAGGGCAAGTATGAGAAAATGGCTGAGATAGGTGAGAGTAGCGTGATCACTAGGAGTGAAAGCGTTCTAAATCTAGAACCAGCAAATCCTGTAGTGTCCCCTGAAGTCAGTATACCAGAGGGTGCGTTCCCAGTCCGCACAATATCAGTTCCCAATGGGAAACCGGATAAGGATGGTGTAGTTCCTTTAAGAAATGTTACAATACATTGTCCCTGGACTAGATCAGAATTACGTTCCATTATGACTGAATTCCCAGAACCTAGAAAGGAGTTACCTAAATGTCAGAAATTTCTTAAAGACTTAGGAAATGCCCACGAACCAACCAATAAGGATTGGCGTGTAGTGTTGAGGGCGTGTCTTCCTCCCAATACTAACATACAAAAATTTATTGAAGATTGTTTGTTGGAGGAAGATGACACCTTGACTGATGAGATTAACCAAAAGAATATAGAAAGAATTGTCAAACACTTAGCCATATATTTTCCAGTAGTGGTAAATTGGAGTAAGATTTTCACCATTAAACAAAAAGACAGTGAAACTGCAGCGGATTATTTTGGTAGAGCTCTTGCATCAATGACACAGTTTACGGGGATATCAGATATAAGGGAGAACCCACATCATGGGGAAGTAGCGGTAACAGTACTGATGGATGGTTTAAAGGAAAATCTAAAAACTAGAGTACAAACCTCAACCCCTGGTTGGAGAGGCAGCACGGTAGATTCTCTTAGAGAAGTTGCTGTGGAACACGACAAAAATATCTTTAGGAAAAGGGAAGAGAAGAGTGACAAGTTGATGACGGTGAGTATACAGGCATTAGGGGAAATGCATACACGACCACCAGCATATAACCCACATAACGGGAAACGCAGAATGTTCAGATGTTACAATTACAAAGAAGACGGACATATGAGAAAAGATTGTACAAAGGGAAGGTATAATCCTAATGAAGGGTCACATAGATATCCTCCAAGGAGGGATTCACATAGACTAGAAGACTCACATTTACCCGCGCTTATTACAGCAGCAAATGCTGCGCGGGAAACCAATAGTCAGCGCTAGGGGTCAGGTCATACCTGTAGTCTACAGCCAGTGAGGTTAACTGAGAGTCAGAGTGAAGAACCAACAATGATAGTTGACATAGCTGGTAGGAAACAAACCTTTCTTGTAGATACAGGGGCGGCCCGATCTGTGATAACCTCTCCTTTCAATCTACAGGTGACCAGTAAAACCATTCCAGCTATGGGGGTAACGGGAAAAGTGTTACATTATCCTCTAACTAAACCCGCCGAAGTTACTATCGGGCCTCTGCATACTAAGCATTTGTTTCTCTTAGCTGCAGCGGCTCCTACTAACTTGCTAGGGAGAGACTTGCTATGTAAAATGGGATGTGTCATTTACTGTACTTCAGATGGTATGTTAATAGATATACCCGAGAAGGTTGCACATGAGGTACAGGACATATTGGACACCCCTCAAAGGTTAATGTTACACTCTCCTGTTATAGAGCAAAGTCCATCTCAAGTAAAGGGGATGTTGCTGGAAATACCAGGTTCCCTATGGACCAGAGATGGACAGGACACTGGACTGATGGCAAACGTAGCCCCTGTCATGGTCAATCAAAAAAGTGGTAGGATAGCTCCAAAAATCCCACAGTATCCATTAAAACCGGAGGTGGAACTAGGGGTATATCCTGTTATTGAGAGGCTAATACAACAAGGGATTTTAATCCATATGGCCAGTACCGCAAATAGTCCCATTTTCCCTGTGAAGAAGAGTGGGGGGAGGGGCTATAGATTAGTCCAGGACTTAAGGGGAATTAACAAAGTTGTTGAGAGCCAATTCCCCGTAGTGCCGAATCCAGCTGTCATCCTCATGCAGATTCCACCGTCTGCCAGTCATTTTACTGTCCAAGATCTATGTTCTGCTTTCTTTTCAGTCCCTCTTCACCCTGACTGCCAATACCTTTTTGCATTCTCCTACAGGGGAGTGCAATACACATGGACCAGAATACCCTTGGGGTTCATTGACAGCCCCAGTATTTTCTCCCAAGCCTTACATGACTGTTTGCAATCCTTTCAACCCCACAATGGGTCTGTTCTAATTCAATATGTGGACGATTTGTTGTTGTGCTCTGATTCTTTTATGTCATGTTTACATGATACTAAATTGTTGTTGCTTCATCTCTCACAAACAGGGCACAAGGTGGCAAAGGATAAATTACAGCCATGTCAGACTAAGGTCAAATACTTAGGACACTGCCTCACTAAGGGGCTAAGACACCTGACAACCGACAGAATTGAGGCCATACAACACATGACCCTGCCACAGAGCCAGAAGCAGATTCGTACTTTCTTGGGGATGTGTGGATACTGTAGGTCCTGGATCCCAGGTTTTTCTATTCTGGCATTACCATTGCAGGAGCTAGTCTCTTCCTCAAAACCAGAACGTGTTGTACACACGGAAGAGTCAGAGCAAGCTTTCTTTAATCTTAAAGATAGTCTGACAAGAGCACCTGCATTGGGAATACCTGATTATGAAAAGCCTTTTAAGCTATTTTGTACAGAAGCTGATGGTTGTGCAGCAGGTGTCCTCGCACAGAAACATGGTAACGCTAGCAGACCGGTAGCATACTACAGTGCACAATTAGACAATGTGGCAAGATCACTCCCAACATGTCTCAGAAGTGTAGCAGCAATGGCCCTTCTAGTAAGTAAGAACGAGGATGTAGTATTAGGACATAATTCAACCATCTATACACCCCATGCTATATCAGCTCTGTTAAATTCAGCCCAAACCAGACATGTTTCTTCAGCTAGATTCACAAAATGGGAACTAGCCCTGATGGCACCCTCAAACATCACCATCAAACGATGTAGCACCTTAAATCCAGCTACATACCTTCCGTATGGGTCTCTAGACACACAAAGGGTGGGAGGTGAAGAGACCCTGGTTGATGATGAGTTAGGCAAGAATACTGACACGCATGACTGTATGGAACACCTGAATCAGACCTTTACTGCAAGGCCCGACATACGTGACACCCCCTTAGAAAATGTAGATTTTACGTTTTATACAGACGGAAGTTGCCATAGACAAACAGAGACAGGAGAGCTATGTACTGGTTACGCTGTTGTAGACGATCAGTATGTGGTAGAAGCTGAACCCCTTGGTCCACCTCACTCAGTCCAGGTGGCGGAACTAGTAGCACTAAGGAGAGCGTGTGAATTGGCAGAGGGTAAATTAGCCAACATATATACTGACTCTAGGTACGCCTTCGGGGTAGTGCACGATTTTGGGGCCCTTTGGCATCTTAGAAACTTTACGACAGCAGCAGGTACACCAGTGGCACACTCACAACACATAAAAGGACTTATGACAGCGATACAGTTACCCAGAACAGTAGCCGTCATAAAGTGCAAAGCCCATACCTTTGAAGAAGACCCAGTGTCATTGGGCAACAACAGGGCAGACGAAGCTGCTAAATGGGCAGCAGGGCAACCTATGACTGTATCGACCGAGACTATGATGGTTTTTCAGACATTAGACATGCAGAAATTAATTGAAATGCAAGATTTGTGTTCCATGCAGGAAAAGGCGGTCTGGAAGGCGAAGGGATGTGGTCAAGAGTCCTCAGGACTCTGGAGGGATGGACAAGGTAAGCCTGTAGCTCCCCGAACATACTATCCAAGCCTGGCTGAAGCAGCACACGGCCTGACTCACCTGGGTAAAGAAGGTATGTGCAAACTGGTGAGAGCATACTGGTGTGCTCCCGGATTTTCCTCTCAAGCTGGTAAGAAAGCAATGTCATGTCTTACTTGTTTGAGAAAAAAATGTTGGGAAAACTATTCCAACTGAGCTATCCCACATCCCTCCTACAGACGGACCTTTTCAGGTAATACAAATTGACTATATCCAATTACCACCGTGCAGGAATCTAAAGTATGTGTTAGTGTGTATTGATGTGTTTTCCGGTTGGGTAGAAGCATATACGGCAGCCACTAATACTGCTGTGTTCACTGCAAAGAAAATTGTACAAGACTTTGTGTGTAGGTTCGGTATCCCTAGAATCATTGAAAGTGATAGGGGTACCCATTTTACTGGTGATATCTTCCAAAATATGTGTAAACTCATGGGAATCAGTAGCAGACTTCACACCCCTTACAGACCACAAGCCAGTGGTAAGGTGGAGAGAGTAAACGGTACAATCAAGAACAAACTGGGTAAGATAATGGCTGAAACTGGGTTGGCATGGCCTGAGGCTTTGCCGTTGGTCCTCCATAACATTCGAACCACTCCTAGACCTCCTCTTAATCTGTCCCCCTTTGAGATACTGTTCGGACGACAACCTCATTTGATCGTGAGTCCACAAGACGACTTAAAGTGTAATAATGAAGTGACTGTACAATATCTTATAAGAATGAGTAGACAGCTGAAACAACAACAACAAAAACTAAAAATGCTGTCACCTGGTATGCCAGAGACGAACTGTCATGATGTTGAACCTGGAGACTATGTTATGATCCGCAATTTCTTACGTTCAGGTTGTTTAACAGACCGTTGGGAAGGCCCGTACCAAGTGCTGCTGACCAGTACTACATCACTGAAGGTTGCAGAGAGAGACACTTGGGTCCATTCCACCCACTGCAGGAGAGTCCATAATCCGGAGAAAGTGCAAGACAAAACTCAGACCGACGACATAGAACTGTCACTTGTGAGCCTGTTCCGGGAGACCTAAAGCCTGCAGTTGAGACACCTGAACCAGAGACGTTGCCTCAGAACTATCTTTCCAGCGATGGAGTGGCGGTTTTTGTTTTTCTTTTGTTCCAGGATTTTCCTTGTTTTTACTTTTTTTAGGACATTCTATTTTTGTGAAGGAGGATGGAGGACGGAGGAGAGTTCTGGGAGTGATACGGATGAAATGGAGGCCGAAGAAAAGTTAATAGGATACTCTGAACAGCCCATTACCAAACTTGGTCCAGGGGTTATGAAAAGGTCTGCTAGCTCAGGAACTCGGAGGCAGTGTGAGGGGCTATTGTCTGATGAGTATTGTATCTGCAAGTTCTGCGACTCCCTAGTTGAAGAGAGATGCATCCAACGATGCCAGTCCCCCAGTACTCTGAATATAGGCGGGCATCCTTTGGAGGATTATAACTCCCTGGTGGGTAAGGTGCTAAACCAAACCAAGTGTTGGGTGTGCTCTCATGTGCCTCAAGAGCAGCATAACATAGGACTAGTGCCATTCCCTCTAAACATATCCGAAGTACTCGAATTAAGGGGTGGGATGCCCATAGAAGGGAGGTACAACAACACTAGGTCCCCTAGTCTGACGCTTCGACAATACTCCATAGGCAGATCTTTGCTGTGCCTAAACATATCTCATGCAAAGCGCCTGGAGAATTGGGAGGCTGACCTATCA
Organism: Mixophyes fleayi; assembly: GCF_038048845.1. Taxonomy (NCBI): domain Eukaryota; kingdom Metazoa; phylum Chordata; class Amphibia; order Anura; family Limnodynastidae; genus Mixophyes; species Mixophyes fleayi. The sequence goes on along the minus strand of NC_134409.1, from coordinate 52,852,637 downwards.
GATCAGACAATGGCTCGCCACACTCATTTTAGAGGGAGACTCACAAGGTCACTACTAGGCAGGAATGTTGATGGAAGTCACAAGTTAGGGCGTATAACCAAACATAAGAAGGTATCCATTGGAAAAGTCTCTACAGATAAATGTGAAAATGTCATTAATGCTGACACGTGTCTAGAGCAGATGGAGACACTAGGCATGGGTAGTTTTATCAAAACTCTGTGTGATATAATTCATGGGCATACTGTTCCTTATGTTCTCCCTGAGGATGTGTATTTTGTTTGTGGAAGAAAAGCTTATTCCTGGGTGACTCCGAGTTCCAAGGGCTTGTGTTTCCTAGCTAAACTGGTTCCTGAAATTATCACTATTACTCATGAAGAAATAGTTGATATTCACAAGACTACATCACCACCATACATACACACACAGTATGAACACTGTGGCAAGAGAAATATGATTCCTGGTGAGGAACCCATAGCTACAAAATTGATTAGTGAAACTGCTGGTTTCCAAGTTATGGTTGCTCTAGATCTCACCAGGACCGCTCGGGGAACATTAAACTTTAAATATATCCAAGACCTAGCCAAATTAATAGATAATATCACCGAGATGTATGATGACACTTTCAGGTATACTGGAAGGGAGCTACAAGCGTACAAGAAAGAGTTGGTGCAACATAGACTGGTACTAAATTATCTCACCTCTATTACTGGTGGGTACTGTGTGACACTGGCCACCCAGTTCGGTGTCAAATGTTGCACGTACATTACTAATAATACGGATGACCCTAAAGAGGTTATAGACCGGAAGATGGATGAAATTTTGCAGCTGAAATGGGAATTTCGAAAGAACCATAATTCTTTGTTATATGAGGTGGGGGAAAAGGTGGCGGGTTGGTTCTCATGGTTGAACCCAGCAAAATGGTTCTCCGGTCTGGGGGAGTGGGTACAGGAAATGATTGCCAGTGTAGGTAAGCTCCTTCTCCTCATACTGGGTGTCATCTTAGCAATTGGTTTAATTGTCAAATGTATTCCTACTGTGTTGAAGTGTGGAAAATGGTCTCATAGGAGTAACACTGAGAAAGAGACTGAAAGGGTGGTACCAGATACCGAGATCATGGTCTGTGAAGAAGTATTATATAATCCTGAACTTGAAACGGTGATTGGGTGATAGTTTATTACACTATCAAAGGGTGGAACTGTCGAAGTCAGCAAATTGGATAAAGTCATTTCAATTAAAGTCTAGCAAACTTGGTTGTCTTTGTCTGAAAAGATGCGTACGATACGCTACAGCGTACAAGGGCACGCTACGGCGTGAATGGGCGTGCGCATCCACTACACGTGGCAGCAACAGTAATCAGTCTTTTACCATACATTTGCACGAACACGCATACTTATAAAATAGCACACATTAATGGTAGTTGCAACACATAGTCAGTTATGTCGAAATATAGTAGTATTTATATGTTATATCAGAGTTACATGTATATTAATGAAATACACTGAACAGGTTGAAGGAATCACATCATGAGTGGTATCATAATGAACCTCGTTACATATCCTACTGTTTGGTTCACTCTGCGAGGGAATCGCAGAGTGCATACACAAGTTATGAATGATAGGGAATTATGAACTACTTAAGATTAAGGAATCTTGGCGGGAAGAGCAGAGCATACCCCCTGCAGAGATAACCCCCTCCTTTGGATTCCTTTGTATGAACTGGCCAATGATGACGACCCCTTGGACCTTCCTGAGACCTGGACCAATAGATGCAAGCTATTCCATCTTCATTGTATTACTGTATTTGATTGTGTATATAAGCAGCAGCTTGTGATCCAGAGGGCAGACATCTTGTCCCCAGACTTCAGGATTGAATGAATGCACTGGATCCAGAGCTCCTGCGATAAGTAACGGCTGTATTTACTATTACTTCGCTTGAGCATATTATTCTACTTATTGCGAATAAATCTTTGTGCTTTGGAAACACAAATCGAGGTTCGACAATCGTTATTGGTTAGCGACAATACGCACATAACACACCTTATAGGTTAATTCGGGCAGGGCCATCTTTATCTTCTGTTTACGTGTTATTTAGTTGTATCATGAACCGCTCAATGTACAGCACTATGTAATTTGTTGGTGCTTTATAAATAAAAGATGAAAAAATAATAATAATCCATCTATTGCAAGTTAGACGATGAAAGCAAATGGCCTTGCTCTACTACATATTTGTACTTTTGAACTCCTCCTGTATACCACTCCATCTGTAATATGTAGTTAAGGAAATTTGTACTTTTTGATGCTTTCCAGGAATTAATGTGTGAATGCACTGACTGTTTTACTTGATTTGAGCATTTTTTTCTCTGAGCACCATGTTTTCATCCTTAGTGACATTCAACATGAGGTTTTTACCTGTCACTTTTCAGCATTCTCTGCGGATACATAGTCATTTACAGTATAATGGTTGAGTGATTGCGAAGGGATAAGGTTTAACTCCCATGTAGATTTAAACCAGGCCTGTCCAACCTGTGGCCCTCCAGGTGTTGTGAAACTACAAGCCCCAGCATGCTTTGCCTTTAGACAACCTGTTAATAGCTGGAAGGGCATGCTGGGACTTGTAGTTTCACAACATCTGGAGGGCCGCAGGTTGGACAGGCCTGATTTAAACAGAGGAATATTGTGCCAGTGTAATATAATTTCCTCAATTCACACTTTATTCAATGATCAGACACATAGTTTATTTGGGATTCTCACTTCTACTGTGACATTAAAAGCAGGCCTTCACAAGTGTAACTTTCATAGATACAAGAGATAAGGCCACTCTGCAAACTGTGATGATCATGGTAATATATAATAATACATAATGCAGGTATGCAGCATTAATTCTGCAATTTGCAAAAATTGTGCACCAACAAACCTTTCAGACCAGTCAGATTGTAGGCAGGTATTGATTTAAATACAAAGCTTTATAGTGGTGCAAACAAAAGGGGAAGAAGTAAAGCAAAACCATTTATGTCTTTGGAGGCTAGAAACCTTCTGTATATTTTGCAACTGGATTTTTTATGTATTCCCTAAAAACTGAAGAGAAGCATTTGAAGTAAAAATTAAACTGAGCTAGCACCAAGTTTAGAAGGGTCCATAAGGACACTATTGTTGCACAGACAGTACTTAAATCCTCTTCTGACTATGCATGGGAAAGGACCTCCATAGCAGCTGTTCTTCATGTAGCATACAGTACTCTGTAGTTATTCCCAGCTGGTTCAGTGAGTGAGGGTGTGTGCCAGAGATGGTAGATTTCCCTGGCCATTACCTCAATCTTATGTACTCCAGACAATGTCCTCTTCATGTGGTTGGAAGGGTTCCCTAGATTGTGCACTTTTGCTGATGCATTTCAGCTAATAACAGCTGCCTGTTCAAAGTACTGCATACACTAGTTTGTCAGTTTGTCTGCTATTTTATGCAGGCCCTTCGGGCTGTGTCAGAGTTTGAAGCCTCTCGTTCAGACGTAGAGCTGTATAAAGTCTAAATCTTCTCCAGTGGACATATGAAGTCCGAGTTCATTGATTTGCTGTCTGAATGGAGAGCTGTACAATGAGAAACAAGCAGTGTCTATCTGCTGCCATAGCATGAAAGCTCAGGTCTGAAATGACAAGCAATCGGCAATTGTTATGGTTGCGTCCAATGTCATAGATAAGTAATGACTGCACAGTGATAATAGAAAATATATAGCTTGCTAAGTGAATTTTAGATCTGTTAGGAAACTATATAGATGCCCAACAGCACTGTAGCACTATGGTCCGCACACCAGTGACAGGTTCAGACTGGTGTGAACTGCCTCTTCCTTCCTTACGATTTACGAGTAAATAAAACTGCTTGTTACATTAAAATAATTAGTGTCAGAGTTTAAGTTAGGGTTCAGAAAATTATAAAGCCAATCCAATCTCTAAGCTGCATTCTAAGCTAAAGCCATGACAGTAAAGAAACATTGGGAGACTGTAGTGAGAGAGGTGGGCAAGGAGGGGACAGTCTGTTGGAAATTACAGTACCAGCCATATACTCCAATCGCATTACTGATGGGTAGAGCTAAGGTTTTTGTGCCTCCAGACCCCTATTCTTCTACATGTAATTTAGATTTTCATTCAGGATCCTTCTTCTGCCGAACAGCAATAATCTTTCCTTTACGAACAGACTTTGTCTTATGGGAATTCTGATTTATATTCCTCCAACCTTTCCTGCTTTAAAGCACATCTCCATAGAAGAAAGTCTCCATTCTTTATAGAAAAGTAAAAGCAAAGTCTCCTTAGCTTTCACTATATATAAGATATCCTGTAAACAGCAACATTATAAGTCAGTATAAAATCTATATTGACCATTAGAAGTAGAGATGCATGAAATTGCAGTGAAATTTTAGGCAACTCGAGTTTTGCAGGACGCATCGTAGAGGTGCAGAGATCTACTTTTGCTTTACTGTTCCAAAGAATGACATTCTGCAACGAGCTTGTAAAGTTGCATTTTGTGGAAATTATAATCTATGACTAGAGGAAGAAGAGCAACTGTCAATTCATTCTGCTGTGTGATATGGTTGAGGGAAGAAGGAGAATATGTAAATCCAATTTGCGCTGACAAAACGAAAATATTTTGTGAAATAAATTTAAGAATTTTGCTCATCTCATAAAGTTCACAAAGTTGTGGTAAAAATATTGTATCCTGTACCACAGTGCTCGCAGTGAGCTGGTATACGGTTGTATTCCATAGCTTCACATGCACTACTGCCTTCATTGTAAAACTATCAGATTCCATTCACTTACATTTTCCATACGGATACTTTTAAATTTCCGTACCACAACTTCAAATTTTCTAGTGTGACCTCTGCTGTACCATATAATGTATGTATATGATTTGAAATGAATATCAGAATTGTATTCTACTGCTAGAGAGACTTCATGCATATTAAATACAAGTACTAGTAATACCAATACTATTATTATAATGCTCTCAACTACCTGAATCTTCTTCCCTGTTAAATCCGCCTGCTCGACAGCTGCACCCAGCATTAATCTGGAGACTTTTAATCAATAAAATGTTCCTGTTTGTTGTGTTCCTACCCAGCAGATCTCTAGACTCACATAATACCTTCAATACCCTTAAGTGCTCGCCTCACCTTTGCTAAGAATATTTCGGGGTAAATCCTTTAATCTGAAAGTTTAATTTAGCTAGAAAAAAATCTATTTCTCCTTGCCTGCTGTTTCTTACTAATCTATCCAGCTGTACAGAATAATTCCATTTTAAGAGAAAACTTTGAGTTATTAGAATTTACCTGTGGTCATGCTAAGCTTTCTCTGACTATCAGCGCTCAAATCAAAACTGTGCTCTCAGTAGGGTACAGTTAAAAGCCTGCAATTAGAGCACACTTGTGCTATAAGAATCCTTATTTTCTTCTTGTTTGTTTAAAATGAATAATCAAATCAGATAGATATATTTTTTAAAACAGCAAGATGCCTTTTATACCAGTTCTCCTAAAGAACAAAAAAAAAATTGAATAATACTAAACCTTGCACTTACATTTTTGTACTTTCTATATGCAGGTTAAGTTAATAAGAGTTTGTTAGTAATATTATTAAAGATGTAAGCAATTAAATTGTTAAGTTTACTAAATTTTAGAGCAAAAGTTATTTTTGATGCTCTCTTACAGCCAAGTGACATAGGAGAAAAAAATTCTGTTTTGGTTTCACCATCCTGGTTTAGTAGCCAGAATACAGAAACTAATATTTTATAATCTTGAATAATCATTTTAATGTTTGTTTGCTGCTCCAAGGAGTCAAAGAGAGCACATGGACTAGCTGGTGAGTAGCTAATCCTTTGTGTAAATTTTAAATTGTGTATAAAAGCTATTGTGAAATTCAAGGAATGGTGTTTGCAGACATTATTTAAAAAACTGATTTCTCCATCGGTATAATATTACTGGACACAATGTTTTCAGAAATTTACTAAACTCAGGTGTTGATTTAAACATACTTGCCAACTCTCCCTGAATGTCAGGGAGACTCCCTGAAATAGGGGTGATCTCCCTCACTCCCTGAAGAGTCTGTCATTCTCCCTGATGCTGAGCCAGTACAAGATGTGGTTGGCTTCTCCATCTGTGGCATGATGACACAGTTCAGAAATTGTGTCCTATGTTCATGTATTGATGCCTATGGAGGTGGCCATTTTCATGGAGACCAAGATTTAGTCAAAGACTGACAGGTAAGACAACATGACTTCAGTAATGGAGACAGAAATGTAAAAGACACTTCAGTCTCTAGAGATGCATTAGCTGCTTTTCTTTAACGCATAGTTGACTACTCTCCCGGAAAGTCTGGGAGACTCCCACATATCTGAGAGACCTCCAGGGAGAGCAGGGCAACCTCCCGTTCTTGCCCCCACAATAGATAAGTGGTGGGTGGGCTTAATGACGCAAATATCGCGTCATCTTAGCCCTGCCCCCTGCTGTAATTGGTCAAAACATTGTAACATTCGTTTAAGGGGCGAGGCTAAAATGATGCGATTCATCAAGCCCCGCCCCTGCATACCCACTTCCCCTGAGATCTCCCTGAAGCCAACGAGGAAAAGTTGGCAAGTATGGATTTAAAGCATTTGAATGAACAAAATATTTGAAGCACAGGGAGATTCCTTTCCAGCTGTACATCATCACAGTCACATGGATGCAGCTTGAAGTAATGGCCTTGGCAATTTGCAACTATATTGTCAAGAGAGATATATAACAGAAAATATTTGTGTGTGAGCACCAAGAGGCACCATTTGTTAAATTCTTAACTTTGGATTTTTTAATGATTGTGTACTACTTGTCAAGAGATATATTGACCTGAGATGAAAACCTCACCTCAGGCTTGTGCAATACCCACGTTGTATGCCTTTGTATTTGCTTCATGTACACTATATAATTTCCATCGTGTTTTAAGATACTCTCTGTCCATAAACATTTTTACATTCACCACACGTGTCTTTGACCCCTGCCTCATCCTTTTATAAGAGATTTTTATTAAAAAGATTGGTCTTCTCAGTTACTCCAGGGATTATAGCACTGTGTCGTTGTCCTACACAGAAATCAATTACCAACTGCATAGAGACAATTTAGGTTCCTCTGTCTTCCGTGTTTCAGTGAAATGAACTAAATGACAGCACATTTTAATTCTTGATTGTTGACTCTAATACAATGAAGCCATAGAAGCTTCATGGAGAGGAGGGTCTGTCAAATTTGTCAAATTCTCTCCATGCAGCTATGATTTGTAAACGGGCATAATGCCAAGCTTTAGAATGGGCACTTTAGGCATTTGTAACAGGTGCAATACAATGCAAAATGAATGCTATGCAATATGGGAAATATTATACCATCAAGTAAATGCATCTTGTAGAAGTCTGATGTACATAAAGAATGCTTCCACTAACAGAGTACCCCGAAGTTCAAAAATATTTACATCCCATTTACTGAAGCAATAATATAAACATACACTATAAGGTCATTTGTATTTTACATTTTAGTGATCTAAGTCAATTTGCTGGAAGTAGGATGCGATACCTTACTCTTTCATCTTTATTACATTATTGAATAAGGTGACATTGAAAGCTTTCTTATGGCTTAAATGACTGTAGGAAATAATTTTTTAAGATTATCTCTTCTGCCTTTGGCGCATATGTGTCCCGCACCATGACAATATTGGACAGCATAGATTCAGAATAACGGCAACTCTTAATGCAGGTAATACTACTATAGAATACCAAAATGAAGGAATGTAAGTCATGTTTATAAACAAGAGTTGAATATGTTCAACAATAACACAGGGTGTTTGATGCAAATTTCCAATGCCTTCTCTCCGGCCCCCAATTCCTCTGAGATCCTACATAGACTCTATATTATAGAATTATTTTTAGCTTCACCCCCAAGAACACCCATTTAAATCAACACTATAATAAACCTGGACATCACCAGTTTAGAACAATGTGGTAAAATAAATAGTTGCAATATATAGAACAGATGTAGGAATTTATGGAAATCATTATACAGATATAGAACAATGGGAGGAGTAAGGAAAAAAGATCATGGAGGTGTGAGCTCTGTTGATAAATTGAATCATAAACTAGAGCTGTAGCTTGATATTGTTTTTCTTCATATACATGTGATATTGGGACAGTCTTGCTGTCTTCCTCTCATTCTCTGCGTGTCACATATCACAGCAAGCTCCTTTTGTTTGACGTGGTAGCTGAAGGATGTGGCAGTAAATCAGCATTTCTCTGCGTGCTCTTAATGCTGCTGCTTGATATATAAACCTCTTTGCCTGCATTCTGGTTGCCCTGCTGACTGATGACTTATTAAATCCTTGTCTCTTTCTGATTTTTTTTTCGTTAGACAGCTGAAAATGATACTTGCAATAACCCCTTGCTTATGCTGTTGAAGAAATATTGTATTTTACTTCTGCTAAATGTTTTCCAGAGAAATTGCACAGACTGGAATTCCCAACAGCAAATGTAAAGAGATCTATTTGTCTAATATTCTCCAGTGGGAATAAAGCTGGATAATGAATTTCTAGCCTCTACTAGAAACAAAAATCTGGGAATGTGTATATAAACTGATGGCAAATAGTGACATTATACAGATAAAATCAACATTATCCAGCCAATTTTGAAATTATTTTAATTAGCAAATAGTCTAAGTCTAAGCTTATTTTCAGGGCATTTATGGCACTAGGTGAATTGCAGCAGTAGTGAGTTTTAGAACTGTAGCAATACAGAGTGTTAGGGCACATACACATGAACAGTTTTGCAAACATTCCTGAAGCCTTTACACTGGAAAGTGTACATAACTTGAACATACCTGAGACAAGTCATTAGTAAATCCTTCAGTATTCATGGACCTTGGACATCTAATGCTGCCCTTTTTATTTGCCCTCGTTTAAAGTCAGTATACTGACTATTCTTAGGTCTCTAGATGCTGCCTTAACTTTTCTGTGGAAGTTGCAGACCTACACTTGTAGTCTTAAGCTTGTAGCTAAGATCATAAGAAACATAAATGATGTTCACAATAGAAATACTAGCTCCATATTGCTTCCAGATCCAGGTTTATTAATTAGGTCTACTGTCTTTGTAAATCACCCTGATAATATCAGCCAAAGGTATAGATATTGTCTGTATGCCTAGTTAATCTGCATTTATCCTGACCCCATATTTCTGCTATTATTAGAACCCCTATGTGTCGTATTTTTACTAGTCATAGTAATTTTTAACCTTAATAGAAGATTTCTTACGTTCCTAGAAATAAGACTCGCACAATAACTAGTATAAATATTTTCATTCTGGAGGTGTTCTACTGTACTTCAAACCCAAAAAAAAGCATAGGGCTGTTTAAGAGTAAACTTCATGTTTGACTCAGTTTTGTAGTTATGTGTCTTACTTGATGAAAAAGGCAGAGCAAATCATTCCTATATTTCAATATAGTGACTAGTGGGGAATAATGATGTACAATCAAGAATGAAGCAAAGAGTCAGAAAGAGCTTTGCATAGCTCTTCTGAGTGGAGCAATAATTTGGTTTGCTCCACTCACAAAGTAGTGACCTCTCTCTAGATTACCACCAAGGAACAGCAGCCGTGGAACACTGGATGAGACATACTATGGTCCTAAAACTGAAGGAGATGAATGGAAAGGATTCTCAAAGGCTGAAACCATCAGCATCCTCAGCTACCTCATGGGCATAATCTATGTCACATTTTCTTTATTGCAATTTGCAGGAGGTACTGGGAGGAGGTGAAAGGGCTGGACCTGAATCTCATTTTGTTTGCTTAGTGGCACCTGCCTTATCTAAATGGCATGGTGCTGAGAGCTCCCAGGAAAGAAGCACTTGACTGGTAGCAATCAGAGACACATCGCATATGACCAAGCCTCTAGTTCCTGATAGAACTGGTATAAGCTGAAGTCATAGGATTGTAGAAATTAGAATAGTGATATACAGTCAAACTAAACAAGTCTTCATAGCACAGGCAAAGTAATCTAAAACAAAGCTTTTTTGGTATTACTGAGGGACTTGTAAAGGCTACAAACAGGTAGGATAAAAGTACTGATTGACATGACCTTTTCACTAAAGGGCTAATTGTAGAGTAAGGAATGTTGTGCAGTAGTCCAGGTGAGGAGACTAGCTAAATTACTGTTCTTAGCAGAGAGCCAAATGCAGGAATTGAGAGAAGGTGTTTTAAGCAGACATTATGAACTATTTTTTGACAGCTGCCATCTGGAGCTAGTGTTGAATTCTACTTTACATATCTCTGCCAAATGGTGGGTAATAAGACCAAAGATTGCCCCAGCAAAATGTTGCTTTTACCCCCCCATCTATGGCCTCTCTCATGCCTTGCCTCTCTCCCACCTCCTGCTCACCATCCCACCTCTGTCCACTGCACCAGCGCTAAACCTTCCCCCAGCTGCTCCAGCCCACCAGCCATGGAAGATTTTCCTCTTTGTGTGTCCTCTGCAGAGAAAAAGCTGAGAAGGAGCAGAACTTGCTATCGTTTCCAGTCTCCACCCCAGTCCCTTCAAGAAGCTGGCAGTCATCCCCTCTGAGAAACCGCACAAAAGTAGAGGATGATAGGTGTGCTGTTAGCAGATAAGGAACCAAAAGCCCATAAGCTAGCGAATGTAGAGGTGGATGACTTCCTGCCATTTCCCCTTTTCAACTGATTCAGTCCAATGATGCATTTGGCAGGCCTGACAAAGAACTGCCAAGCATTAGTGGTATCTAAGTGTTCTGTCTGTCCTAAACCATAGTCTGACAACTAATGGCATCTATTTATGTATGCACCATTAATGAGAGGAGCATCAAGGATCAGCTTAAGTGACAGTAAAGTCTTACTTTTCTTGATTCTCAGAAGTATGATATTTATATGCTGCAGGAATGTGCTTTGTCTTTATCTAGGTCCTGCAGACATCTTGGCTGTAAATTTGTCAAAGGGGGCCTCTTTAGGCATGATTCTGTTCTGTGGCTTGTCTGTGGTAGATTGCTTTTTGCAGATGGCTCTTGGATGGGAGAACTTATAAGAATTATCAGTGTGTACACTGAGAAGAATAAATGCCTGGAGTTTTTCCTGATTCTACAGGCCCAGCTCACAACCACTAGTGCTGTAGGGATGGGAGAAGACTTCAATTGCCCCATATTAGAGGACAGTTGCAGCTCTGCTAAGCTGGATGTCACATCCAAGCTGCTCATGGAGATAGTAACCAAATACAACTTAAAGGACATGGTGGGATCCATGGAGTCTTGCTCTGTAAATTATACATGGAGCCATCCTAATAGCTTAGTGTGTTCTCATATTGATTTTGTGTTTATCTCCATGGCAGTGAAGCAGAACTGGCATTCCACGGTTTCTTGCTTCTTCTTTAACTATGGGAAACATTCTCTTTTAGTGATTCCTAAGCAACGATTTTCCTACTGCCCAGTGCTCCTGGAAGTTCAACTGTGCCTTAATGGAAAGGGAAGATGTGTTTAGGAGCTGGAAGAGAACAAAACTATCCTAAAAAGGCACTTTTTGGAGGAATACATGCGCATCATCTCCCTTTTGAGGGCAAAGATCTTGAAGAATGCAACCTTTTCAGGAAATTCCACTCTAGCTATCCTGTCTCAGCTGAGGGAGGAGACTGGCATTACCACAACAGGGAAAGAAGGCACTTGGGAGTCATCAAAGACTACGGTGGCAACGTCTAATATCCAAAGACAATGAAGCTAATTTCTAATAGCAGTCAATTGATTGATCCTTCTACTGGGCCAGACCTGTGGCATTCCAGGCTGTAGGATTGCAGACCAACTTGGCTTCTCAGGGACACAGTCCATTACATCAAGAAAAGCCTCATGCATGAGGTCCTGATCAGCCTTGATTAGGAGAGCCATTTATCATGTCTCAAATAGTTCATGGGAGGGCCCTGCAAAGAATTGACAGGGTGAAATGGTTTTGCTTGTATATTAACCTGGTGTATCTTCAAATTTAGAGCCTAATTCATTAAGGAACGTATATGCTTTGTATGTGCCATATTTTGTGATTACACTGCGCACGCCCAGAAAAACACTATACCTAGTGAATGCAAGTACATTCAATACATCTTCAAAAGTAAAGGATACTTACTTTAGCCTATGATTTAAGGAGTAAAAAGTGGGAGGGAAGGGTTGTATGCATATAGTCAATATACAATAAGGGTGTGCCAAGTATGAACGCATACTACAAAACCTGATTCAAGCTTTGGGCATTTCTAAGCTACATGATTTTCATTCGCATCTCATGTACCTGCTATAGGACTGGTGTAAGTACCAGTTGATAATGATGACTATCGTGTATGCATGCTAGAACATGTGTTTGCAATAGAGAGCAATTGTAAAAATGGATTTTATGTAAAGTAAACATTAACAATATGATAATGTATTTCATGGGGAAAAAATAGCACTTTTTTTAAAATATTTTTTCATCGACTATATTATTAACAGGTGACAACACTTGAATATTTTAATTTTTCTGTTCGTTCTGCTGGGTCTTTGTATTTCACATATGTATTGTACATATCCAGCAAAGATTTGTGTATCTCTCCATACAACAAGTGGCGTACATGCAGAGCGTACCAAGATCCATATTCAACAAGTGACATTTCTTCAGATCCGCTTGTAGCTGAACACAGATGTGCGTATGCCCGACTTATATGTGTTTAAAAAAAATACACAATACATTTGTTTTTCATGCATTATTGAATCAGGTCTTAGAGTTCTGCACTGATGAACAGCTGGAAGACTAACCACTTTCCAATCCTATCTGGGATCAGAAACATTTGCCCTCTTTCACCTTGTTTTTGTTTGTTGTACAGAGCTCTATGCTGCGTGCATCAGGCAGAAGCCAGAGATAAGAGGTATACTGGAAAGAGGAAAAGCCATGTGTTTGCTGTCATTGACTGTCTCCTGTGCTGATCAGCGTTTGGTGACAGCAATTTCCTAGACCTATGAGGACTTTGGCTGCACTTCAGGGGCAAATGTCGACTAAGAGGCAATGCTCTTCGGGCAGTGGCATCTGTCATTTATTGTTCTATAAATGGTTTTGGTTTCATACGTTGTTTTACATGCACCTTGAAAGGAAGTCAAGACACTCTCTAGGTTTGGTTGTTTTTAAAAGACTTTGAATGCTATCATTTTAAAAATGTAAAAAAAATACATGTAAAATGAAGTTTTCTCAGTTCATAAAAGCCACATAGTTGTTTTATCTGAGTGCCTAATTACATAGCATAGCCATAGTATAATATTTTGTACCAGTCTTGATGTAGCAGGCGTTTGGTGAAATAAGAATTCAAATATACAGATTTCTAGTACCAAAAAGGACAGATCCTGGAAAAACTAGGACACAAATGGACCCTAGATTTAATTTCACAGTAAATATAAATTAATTTTCTGGGTCACTACATACAATATAAGTATTGTATAATTATTTATTGTATTATTATATGCAATTGGTTACACGTGGAAAGGGTAACTGCTTTGAGAATGCTGTACAGTACTGCCATTACTTGAATAAGGCCAATACAAAAGTACTAAACTAGAGAGAATCCTGCTCATAAGAAAGCTTACAATGTCATGAGTATAGCAGAGGGCAAAGTTAAATGTGACACCAAGGCCGCAGACTTGGGAAATTGAGGTAATTATATTGTTTTAAAAGTGAGGGAAATTTAATCCATGTGGAGGTAGCAGAGAGACAGTTGGTTACATGACATAGTACAGAAGGGGAGAGGTCGGGACAGAGATATAGATTTGGGTTACAAAAGAGACCAAGTAAGCTAATTAGTTCCCCAAGAGAAGAGGATACAGTGAAAAAAGTAGAGGTCCAAGAACAGATCTTTGTGGAACCCCAACATATAGGTGGAGTGGAGTGAAGGAAGTGCAGAGAGTTAGAGACACTAAAGGAGCGGTCTGATAGATAGAAAGTGAACCAGGAAAGTACTGTTTCACAAAGGCCAATGGAGTGAAGGGTGTGCAGGAGAAGAGGGTGATCACTGATATTGAAATCAACAGAGAGGTCAAGGATGAATATGGAAAACTATCCATTGGACATTGCTGTAAGCAGGTGCCAACTCTCCCTAATTTCCATGTACAGTCCCAAATTTTAAAAAAATATCCATGGAAATCTCTATTACTGCAAATGTCCCTATCCTTCAGTATTAATCTACTGTACATTTGATGTTGGCTCAATTAATCAGTCCTATCTAAACATAAAGGAGAACATTAATGCAAACAATTTTACATGACACTGCGCAGTAAAGGCGGCATTGCCCATGGCAACCAATCAGAAGTTTGATTTCATTTTCTAAGTTGAACTAAAAAGAAACAAAGTCTGTTTGGTTGTTATGGGCAATCAGAGCTGTGTTAATAAAGGGAAAAAAGGGTACTTGTCCTGGGCCCACCAGGACATGGGGTCCACTATTGGGTTTGCTAGTAATGGAAACTGGATGGGAAAGGCTCTTAAAGAGCTTAGATCTCACCTTGTCTCCTAGACAAGTGGTCCCTTCTATTAAACAGAGTTGTCTTTTTTTTTCAAATTGCTAGATCAAGGTGATCCTAAAATATCTTGGGTCAAAGAAAATGCAAAACAATGTTGTAACTCTTACACAGCTCTTTAGTATTCTGTAATTTGTATCAGTGGAAGCATAATTTTATTTCTGACTACATTATAAAAAAACATACAAATCATAATAAAAGAGCTATATAAGAAGAAAATAATCAAATAATTAAAATGTGATAGGTAACGTGGTGTCCAAGATCCTTAACAGATTAATCAATGACAGGAGTAATGGTGGGCATCGTCTAAGGGATATGTGTCTTTATAACTGGTTTACTTATATTGTAGGGGCTGGTGATACAACAGTGTGAGGGAGGGGGAAACATCATATGCAAATGATGAGTATAGTGAAATGGGAAAAGATCCTACAAGGCGAGAGGAGTTCCCCATACAAGACATTTTAAAGAGTTCACACAATCAAGAAGTTATTCAATCAGAACCAGAGTTCGCAGATGTATTATATGTTTGCATTTCTTCTTGATATAGTTTCCCTTATATTTACAAAACATATGTGAGCTCAATAATGTGATCTTTGTCATGGACCCATTGATTTCTTAAAGTGATCATATGAACAACACCATATATTCTGCACTGTTATCTATTAAACAGTTTTCATAAATTATTCTCATAGTGTCCTGTGAAAGCCACTAAGCAGATAATGGTATGGAAGTAGTGTACCTGGGATGATTAGCATAAACAACCCAAAAGAAAGGTAAATATATTTAGAAAATCATGTTTTCGTGGTGCCTACATTTTTGGTTTTTTTCAGCATTTTAGATAATGATGTGCCACAGTTTGTGTTCCAAGCAGAACATCAAACATAGTATATTTAACATTTAAGAAAGATTCTGTCTGAACCAACATATATTTAATAACTGCATTAAAATATTTTACTGTAAACTGAATATACTTTGGTGCATGCCAATGATTGAAGGAGTGGAGACTGAGTATAGCAGTCTGTAGACCTAATATTGCATAATAGAAGGCTAATGTAGGATGTAAGTAAGGCTAGGTCCATGTATGCTATATTCACCAACTAAAACCACCCATAACATACCACCTCCATCCCACAGAGTGCATGTGTCACAATCTTACCTGTTTCCTGTCACAGCGCTGTCCATTCTGTCACCCTTCTGGGTGTCAGCGTCATGTGACCACAGCTGAGAGCAGGGATTTCTTATCTCCTTTACTATTTAAACTCGCTCTCACACTGGAGCAATGTCAGAGCAACAAGTTACCTAAGCTTATCTGACTCCTTGTTCTTGTGTGATCCACCTGGTGCTTTGCTTCCCTAGGCTTTCTCCCCCTGATTTTCCCTAAATTCTGCTGACAGTCTGTATACCAGATCCTGGCTTGTTGACTATTGTTTACTGAATTGTACCACTGTGTTACATCTACTGGCAGGCCAGAGGAGCTCTTGGCAGCTAAGACCATCCCTTGCAGTAGTTATTGGAAAACACCAGGAAACTGATTATATTCCACACCCATGGTCGACCAGCACCAATCTAGGTTAACACAAAGAATGCTAACACCTTTGGTATGTTACAGTTTGCTATGACCCAAAATGGCTTCTGGGGACAATCCTTCACTTAGTGCTCTACTACATCTTGTGGGCAGCATAGAGAAACAAAAATTCAACCAGGAACACCTGATGACATTTTTACAGCGCATGTCCACACTGATGAGTAAAGCACCCTGGCCGCTTCTGGGCAATCTACTGCTCTTGCGCAACCAACATTCTTTCCCACAGTTACCTCTCATTTGTGCATTTCCAACCCACCTAAATTTGATGGAGATCCTAGACTATGAGGAAGGGTTTTGAACCAATGCACGATCCAATTCAAACTTCTCCCTGGTAATTTCACTTCTGAAAAAACCAAAGTTGCTTATATTATTTCCAACCTTTATAGAAAAGTGCTTGCCTGGGCCTCAGCTTTATGGAAAAGGAGTGCTCCCTTGCTACATTATTATTATTATTCTAGTTTTTTAACTGCATTCAAGAAAAACTTTGATGAACCAGGCAGAGTGTTCAATGCTGCCACAGGAATACTTAGCCTGCATCAAGTTCACCTTTCCCTAGGACAATATGCAATTAATTTTAGAACAATGGCCTATAAACTCCGTTGGGTTGATGAAGTTTTATTTTCAACCTTCTGGCAGGGGTTATCCGATCGGATCAAAGATGAGCTAGTCTCAGAGGAACTACCCTTTGCTCTGTGCAACAAAGTAGAGCTTTGCTTGAACATGCACATGGGAGTGAACACGAGTAACTTCCCGTCTAGCTCCCCAATTCGAAAATCCTGGGGTTCCCCCTGAAGAACCCAAGCAGTTGGGCCGATCTTGCCTCTCTGGTGAAGAAAGAGAGAGAAGGTTAACGAATAAGCTATGGTTATATTGCTGAGACGCCGACCATTTCCTTGGAACATGCCCCAAGCGTCCTGTACATGACAAAGCCTTACAGTTTCTAGAGAGGCCACATTAGAATCATCTGGCTACTCTCCTTCATCTTCCCCTAACTCTGATTTCTTCATTTTTGTTGTCCTACATCATTCCTCAGTATCTGTTCCGGTGTCTGCCTTCCTGGATACAGGGGCAGCGGGCAACTTAATTTCAACTCCTGTTGTCATTAGGCTTGCCCTTTCTACAGTTCCCATTGAAAAACCTGTCTATATCACCACCGTTGATGAAAGCAAAATTGCTGGGGGACTTATTAAAACTCTCTTGGCTCCCTTAAGTTGGATCCATGCATAGAGAATCCATTTTTTTTCCTTATCATTGCTAAAGCAATTAACCCTGTGGTATTGGACCTACTGTGATTTCACTTCAATTCTCCTACCCTTGATTGGGAGACTGGGCAAATTCTCTATTTGGGATCACGTTGTCTATCCCAATACCTTCAGAAGGCAGTCCCTCCCACTCACTTGTGTAACTCTGATCTAGCCTCAGACTTTCTTCCTCCCCAGTACCAAAACTTTTCCAACATTGTAAGTGAACAAAATGCTGCCAAGCTTCTACCTCACTGGGTATGGAATTGTGCTATTGACTTACTCCTTGGTAAAACTTCTCCTCGAGGTTGTATGTACCCATTATCATTTCTGGAAACCGGGGTGGGGAACTGGGATGGGCACTTTCAATATTTGGTTATGCCCTTCGGCTTATGTAATGCTCCAGCCATTTACCAGAGTTTTATTAACAAGTTTTTCCGAGATTTTCTGTACTGTTTTGTAGTTCTACAGCTGGATGATATTCTCATCTTCTCACAAGATCTTCAGTCCCATCGTAAATATGCAACTGAGATCCTCCACCGCCTCAGAACAAATCATCTGTTTTGTAAGCTGGGTTATATATATTTAGGCACTGGCCTTCACATGGACCCAACTAAACTCAAGGCTATCACCGATTGCCCTAAACCTTCAGGATTGAAAGCCATGCAGCACTTTTTGGTATCTGCAAATTATTATAGTCAGTTCATCAATGGGTATCCTACTTTGGTATCTCCCATTACTTAATTAACCTGGAAAGCAGCCAATGCAAAAAAAAAAGTCCACCTGAAGCAGTCCTAGTCTTTAACATCTCAAGGAGGCCTTTTCATCAGTGCCCATCTTGCAACAACCCATATCTTCTTGGAAGTGGATTCATCAACCTATGGAACAAGTGCAGTCCTCTCTCAAAAAGACTCTTCAGGAAAGTTTTAATCCTTGTGGCTTCTTCTCTCGTAAACTTGTATCTGCAGAAAATAATTATATGATAGGAGATAAGGAGCTGTTGGCTATCAAATTGCCCCTCGCAGAAAGGAGACATATCTTGGAGGAAGCCCAGTTTCCAGGATCCATCTACACCGATCATAAAAATGTATTGTACTTACAGACAGCTCAGTGTCTCAACACTCGTCAAGCAAGGTGGTCATTATTGTTCTCAAGTTTTAACATTATTCTTACTTATCGCCCTGGCTCCAAAAATAAGAAGGTGCATGTCCACTCCTGATCCTTCCATCCTGCTGATACTCAACCCTTCGAAGAAAATAAAGTTATTTTAGATCCCAGATGTATTGTAGATATAACTTTCTCTGAATTATATAGTTACAATTGCCCTCTGAGTGAGACTTTATCCACCACAAACTACGTCCCAAACTGTTACAATGGGACCACACCTCAGTTCTCTGGGCATGCTGGCATCAAGAAAACCAAAGATTTACTTTCTAAAAATTACTGTTGGCCTTCTCTTTGTTGTGAAGATACTGGGTTTAACGTAACCTACCTACCCAAGGTTCAAAAGCTTATTTAACAAAATGGTAGCACAAAACAGCAATAAACACATTTAAAAAATAACTTGCAACAAATAACACTACAGTCTGGCACAGACAACATATAGGGTATAATGAAAACACCTCACCAGTATCCTAGTAACTTTCAGGGACTGTCTATCAATCCAAGCTTATCCCCCTCTCCCCTTTAAGGCTAGGTAGCGGCTTCGGTCACTGTCACTCTGCTTTCAGCGGACACACAGCTCCCCAAGACCTGGAGAGGTAGATCAGGGCAACAGCAGTACTCCAGTGACCGATTGTCCCTTTCCTGTCAGGGCAGAGATCTATATCTCAACGCTAGACCTAACTTCAGTTATCACTTGAAAGTGAATGCCAATTTCCTGTCCTCTTTAGCTGTCTTTTAAGCCCAAAAATAAACTCATCAGCAATTTCAGGACCTGTCTGATTGGTCCCTTTCTGTGTTTACCTTTTCCCAGGTAAACATACCAACAAAGAGATAGCAGATGAGTCACTCCTGATTTAATTAGGACCAGGTATTGTTCTGTGGCTATACAGCAGAGTTTGCTTAAATAGGAGAGATCAGGATCCAGACATCTTTACATTTAAATACACAAGGTAGTCTTCTGCCAATAAACATAGAGCTCTGTCTGTGGGCCTTTTCTCATGCTAGCACACACAGACCCACAGCTAAAGGAAGACAGGAGACCAGCTGGTGTGATGTGCATTCATACAGGACAGGTGGACAATAACCCTTTTGCCTAGACTGAAACAATGGACTAGTCTGCAAGATAACGATAAATGCTTGCAGACATTTTACTACTTTCAAAATAGAATATACACAAGTCTAAATATGACTGAGAAATATGGGGAACCAGAGGGCTAGAAAAAGTATATGTTTTTATAGTCCGAAGTTTGTGAGAAACGAGGTGTAGACAGGTTGAGGCGATATTAATACTTAGTTTCTCCACATTCGTAATGATACAAAGATCTTCATCTCTTCATGCTATGAAGTTAGCACCTCACATCTTATGCAGCAGAAACTAGAGGGCAGGCTGCAGGGTAATATAAGTCTGTAGTCGTGATCTTCACTATGCGGCTCTCCATCATAAATTCCCCTTATATTGTTGACATTCTTGCTTTTCCACCGTTGACAAAAGTGACTCAATCACTGTGTGCTTTCCATAACAATGTAGAACTTATTAAGTAACAAAGAAAATCAGAGAGTTGTCTTGTGTGAACTGTGTAAAGGCTGGTAACAGGGTAGCCTAGGGAGGTTAAGATGGCAGTTGATAAATTTTATAAGTTTGTATGAAGAGAATGCTTGAAGGTTTAAAGACTAAAGGAAAGTCTTATTGTGCGAGGACGAACAGTCCACAAAGTGGGTGCAACCCCCTAAAAGTCCAGTAACCGGGAATGAGAGCAGGTAATGAGTGTGATGAGAGATACAGATTTTTGTGCAGAACTGAGATATCGAGTTGGGCAATATTTTGAGACAAGTCAAGAGATGTATGCTGATGCAGTTTTATCGATTGCCTTGTTTGTTAGTAGAAGTATTTCATATGGTATTCAGTAATAAACAGACTGACATAACAGCTCATCAGTGAAGAATAAACATGGAAAATCATTCTAGCCATCACATGCAAAATAGATTGTAGGGGTGAGAGTCTAAATCAGGAAAGACCAGCAAGATTGCTAATACAATAGTCAATGAGATGATGAGTGGATGAATTTAAGTTTTTTTTAGATATGAGAGTATTCCGAAAATGTTTTTTTAGAAGTCTGTAACCGGATGTAGCTATAGATTGTATGTTGAAAACAAAGTATAGTTCTGAGTCAAAGATCACACCTAGACAGAGAGCTTGTGGGGTAGGATTTATTGTCATGTGGTCACTGAAATAGAAATATCAGGTAGGTAACTTCTTTTGGCTGGTGGGAATGTTATTAGCTCTGTTTTTGAAAGATTCTGTTTGAGTTGGCGAGAGCACATCCAAAATGAGATGGCATTCAGTAAATCGGGCTAGCACAGATAGTGAGAGATCCAAAATCCAAAGGAGCTTATTAGTTTTCCAAGAGTAATGTGCAGTAAAAGTGCATGCAGTGTTAGGGTAATCAATTGGAAATTTAAAAAGGGACAGATGAGATGACTGCCCATGGTCCAGGACAACAGGGAACCCACATTTTTGGCCCAATCCATCCTGGACGTCAGCTGGTGGTAACTTTTCTTGAAACATAGTTGGTGTTGAGGGATAAAAATTTATAAAGTAGTATCTTTTTATTATATGTAGGGTTATTAATATAATGTAGGTTTGGTGGTAGCTATTAATATGATGTAGGGTCTGATAATGTGATATGGATCAATCTGTGGGTGATAGAATAGAGGGGGACAAATAAGCCAAGGGGTCAAAGCCAGAAGAGTCACAAAGGTACCAGGCAATGAGCTGGAGTGTAGTCAAGAATGGAGGCAGGGTCTGGGTCAGGAGTTAAGCAGCGAAGCTGAGGAACAAGCTGTGGTCAATAGTAGGAAGTCAGACACAGGATAATCAGAAGAGCAAGCAAAACAGGCAAGACAACAATGAACTGCAACAGATTACTTGGAGAGGCAGACTTATCATGGCAGCGAACAGGTGTGGGTGCTGATTGGGGAATGAGTGAGGTGTTGTGTGTAATGATGAGACAGCAGCACCTCTAGTGGTAGAGGGGTACTTCAGGTCAGATACACACAAAGGCAAAGTTCAAGCATAGTTCTTACCAGCAGTAGCTGCAGGAGGCAAGCAGTATCTCAACAAAAGATGCTGCTGTGCAGCCGGAGGCAGATCGTGACAGTAAGATTGTGAGCAGGGCCCTCTTACCTAGCTGTCTGTCTGTATTACTACAGAGTATGTTGTCACTATATAAATAAATTATTAGGGAAAAAAAATAATGTAGAGGGGCCAAGCATTACTCAGCTGCTCTGATAATACTGGCCTGTAGTGGTTATTGCAACCTCTTTGCAGAGCCAGGCTCTGTCGTTCAGTGCATGGGTGAGCTAGCTTGTTAGCTCTCACATGGGTTTCAATTCTGTTGGTTATAAAATAAAAATAAGTGTAACAAAAACACCCACACACATAAACAATTTCATGCATACTATGTCAATTATTTTATTTAATATACCGGTACTTTATTTTAATAATTAAATTAATATTATTGCATCTATACTGTATTAAGAAATATTTATTTCTAGGAATGCTTTTTTTCTGATAATGCCATCCTAAGATTGGATGACAAGCCCAGGCATTACCGTTAAGCAAGAGCTGGGGGGCTTAGCTTTTTGATAAATAGAGACAAAAGTTACTAGAGATGTTCACAGACCCCCAAGTTCTGGTTATGGCTTTGGTTTTGGATCTGGATTAACTACGTCTTTTGGTTTTGGTTTTGGCTTTGGTTTTGGATCCTTATTATTTTTCTAAAATCCCTATTTATTTTGCTAAAATCACATCATTTTGCTCTTTTTTTCCCTACATTATTATTAACCTCAATAACACTAATGTCAAATCATTTGCAGTCAATTTTGACCACATCACAGGTCACAATATTATTTTCTCATCTTTCAAACAAAGACTGTAGCGACCTGGATGGATGCTAAACGATAGAGCAATGACACAAACACATGGCAGTTCATAGCACATATAAGTAACATTGCCACACAGAAGTGGCAGAAAAGAAAAGTGGTGCAAGATGGAATTGTCCTTGGGCCCTCCCACTCACCCTTTGTAAGATATTGAAAAGGACATGTACAGTTTTACAAACCAAGCACTCCAGCGACAGCAGTGCCACCTTTGTGGCTGAAGTGCTTGGTATGTTTGTGCCCCCACAAAACAAGCTACCAATAGTTTAGCTGCCTTAAGCCTAACAGTGCTGTCAATGAACTCTAAATTATTAAACCATGTCTGCTTGAGTTGCATCTTTAATCTTCTTATCCTCTGTGGATACCTCTCTCTCATCCCTGAAGACCTGCCAAACTTATGTAGATTCAGCAATGGATATTACAACTGGAGTGGCATTAGATCTGCTTCAGACAGACTGTGACACGGAACTGTGGGCAGCATGGAATCTGTCATATTGGAATACGCTGCATTGAACAGAGATTTAAACCAATATATAGATGCAGTTGAGGAAGTTGTACTTATGTTAAAACGTGACCCACCGGATGAGATCCCGGATTTAAGAGAGCTTGTACACGAGTGATACACTGACCTTCAGAAGAATAATACAGAGGAGGCCCTTAGGCAGGATGATAAATATAAAAATATATGACCAATATTTACAGTGCTCTATTAATCAAAAAGCAGCCAAAATCTTGAATATAGAGGTATACGACCTAAATAATGATGTAATATAGTATCAAGACATTCAGCGCTCATTTATACTCAAACATATGGAAAACAGAACTCAATATGAATATAAGTTCATATAAATCAAAAAAATGTCCGTGATATATTTAATCTCCAATATTATGAACTGCAAATGAAGTAGTGGTTTCGCTGTGCGGGTAGTAGCTTCAAAGTGATATACTCCTCACCAACACCATCGTAATTGTAATAAAGGATGGGTTCCTACCAGATAGCTGGATAATTAGGCATTCAGAATGCACAGAAAGCTTCTTCCAAATAGTGGACTACCGAAACAGGATTCCAGTACTTCACGGAGATGAAGGGAAGTACTGGAATCCTGTTTCGGGCCACAGACAGCATCTCCTGCACATTTCTGTCATTTTTTACAAAGCTCCGCACCATCAAGTTCATTGTGTGAGCAAAACAAGGAATGTGATGAAATTCACCCAGCTGTAATGCTCTCACAATATTGGTGGTGTTATCAGAAATGACATATCTTGAGGACAGTCCAAGCGGGATAAGCCATGTTGCAATGACATAAGTTAGTTTTTGTAACAGATTGTCAGTTGTATGCCTCTTAGTGAAGCCGGGGATACACAGAGTAGCCTGCCTCTGAAAAATGTGACGTACTTGGGTACATGCTGCTGCTGTTCCTGCTGGTGAAGGCAAATCACCAACCCAGTGTGCTGTCACAGTCATATAATCTTTAGTTTGCCCAGTTCCGCTTGTCCACATATCTGTGGTTAAGTGTATAGTGGGTAGAATGGCATTTTATAGCCCAATAATAACATTTTTACGAACCTTCTAGTAGAGGTGAGGAATAGCTTTTCTAGTAAAATAGTGTTGTGATGGAATTTGGTAACGGGGACACAAGACCTCAAGTAACTGTCTAGAACCAGCTGCATTTATAGTGGATATTGGACACAGATCTAATACTAGCATAGTCGCCATGGCATTTGTGATTCGCTTTGCGACTGGGTGACAGCTTTCATGCTTGCTTCCTCTTGCAAAGAATTGCAAAGGATTGTTTAACAGTCAATTGTTGTAAATTACTAGTAGTCTTCTTCTTGGTCTGCTTCTGGAATGAAGATTCACTCTCAGCATCAGCAGCAGCAGCAGTGGGACTGACGCTCAAGAATTCTTCTGAGGAATCCAGGATAGTGGAGGAGTCATCTAGCCTTAGCTTCTTGGATGCAGGACTAACTCTGATTGCTACTGAGGATATTGATGAGGACGGTGTTGTGGGAGTAGTTTGCAGGTTTCTGGATCTAGCTTAGAGAAGGGACCTAGCTGATGCTGGACTGCTTGTTGTCATATTTTTAGCAGAAGTTTCCGGTTTTCCCAACAGCTTGTCATGAACTCACTTCAAATGGAGTAACATGGATG
The DNA here is from genome assembly GCF_038048845.1 of Mixophyes fleayi. Taxonomy (NCBI): domain Eukaryota; kingdom Metazoa; phylum Chordata; class Amphibia; order Anura; family Limnodynastidae; genus Mixophyes; species Mixophyes fleayi. Next base: position 52,828,002 of record NC_134409.1, on the reverse strand, counting down.
AGGTTCCCAGATGGATAAGGTCCCTACCTCTATTGAATGTAGCTTTGCAAACGCTACAAATGGCTAGACAACTGTTGTAAGGATTTGAGTAAAAAAAATCCACACATAAGAGGTGGATTTTTTGGTCTTATGCCCAGGCATGACAATGGCCTTCTTCTTATCACGTGCAAGAACTGCTTCCACTTTTGCAGGACTTACACAAACAACATCATCCTCATTAGCGCCCTCTTCAGCTACACAAATATCCCCCTCATCCTGTTGCAATTCCAAAATGGCATCCTCAATTTGTGTATCGCCGGCTACGCTTGGGCTGTTCATGAACACATCTGCAGAAATGCTGAAAAGGGTCTTCTTTATGGGTACACTATCAGAAAGGTCAGGCTTACATATAGCACTCGTGGATAGACTCTCCTCAGGGATTTGTGTCATTTCGGAATCTGAACATACATTTTCCTTTAAAGGCTTACTGTTTTCCTCCAGCTCGGCTTTTACACGTAAAAGTATATGGGCACCACTTTTTGAGTTAGAATGACAAGCTCTTGCTTGGTCATGACTGACCTTACAAGACGATGCCTCAGTGACATTTGCAGATCTAGCACTCATAGAGAAAGGCGAAGACCTCATTCTTTCCTTGCAACTGCGTGTGTAGAATGGCATGTTGGCAATTTTATTTTTTTCTGCAGTTAACTTTTTTCTTTACCAAAGTAAAAGGTGTTTTTTTTATATTTTTGTTTCCCTTACTTAAAAACACTATGCACTTTAACATAGGCTTCAGCAGATGACGTGGAAGGATTACTATCATCATGACTGGTGACAGCAACTGCTTGCTGTTCCTGGTCTTCTGTGTACTGCTGTGAATCTATTTTGATAACACAGTACAATGTGACTGCAGATTTAAACCCAGACTGTCAGCCCTTTTATTTCTATTTCAGCAATGACAATTAGAAATGGAGCAATGGAGCTCTCCTGAATGTCACTGGAAACTTTGAAGAACAATCCTACCCCTCCTCTTTCTTTTCTAGCTATGACGCTGCCCAACTGCACTAGAGACTGCCAAGAACCGTTCTGTCTCCCTCTGTGTAATGGCGCTGGATCACCGTGGAGGGCTGTACTTATAGAGTGCAAAACTCGCGAGATTCGACGACGTGACAATGACGTTTTGCTTTGTTTTCAATTCCGAGGGTTCGCGAAAGTACAGAGCCGGCTCTGCTCGGTACTCGGATTGGTGACCTTCGGATGTGTTTGTTTCTCGGGGAACTGATCCTGAGCATCTCTAATAGTTACTATATAACATTTAAATATTTTTTAAAATATTTTTTCCTCCATAGCTTGAATTTTAAAAGCCGTATACCGTGCAGAACAACCACAAAAATGTGCAACTAAATGTTCTAAAATCCCTATACTTCTTGCTGTCTTCCATAATGCTGCTCTGCTGTAGCCTGGAGAGACCCACAGTTCACCATGGCAATGTATAGAAGCTGACAATCTATGAACTTTATTATATATTTATTATTGGTGTGCCATTATTGTTTTAACAACAGCACAGTGCTTTGATTGTTATTTTTGTTACAACACAGTATTTCCTTTTTCCCTGTAAGAGCACCCAGTCAGTGATACAGCGATACAGGAGGATATTGATACAATGTAAAGATGAAAGAATGAGATAAAAGCAAACATGCGACCAGGGAATATTAATATTTAATAACATGAAGAGAGACAGAGTACACTGGGCTGAAATGAGATAAAAACCTTGGATTCGTGAAGGATAACTAAGGACAGTTGGACTCAGTCTGGCTATTTTAGAATGTGCTCTGTACATCCAGACCCTGTTTAATCCTATCTGTTATCCTCTGTGTGAGCCAGAAGCATTTCTACATTCATTTTCTGCTTGCTTACAATGAGTAAAAATTCACCCCTGCAGTTAATTTGAGATTTAAATGTCATTTTTACTGTTGTTCTGAATATCTGAAGGTTGAATGGTGTTTGTTTGGTAACACTTTTCAGCTGGTAACTAACAAAATGTGATAAATGTACTGTAGATGATTGCCTTCCTGCTAGGATGTACTGCAATGCCACAGAGGTGTTCAGGACTACAGACGGAAGGCAGTATTTCAACAAAACACAATTTGACAGAGTATGGATTTAAAGCTGTTCTTGTTGTTATGTTTTTCCACATTCTTACCCACTTTCCCATTGTTCTGCTTGTTGGGTCTTGTATGTATCTTGATGTGTAAATAGTTTGGCAGAAGTGCAATGCGTGACCACAGGTTTGATCACACTTGCAAAAGACCAGTATAGTCTATGGAATAGTTATTTATGAGGATAAACCTATATAGCAGAGGCCATCCTGAGATATTTTACAGATTAAGAGAAGATAGTTCAGGTTGTGGCTTTAGATGCAGTTTAAGTCATGTTGTCTTGAAATGTTTAAAGAAAAACATTTGGGTCCTGATTTGGCACCTGATTTGTCAGGGAACGTAAATGACAATTTTGTGCGCATGATCTGCAAATTTAATCTGTGCATGTCCAGAACTTGAACCATATGCAACAAAATGCAGCAACGTTCAATTTACCTTCGTACGCAGAGGACACTTACTACAGCTTACCATTTCTGGAAGGGAAAGGGGCGCGGAAGGAACATTCATAGTCAGTGTACAATAAGGGCGGGCCGACTCAAGCGCATGCAGCCACGTTCAATTCAAGTCTTGGGCATTTCTAAGGTACCTGTGTTTCTACCGTATATCTTGCTCCAGCTACAGGGCAAGTCCTGATTGCCAGTGATGACAACCACGTATACAAGTTGTAACATTTTTTGCAATCAGGAGAAAATGTAAACATTTATTTTATGTTCAGCAGACATTAAGAACATGCAAATAAATGTATTTCATAGAAAAAAATACTTTTTTTTAACTGTTTTATCTCCAATGCCTATATTTTTAACAGATGAAGTATTTTTTTCTTTTGTGCGTTCTTCTGCAAATTTATATTACACATAGGCAATGGACGTATCCTGCAGTGTCTTGTGTAGCAGAGCTGAGCAGACATACACCCGAATTCATCAGCGCACATATCTTAAGATCTGTTCCTTGTCAAATTCGGTCGTGTATATGCCCGAATTCCGTGCATTTTAAAACAAACACATGGGGGTAAATATATTATGGTCCGGTTTTTTCAACTCGCAGGAGATCGGCAAGTTGACAGCTAAAATTTAAAGCGGCACTGGCTTGTAAAGGCAAACTTGTCTTTACAAGCGAGCGCCACTTTAAATTTTAGCTGTCAACTCGCCGATCTCCCGCGAGTTGAAAAAACCGGACCATAATACATTTACCCCATGTTGCGCTTAGTATACGTGCCTTGATGAATCAGGGCCTTGATATCTAGAGCATACATCATTAATGCTCCTACCGCAGTGGTTTTCTAGCTGGTGTTCAATAGTAATGATTAAGCATACTTGTCAACTCTCCTGGAAAGTCCGGGAGACTCCCGAAATTTGGGTCAGTCTCCCAGGCTCCCGGGCAAGCTGGCATTTCTCCCGCATCCCAATCTCCCCGAGAATCGCGTCATTTGTGATTAAGAGGGGCAACAACATATTTATTGGGTTCATATATCTGTTAGTGAGCTGTAAGTATGAGAATATTTGTTTTCTGCTATGACAGGCTGAATAAGACCATTGATGGACAAAGATTAATTTTCACTTACCTTAAGTGGAATAATCACCTTAGCAAACCTTTGTTTATATGGCTTGGTGTGGCATATCAATCAATTTTTAACAAATCTGTGTTTCAGTGTTCTCAGTCAGACTAACACTATTTGGAATCCGCCAATGCTAGCCTCAGAGATATTCCTGCTGGCTTCCTATCTGGTGAAGAGTGGGGAGTGGAACGCGCACAGCACACAGTGTGGTTGCACACATAAAAACAAAAAATAAGTGAAGGATTATAAAAACTGTACCCACTATTATGGTAGTGGGATGGCAAAGAGCTTGGCTGCCACAGCTGTCCAGTGCTAGTGGACCTTACCAGTGGTGTCCTGCATTTATAGACTGGTGTCCTATATATAGAATTACTGTGGACTGAGGATGGATGGCAGACACATGAGTAAAGTTTGGTGCACTGTACTTATTTATATCTATGTTAGAGTTTGTGAAGAAATATTCTCACACTCAGGTCTCTGTGATAGTACTGATTCTATTCTTATTAGACTAAGAATACAGAAAAAGTCTGGTAACCACGTATGCAAACAGAAATATGCACACACGTAAAACACTAACAAAATACATGTTCCTGGCTATCTAATAATGTTTTTCAAACATGCCCATCTGCCCACTAGCTAATCTCACAAAGACCACATTTGCTTCTGTCTTCTGCCTGACAGCTGTCATGACGTCACAATGCTGCCAGGAAACGGACAGATCTGAAAATATAGTGCTTCACTGTAGGAGCACCGCAATGCAGACCTATGGTCTGCAAGAAAGCTATATTGTGAGTGAGTGACTGCCCATCTGCCCTGGGCAATCGCACTATATGCATTAACCTAAATAATAATCTCTCATTCTAAGACATTATTGATGTCTACTCTGCCACAGTGCTGCCCCCCTCAGAGGCTGGCGTACTAGGCAGCTGCCTAATGGTAACGCCATCCCTGACGGTACTTGCCATATGCAGATGGACAGAACACACTACAGGATACGCACAATGCATATGTGCAATATGAAATCCCATTAGAATGTATGGAGAAAAGTAAAGTATTAAATACATTACCAACTCTTAATACTATAAACATTAAGAAAAATACATTTGAAAAAAATCATCACTTTTTTTGTATGAAATACATAAATTAAGATGTTTTTTATGCCTACTATATATACAATCCATTTTTACAGTTTGTCTTAATTGCAAACATGTTCTGGCATTCATAGCATGATGGGTCATGAGTTTGAATCCCGACCATGGCCTGAGCTGTGTGGAGTTTGTATGTTCTCCCTGTGTTTGCGTGGGGTTCCTCTAAGTGCTCCGGTTTCCTCCCACAATCCAAAAACGTACTGGTAGGATAATTGGCTGCTATCAAATTGACCCTAGTCTCCCTCTCTCTGTCTGTGTATATGTGTTATAGGGAATTTAGACTGTAAGCTCCAATGGGGCAGGGACTGATGTGATTTGTTCTCTGTACAGCGCTGTGGAATTAATGGCGCTATATAAAGTGATGATGATATGTGATGGTCTTCACTGTCAATCGGCACTTACGCCTGCCCTGTTGCTGTTGCAAGTGATATGACTAAAAATCACGTACCTCAGAGATGCCCAGTGCTTGCATTGGACGAATGTGCTCGACCTCAGCACACTTTAAATGACCATTGTCATTCGCACCTACCCTCCCCCGTTCTGCACTTCAAGTCATAGGCAGTTGGCAGTGTTGTTTGCATTCACAGATCTAATGCATACACTTGCGTTCACTGGTGTAAAGTCAGTTTATGAACATGTGCAGATCAATTTCATGCAAGATACTGCACTCAACTGAACTTAAGTCTGAAGAGGAATCATGTTCACTATGTAAAATTAATTTGTAGCTTTCATATGTCTACAGTTCTTTTTTGTTTGTTTTTACTGGACATCTATAGATCGTACTTGCCAACTCTCCCGGAATGTCCGGGAGACTCCCGCATTTCGCGAGAGTCTCACTGACTCCTGGGGGAGTGTAGCAATCTCCCGGATCTGCCCACTTCCTAGTGAAGTGGGCAAAATTAGGTCCAAAACGCAGCAATTCACCGGGAATCGCAGCGTTTGGCCCCGGGGCCAAAATGATACGATTTCCGGAGCCCCGCCCCCTGCACGCCTACCTTCCCCGGCAGGCTCCCAGATCATACTTGCCATAAGTTGGCAAGTATGCTATAGATTTGGCCATTTTAAAATTGGAAAGCTAATATGTTTACATTAAAAGTACTCAAAGAAAATGTTTCCATAACATGTATTGCATTTGCACCCAAAAGGAAGCAAAGGGTAAGACTGGGTGTTATTTATGGGAGCATTTTTAAGGGAGCATTGTAATAAACAAAAATCCTAGTTTACATAAATGCCAATACAACAATACTGTTAACACTATTACTGCAGGTCCACTGCTGCTGTAAATAGATATCTTATAGATGAAATCATGTTATCGCTGAAAAGAATTATCCTCCTTAGATATAGGACTTTTCTTTATTACAAATGTGTTTAGGCTAGGTGATCCTCAGGTTGGTTTAATTTCTGTTTGAGTGAGCCACTGAGCTAAAAATACAGGGGATTTGTGGCATGCGTAAGTTCCCAGGCATGTAAGAAGATACTGAGCAGGTAGATAGTGTTCGTTATCTGAAAATGAGGAGCTGAATCCTCAGTACAATGAGGGGACATGTGGCCTGAAGCTTGCTGCAAGTGAGAGAGAGGCAGCATGAAATAATGGTGAGGCTGCTTGAATTGGCAGCTTAACTGGTGTGCACAGATGAACAATCCTTTAATTTTAAGCAGCTGTCATATAATAGAACTCTTGCGGGAAAAGTTTAAAAGTCAACTGAGAGAAAGACTTGTGCCACAATTAAATACCTGGCCTATTTCTCTGATGAAAAATCTAAAACATTTTTCCGGATACAGTATCTCATTATGCATGAACATATGTATAAAGTTGTTTAAAGAACCCTGAGAGACAAACAGTATGAGTGATGTGTGTGAAGTTGGATCTGTTGCATGATTTTATATAATACAGCATATATTGTGTGTATGTTTATATGTTTTGAAAATAGAGTTCCTATAAATCTAGGGTATTTTATTTTGTATACTATTGTCTTTGTGTTTTTTTATTTAATTGTTATGTGTACAAACTTAGTGTAGTATGTTTATGTTTTTTTTATAGCCTTCAAAAACAAAACAGTGAAGTATGTAGGAAACAATTGTATATTTTGTACAACGAGTTTTTCCATCACTGCATAATGTAACTGCCACAGATAAGGAGCAGATGAAAATTATATAGTATTTCATATCTATTTAAGTTTGTGCCGTAAACACCAGTGCATTTACCAATTCAATAGTTTTATTTTTTTATCTGTATATAAGATGCTATAACATACTTACCAGCTTCTTGAAGTCTTGCTCCGGGAGCCAGCAAGGGAAGGTGGGCGTGATGGGGGCGGGGCTTCAAAATTAGCGTCATTTTGGCCGCGCCCCATGATGGAATGACGCAAATTGCGTCATTTGACAGTAGGGGCTGAGCCAAATGCCGTGATTCCCGGTGAATTGCGACGTTTTTGAACTAATTCTGCCCACTTCACTAGTGAAGTGGGCAGAATTATGCCAGATGCGGGGGATTTCCACACTCTCCCGCGAGTCCGGGAGACTCTCGCAAAATTCGGGAGTCTCCCGGACATTCCGGGAGAGTTAGCAAGTATGTGCTATAACCAGCATGACTCACCTCCTGGGCAAAATCATCACGTGATCGATACAGTTCCTCACATTTGGAGGGAGGTTTACAACTCTCTGAAAAAAAGTATTATTTGACATTTACAGTACCTCTTAGCAGATATTCAAAAAATCATACATATAAACAGAACAAGGCCATATAAAGTTGACGAAGAAGGTGCAGGCGTGAGACAGAAAATAGAGGAAGCAGCTCTATTTCCTAAGATTTGCAGCTTTTTTGCTTCTTTCACAAACTGGATCCACAGATTCAAATGTCAAGATAAAAGTCATTGAAACATTTTCCAACATTTTTAGTAGAGATGAACGGTTTGGATTCTGAGAAATCTGACAGATGCGTGCCAAATGTATATTTGAGAATGAGGCAAAACATAATTTCTGGTAAAATGTCTGATCTTGCGAGTTTTGCATGAATATCTTCTATATAGCTCCCCCCTTTCCTGATCTCATCTGTCATTTTAGAAGAGAGAGAATGTGGTAAAGGGGGTGGCTGCAATTCTGTGTTAAGAAAACTGCTTGTAGAAGACAGTTTATTTCATACTTGCCAACTCTCCCGGAATGTCCGGGAGACTCCCGCATTTCGCTGGAGTTTCCCGGACTCCCGGGAGAGTGTGGCAATCTCCCTGATCTGCCCACTTCCTAGTGAAGTGGGCAGAATTCGGTTCAAACGCCGCGATTCACCCGGAATTGCGGCGTTTCGCCCAGCCCCCGCTGTAAAATGACACATTTTGCGTCATTATGTCACAGGGGCGGGGCCAAAATGACACAATTTTTAAAGCCCCGCCCCCTGCACCCCACCTCACCCCCCGGCAGCTCCCGGAAGCAAAGTCGAAAATGTTGGTAAGTATGGTTTATTTTGAGATCAGTTAGCTAGAATTGAGTTCAGATCAATTGGGTGCCAGAGAGTTTAGGGTAGTGGCTTTTGGTTGTTATATAGTATAGACATCTGAACTATTTTGTAGAGAAAAGAGATGGTGCTGTATGACTCTGAACAGCACACCCAAAAAACAAATAGATGTCTTACTTTTAAAATCCAAAGTGATTCGATCGGCAAGCAATTGTGTGAGCGGACCAATCCCACACATATATAAACTATGTGCACACATTGCTGTATGCAGACTGCCATTAAAATTAGATACAATCTCATATTGCATAACATCCTAGCGTTATCATTAACATAGATTGGTCCGCTGATATATAAATTATGGTGGTTAATATTATACACAATGATATTATTGATACATGCGATGCATCCTATAGCAGGACAATATCTAATATTCTATACATCAATTATTAGAATAATTTGAACAAAGATTGATATGTTTATCAGAACACTTGCTTATACAGATAGTGACTCTGCTATATCTTCTATCTGTGCCGTGTCTGAAAACAGAGACTATGGATTGATTATATATAGTAGCAGTGATAATTTGTACATAAGCTGTATGTCACGGGCACTAGGAGTCTTTACCCAGGGATCACCAGGTGATAGGCTTACCAGAGCAGTATAGGTGGTAATATGGTACTCTGGTAGCAGGGTGATCACGGAACAGGAAATAGCAGATGATGAGATGCTCAGGAAAGTCTATGACTAGCAGCACTGGAAATATGGAGGTAATAACACACGAGGAACTGTATGGACAAAGGACACGTGAAGGTAGTCAGTGGTCTGCGGTAGCAAGTTGTACCACTGCTATAGTGAGGAGGAATGTCCAACAGAAACGAGGAGGTGATGAGAGTCAGCGGTCTGCGGATAGCAAGTTGTACCGCTGTCTGAGTGAAAGAATGGAATCCAAGTGGAGGTATCCGGGGAGTCAGTGGTCTGCGTTAGCAAGTTGTACCACTGCTATGTGAGAGGATACTGGAACAGGTGATACCGGAAACAGGGATCAGTGGTCTGCCTCTAGCAAGTAGTACCACTGAATATATATGTGAGGAGGTGCACGGGGAGAGACTGCAACACCAGATATACACGGGCACCTTAAACTTGATCCACAGTAATATGCACAATATATATATATATATATGACTGAACAGCACTGCCATAATAGAAAGTCTCTTGAAGTAATCCGGCACGAGATAACACAGTCAATGATGGCAATAGACTCAGCGGATAGCAAACTCCAGAGGAGAACCAACACAGTCCAGCAAGATATGCAATACACCAGCACAGTCAATGAGAAGTATGCATACCGTGGTTCAGAAGCAGGCAGTCAGACAGGAGTGCAGAGATACCTGAACGGCAGGAGGCCGGCAGGATACAAAGTCCCTGGATGGGTGAAGCGGTGGTCTAGTAGGTGCAGCGCACAGGTAGGTAGACCAGCAGGGAAACAAATATACAGGAATCAGTAGAGCGTGGAACTGGACTCCTGGAGGACCCTGGAGAATGGCGATGGTCTAGCAGAGGGGTAAGTAGAGAGACACGAATCCAATGCTGACAGGCGGGTAGAGACCAGCGGGAACACAGGAAAGCGTGGAGAGCGGACCAGCAGTAGATGGATGAGTAGAGCTGAGGAGTAGCAGCAGCAGGTCTCTGCGGACACACGGAGGTAGCCAATAGCAACCAGCAGGTGCAGTAACGATGGCACACGGGAGAGCAGAGTTGAACTGGAACTGTTGATCACGGAGAGTAGCGGATAGCAATAGAAGCAGCAGTCTCGAGGAAACACGGGAGAGTTGAGATGAACTGAAGACTGAAGCGCACAGAGGCAGCGGATAGGAATCAGCCAAGCAGTCACGATGAAACACAGACGAGTTGCAGGTTGAAGACTGTAGTGCACGGAGGCAGCGGATAGGAATCAGCTAACAGTCACGATGACAACACAGACGAGTTGCAGGTTGAAGACTGTAGTGCACGGAGGCAGCGGATAGGAATCAGCTAACAGTCACGATGATGAACAGGTGAGTGGATGTGGATTGAAGGCTGTAGTGCACGGAGGCAGCGATAGGAATCAGCTAACAGTCACAATAATATATGGTAGAGTTGAAGTGGTTAGAAGACTGTAGTGCACGGAGGCAGCGGATAGGAATCAGCTAACAGTCATGATGATACACAGGAGGGTAGAAGTGGTATGGGAACCACAGTAGTAGAAGTGGTTTGGAAACCACAGAGGTAGAAGTGGTTTGGAAACCACAGAGGTAGAAGTGGTTTGGAAACCACAGGAATCAGCAGCGCTGAATAAACAAGGAAACACAGGAACACCTTCAGAGACTCATGGGGAATGAGACTCCAAGATCAGGCAACGTGGTGTTGACCACAGGTGCTTAATATAGGGAGTGTTGCCTGATCTGCCAATTAAGTTAAAGGAACATACACTGAAGGATTAGAAAGGGCTGCGCATGCGCAGTCCCTCAGGATGGAGGACGGCCAAGAAGCACTCACAGTCCGGTGAGTGACACTGTACCACATGCAAATGAATTGTAAAAGCCAAGTAGGCAGGAGAGTGGCAGATGGGAACACTATATATAGACAGTTAAGATCCATGAATCCACCTTCCCTTGAGAAAGTCCATCGGACGAAACGCGTTGGGTAATGCCCACTACTCATCCATTGGCTGAACACGATAACCGTAAGTGACGGGTACGTTACACAATGGAACGCAGGTGCCTTCCCCTCCAGCACCCGCTGGTACGGTGTGCTTGAAACACTCTGGAGCCTGTACACCGGACAAATCGTCATCTCCTCCAAGCGGACAGCTAAATTGCAAGTAGTACCTGGCGTACATTGGTCTCACAGAGTATAATATGCAGCATATGGAACTAGTGTTCTCATGAACTCATCACTTGAGCTACCCTATTAGCATTTCTTACACCGATTGGACCTGAAAGCTAGGAACATTGTTCATTGAATCCACAGTGACTGTGCTTCATTTGGACTATTACGCTATCACATTCTGATATACGATACCTTAACATTATGAACATCTATATGGAGATCTGAATGTGGTTTAGCTGGACTTTTTCAGTCTATACCTCTGATACTTCTCACAGCAGCCAAGCCTGGTTGGTTTTTTTATGTTATGTTATATTGTTATTATGCTCCAATCCTATTGGAAACACAGTTGATCTCTTGGATCAAATGATCCATATCTGTTTTATGGTATTATTGTATTTTAAGTTTTAATAAACTGTGTTTTATCCACGTCAGGTTTATTAGATTGACTTTACAATCACCAAGTAACACATAGGTGTGTTACAGGTTTGCATGTACATATTAAAACACACATTACAAAACATTACCACCGATTATTTGCATTATTAGATCTCGATTTACATATTAGTCAATGAGCGCTTAACTCTCCAGGTATACACAACAGAGAAGGTCCAGTTGTCCCAGTAACTTTTTCTCAGCTTTTTGACAGTATCCGATCCCATCAGAAACTGTCCTAAAGATGGGGGGAAGGTAATACTTCACTTTTTAACAGTGGAAGTGTCATGTTAAAACTTAACAATGCATTTCCCCTTCTTTATATGTATCTAAAAGTTTCCAGTATGGGAGGTTAGTGGTCCTTTAAATGACTTCCACCCAGACAACTTTGCAAATGTACACAATACCATTTTGAATGTTGTCATGCATTTAACATATATGGGATGTATTCATTATAAATGTTGCCATCACAAACAGGCAGATTTAGCAAAGTAGATCTACTGATAAACATTAAAAAAACAAGCAATTATTTCCTATTGTGCTGTTACAACTCAAATAAAAATGATGTATTCAGAGCTTTTGCATATAGAACAGATATACTATGTAATGTCATGGTATTCGAGAAAGAAGAGGGCTTAATTGCTATGTTAAATCAAATTTTGATCTGTCTTCTATGGCACTGTGTAATTTTAACATGGGAGGAATAGGCGGAAGTACAAAAATGTAATTACTATATTTTATTAAATTTTAATTATAGGCTAAGATACATTTTGCAATTTTTTCCTTGCAAGCTTAAATGTACAAACATCCTCTCAAACTATTGGTTGGGCCCATCAATTTCAACAACTAGATAGCAAAATGCTGTTCTCTGTTATTTTAATCAGATTTAATTTGTGCTGTGGGGCACCAACAGCCCTGTTCTTTGCCCTCCTTTTATACATCTTGTAGTTTATTTAATTAGATTATTTGGTGAATGAAAGGACATGTTAGTTGTGAGCTATATTTTGAAAATAAAGTAAGTTTTTCACCACTGACCTCATATTATCCTTGCTAAAGGAGCCACTTAGTGTATGTGGCAGCTTGCATGCAGGGCCTGATTAAGGGAATGGAGGCCCCTGGGCTAAGGGCGCCTCCATTCCCCCGTGAGGCCCCCATTGTGAGCCACCCGCCGCCCCCATCCCCCGTGAGGGCCCTCCCAAAGCGCTTACCTGTCAGTCCAGTCCTCCGTCCCCGGCGCACTGTATGCTCCTTACTGAGGAGATCTCGCGAGAGTTCACTCGCGAGATCTCAGTAAGCAGAGTACTGAGCGCTGGGGACGGAGGACTGGACTGACAGTGCTCAGCAGCATTGATCGGGCTGGGGGCGCCCCCGCCCCCGGACCGATCAATAATGCTGCTGCGGACTTTGAAGGGCCCCCTGGATGCCCGAGGCCCCTGGGCTATAGCCCAGTTAGACCTCGGGTTAATCCGGCCCTGCTTGCATGTTCTGGTTCATGGTGTACATGTGTAGTCCATTGACCCTAACAGAAGGCATGCCGCATGGCATTGATGTGTTTCACGTAGCTTCATGAGACACCAATACTTAGGCCTTTTTAAGGCAGGGCCATTTCTAGCTTCATGTCATTAGTGAACAAGGACAAAGTACTGTGGAAATTTGCATATATTCCAGAGAGCAAATATTCATGCACAAGTCAGAAAACTGAGAGTGTCAGTGACATGTAGTAAAGAGAGCACCAGAGGGTGGTCATGCAGGAGTAGAGATGATAAACATTTCCAAAACTATATAATATTCACCGTATTCCACATTTGGAAAGGAAATTTCCCACCACACAACAGATTTATCAGATTGTCATCATCCCAACTCTATTTACTAGCAAAAAAGTTCTCAAACTGCAAATTACGTAATGACATTCTGAGGAATGGCAAAGCAAAAACACTAGAAGATTAGATTGTATTGTATTAAGATTTGCAAAATTTTTAACATTGATTTAGCTCATCTCTACTCCGGAGCCAAATCATGTAAAATAAGGCTTGTTTTGAGGACATGGCTTTATTTTTTTTTAATCTTTTGTATAGTTGGTTTTGCTAGTCAAATACTAAGCCTTTCAAAACCGGTTTAGGCTTAACGTATAAAACTTTAAGTATATTTTTTTGTATCTAGCTGGAGGGATATAAGTCCATACATTAGGATATTATACCAAAGGTTGAAATAAAAATCTTTGACAACCAATTGACCCGAAGTTTGATTTTTTTTAATGACTCAAATAAGGTAATTTGTAAGTTGCAGATAGTTATCCCAACCTGTCTGTTCATTTGAGTTCATTTCAGTTGATCTGGAGTTTAAATTATGGGAAGCTAAGTATTATAAGTTAAGATTTTGAGTGTGAAAAAAGAAGACTGGGAAACCAGCACTAAAATCCCAGACACGTGAGGGGTGTGGTTTGTTTTTTCAGCTGTCAAAATGGCAACACACCTTACATTGATGTTAAAATAGTGAGAATAAGAGCAACATTTTAAAAATCTAGCCTTACCATCTAACAAACAGCCACTATTTCTCCCACGCTTAAAGGTAAGCACATGTGCAAGTCGCTTTTTACGAATCGGTACAGGAAGAAATTACATCACTTCTAATGTCCAAAGTAAAAATGCTGGTTTTAAAGTGGAAATGTCTGGACCCAGCGTCAGACTGGCCCAGCGGACTACCGGTTAAACCACCGGTAGGCCCGGCTACCGTACGGCCATACCCCCTTTTACCCATGGGCGGAGCTTACCTGGAGGCCCCTCACGAGGACCCGGCATCCTCTTGAAAAAGTACACATATCTCCTGTATACCTTGCTGTTATATCAATACTGACAGGTAAGTCACCTTGAATTAAGTCATTGTCAGCAATTCACTATTGTTCCGAGCGCTACATTCCGCGCATGCGCGGTCACAACACAGATTGGAGCCATCAGCGGGGAACTACCCAGAACCATACGTGATGTAAACCCCGAGACTGAACTATGCACTGAGGCACAGACTACAGGAGAATCTCCAAAACATAGTGCCCACATTACTCATACCCAGGAGGGAAGTCTGACTTTAGTTTTGCCTGCTGTAGCTGCTGGTATCCTCCTCTTGGTGGTCATAGTAAGCGCTGTCTGCTATGTACGGAGACGTAGAGAAAAGGCACACACAGGTGAGATCGGAGGTCCACTGGAGTTGGAAGGTGTTAAAACAGTACTTCAAGAGAAGGAAGAGTTTAAAAACTTGCCTGAAAGTCCAAATGGTCCGGAAAAAGGGGGGAGTCGGAAGAGCCTCTCATGCAGTCTCACACACCGCCCAGACAGGACACCCCTCCCTGCCTGACCCCACAACCATATCGACATCGCTCCTGCATTCAGCGTCTACTCAACCCATCGGGACCACGCACGAGACCCCTGGCATCCACCAGAGTGGTAGTCTGAAGCGTACTCACTACCATCAGAAGGTAATTGCACACTTTTGTCACACCTGAACGGGATACACACTCACCGTTACATCCCCTACTGTGCAATTCAGGCTGTCAGAGTCAATACAGACAGAAGCACTAATCGCATCCATCTACCAGCAGCACGGACACTCTTATCAGTGCCTATCTACCAGATTGTCATCCATTCATAACCTGCTCAGCATCCATAGGAATACTGCTCTACATGTTGAACACTGTAACATTTACCTCTGTTTAATACTGTGCCATGTTATAATACTGTGCCATTTCATACTGTCTACTGTTATATTTGCTGCATTTTGTACGAATCCTGTATATCTCTACTTATTCATCAATCACCCACCACATCTATCCCTGGTTCACATTGATCACTACTCATCAGTGTACTGGAGCGCAGGGTGACGTCCCCATCTACCTTAGTTATTTAGGAGTGTGGTTAACTCCCCTTCACCCAGCTGCTCGTACACCTTCGTTGCCATAGTGCATCCACCAGCTCTCCACCTCCTGTGAATATTAATTATTTAATGCCAGGAAAGGTCGTGCAAAATGGATGTATTAAACGTAAATGGTATTAATTTATTGCTGGGGCTGTTTGGAGGGAGGGTAATAGGTTTATTTATTAAATGGGAATACTATTAATTTAATGTTGGGGTTGGTTGGAGGGAAATAGATCTATTTATCAAATGTGAGCACTATTGCTTTAATGTTGAGGCTGGAGAGAGGCCTAATTATTAAATGTGGGTGCTGTTGATTTAATGGCAGGGATGGTTGGCGTTTCTAAATGTACCCATTATTTTTTCCAAATAGGGCCCTCAACATTCCAGGATCCAGACAAGTCGCAACTAAAGAAACCAGCAGCCACAGGTGGTAAAAGTGACAACAACAGGTAGGACAGTCTGTCAAATGTTCTGAGTCTAGTGCAGGCTTGGCTAACTTGTGGTACTCCAGGTGTTGTGAAACTACAAGTCCCAGCATACCCTTACAGCAATAAGCTGCTATATATTGGCAAAGCATGCTGGGGCTTGTAGTTTCACAACACCTGGAGTACCACAGGTTAGCCAAGCCTGGTCTAGTGGGACAATCCTGATTTTTGGTGACTGTTCTGCCCAATCTAAGGGGCAGGTCAAGACTGTGTATTCTGTATATATGCTTTATATACTACACTAAGGTGCTAGCTGTCCTTCGTGGACTGACCACTCCCCCTCTAGTGTCCGGTCCCACCTCTATGATGGCTGACCACACCCCCTCTGGTGGGCCCATAGTGTTGCAGTCCTCCGGTGGGCCCTTCATGCCCCAGTCCGACACTGTCTGGACCCACTGCCTCTATAATGTGACAGGTCCAGCCATTGCCACTTTAAAACCGTCATTTTCACTCTGGCCATTAGAAGTGACGTAATTTCTTTCATTTCATTTGTGAAAGTCGCATTTTACATGTGCTGGGCATTAAGTGTGGTGGCTAAAGTGTCTGTCTGTTAGATGGTAAGTCTAGATTTTTTGCTTGTCGCTCTTATATTCATCGCTATTTTAAAGTCACTGTAAGATGTGTCGGGATTTTTACAGTCAGGTAAATGGCTACCAACGCACATAAGAACCTTAATTAAGACAATACTGACATTTCAGCAGGGCAGCCCTAAAATGAGAGAACAACAGAAAGATATGTGGGAGACCTCAGTCTGGAGATGCTGGCCAGCACTAATTAAGCAATGTAAATTGGTCTATTACCCTGGTGCAAAACTATATACACCAGTGTACCACTTTCTTCGGCACTACTAGTTCAGAGCAGACTGAACTGAAGTTCTCTGAACGCACAGAAAGAAAAAAGTATTTGATTCATGTCACATGTTAATAATATAGGACCTAAATCATTAAAGAAAGTTAAGTAAAAAATTGAGTAAGTAGTTTCCAGGACAAAACCATGTTACAGTGCAAGGGGTGCAAATTAGTTTTCTATTTTGTAAAAAAGGTAAATACCGCCTGTTTTTTCATGTAGCACACAAATATCAATTTAAATTTTAGTGTACAAATAAGCTATCAACTATTTGTGTGCTACATGAAAGAACAGACAGCATTTAACTTATTTGCAAAGTAGAAAACTAATTTGCACCCCTTGCATTGTAACATGGTTTTCTCCAGGAGACTACTAACTCAATTTTTTACTTAACTTTTCTTAATGACTCATGCCCATAGTCAGTAATGAACGATCATAAAAAAAGGTTTTTTTGCCCCATGAAATACATCTACCATGTTGTTACTAAGTCTACTATACATAAAATGCATCTTTACAGTTGCTCCTGTTTGCAAACACATGTTCCAACATGCAAACGCGACTATCATCCCTATTATTCGTCACTTGCACCTGCTCTGTAGGTGGTGCAAGTGATACGACTGAAAAACACGTACCTGAGAGATGCCCAAAACTTGAATCAGATGCTGCTGTGTGCACTTGAGCTTCGCACGCCCTTACTGAACATTGACTACGTGAATAAACCCAGTCCCCTCCCCCATTCCAGCCATAAAACCACCGAAGATGAGTTGCATACTCTTGTGTTCACTAGTGCATTGTTCATTTCTGGGCATGCGCAGAGCAATTTACTGCCAGTATCAGCATTTATGTTCCTTAATGAATCATGCCCATCCATATTCAACAAGTAGTGGCTCTAAAGCTATGTATGTTGATGAGTACGGGTCTAGGTCCACTCTGTTCTAGCAGACAATACACTGCAGGATACATCTAATACATATGTGGAATGTAAACTCCCATAGAACGCACACAATAAAAAACACTCAATTGATGTCACTTGTTAATAATATAGTCATTAATGACAACATTTTAAGTAATGGAATATATATTAGGATGTTATGAATGTCTATTGTACATAAAATGCATTTTTAGAGTTGCTTCTGTTTGCAAACACATGTTCTAGCTGGCATCCGTGACCGTCATCACTATCACTAGGCACATACACTTAACAGTTGCAAGTGAAACGACAGAAAAACATGTACCTTTGAGATGCCCAAAGCTTGAATCAGATATTGCTGCTCGAGCTTAGCATGCCCCCCAATGTACATTGGCTACGTGCATATGTCCATCCCTCTCCCCATTCCACCCCTGAAATTGTATGCTGGAAGATGAATTGGATGTTACTGCGTTATCTGACTTATGGTTCGTTTCTGGCCATTTGCAGAGATTTTAGGCAAAATACAGCACGTATTGGCATTTACGTGCATTATTGAAATCAGGACCTTTATGTTTCTTCTACATTCTATTTTTGACACTTGAAAGGAGAAGTCATACAGAGCTCATTGACCACTATGGAGAGACCCCGGTAAAATGCACATGGGTGTCTTTCCAAGGCAGATGAAAGGGGAGTGTAGAATATGACCTACAATCCCCAATCCATATTCTGTTTTCTGACTTGTTAAGCACTGTGTTTTTCTGTAGTTATTCTATAGTTATTAATGATCCTTCTTCGTTATTCTGCCAAAAATGGAACAAAGGGAAAACATAATTAACTAATGCCGTGTGCTTATAAATTTACAATATTTTGTCTGACCTGAGTCTCCAACCCACTCTGCACCTCTACCTAATGTGCATACTCTAGTTTTTCAAAGAAAATAACAATTTTGTTATTACCCCAGAATTTTAAATCCCTGTTATGGACACCATGTGCCATTTTTCTACTTCCTTTCTTCACTCTGTCTAAAAGAAACCATCCTAAATGCCAGGTTATGTTTCTGTAGACTGATATTTAAATCTTAACACACACACACAATAGAATACATCTCAGGCTGGCATTAAATCAGAGCTGGTGTCATAATGTGAGCAGCATCACAAAGGAATTCTGATTAGGCAAATAGTCTCCATAAAAGCGAGTGAAGGGATATAATGCAGAATAATCAGAGCACTTGCATTTCATTTCTGTTTGGAAGCATCTTGATACACAGCTAGAATAATAGAAATCTTTAGTACACAATTAAAGACACTTTAACTATTTCTGGGGCTGTAAACTTGAAACAACCTTTTCCTTGAAATAACATGAGCCCAAATGAAAGTGTGGGTTATGGAGGGAGGATACATCCGATGAGGTGAATGTGCTGCCAGTAGTATATTCACACACAGTGATTTATTGCATTGGGAGTAAATTAGATTCTGCTTAAAAAAATAGCATTTTAATAGTTTGGTGAAAAAATTAAACAATTTCCATTTTATGAATAAATGCCAGTAAATCTAGAAAATGTATCCATTAGATAAAGTTTTTTCCCCTATTTTATTATTTTTTTAAAAGCAAGGGAATATATTTTTTCCTGAAAACCTAAGTATATGTGTATCTTGTGATGTATTAGAAAATACATTTATAATTCATGACTATTCCTCTTTTTACTCAGTTACAGGCCTCTTTCAGGTGTTAGAAAAGGGAGCGATCAAATGCATATATGTACGTTACAGCCCAATAAATCTCCTCCATGCTTCACAATGACAGGTCGGCCTGACCTTGAAATGGGTTTTAATCTGGTGTTTTAGAAGAATAGAGAGCCAGCTTTGACAATCAGAAGCTAAACCCAGCTAGCTCAGGACTATCTAGATATAGCTTAATCTTCTTAATCTACTAAGACAAATCCATTTCTTTATCTTGATATTAACATATTTCGGTTTATTATGAGCATTGTTGCAATTCTCATTTCTGATTACTTGAAGGGATGATAAATATAAATTGTGTACCTCTACAAATATTTGTGAAGATAATATATCATTTTACAACTAAGATATCTGAAACAAAAAAATCTGTATTTTCTTTTTCATACTTTTGCATTTGCCCACAGGCCCTATTTAGTCCCTGTTTACAGCTATGTATTTGCTCGCTGGTAGCCCACATATGTGTATGTCCATGGTGCATCTATGTTAACCTTGCCTTAACTGGCTCCTCTTGTGCCTGGTCTGTTTACCCTCCCTTAGGATGTAAGCTCATATGAGCAGGGCCCCCTCCCCTCCTGTCTCCATACCTGTTCTTCCGCTCTGTCTTTACTGCATATGACTGGATGGAGTTTCTGAAGTATTGGTAATTTTTGTTCATTGTTCTGTATGGTTTCACCCTGTATAGTCTACTGTTAGTACTGTGTGCGGCGCTGCGGATACCTTGTGGCGCCTAACAAATAAATGATAATAATAATAATAATAACTAGAGGAGAAAAGAAGCAGTCAATGGGATCACTGATCTTTATGGCACATGCTTCTCTTTCACAGTTAAACGTACATTGAAATCCAGAAAGCTCAGAAAACTGCTTTTTCATTCTGTTGGATTTCACCATGTGTTACGGTGTGGAGTGGAAGAGTGCTTTTGCATATAGAGGACAATGTTTCAACTGACCACCATAAATAGAATGCAGATGTTCTAGACATTATTAAAGAGCACTCTTGTGATGTCACCAGGACAACTGCTAACAGGAAAGAATCAGAGGAAGCACTAACCAGGTCTACCATGACAGCACTAATTCATCCTCACTATTAGATATATTTTACATTGAATCTTTGTCCTGGGCGGTGGTAGTCGGCAAATTGATGCTGACTACCACGACAATATTTACGCCGACGTGGTGACCCCAAACGACTCCTTACCGACCTGGCTCCTGGACAACTGCTGTGACCGGCAACTGCAAGGGATCGCAACCTATGAAGAATCCGAACAGTCTTGATGACGTCACTGCTGACCACAACGCTCTTTTCCTTGCTGTTAAGGTGGAAATGTAAGTATGCGGCCATAGACAATGTACTTTGCTTAGCGTTGTACATTGTCTATGGCCACATACCTACATTTCCACCTTAACAACAAGGAAAAGAGCGTTGCCATCGGCCGTGACATCACCAAGCCTGTTCGGATTCTTAATAGGTCGCAATTCCTTGCAGTTGACAGTCACAGCAGTATCCTGGAGTGGAAGAGTGCTTTTGCACATAGAGGACAATGTTTCAACTGACCACCATAAATAGAATGCAAATGTTCTAGACATTATTAAAGGACACTCCTGTGATGTCACCAGGTCAACTGCTAACAGGAAATAATCAGAGGAAGCATGAACCAGGTCTTCCATGACAGCACTTATGCATCCTCACTATTAGATATATTTTACATTGAATCTTTGTCCTGGCCGGTGGTAGTCAGCATATCGATGCTAACTACCACGACAATATTTACCCCGACGTGGTGACCCCGAACGGCTCCTTCTGGCTCCAGGACAACTGCTATGACCGGCCACTGCAAGGGATCACGACCTATGAAGAATCCAAACAGGTCTTGATGACGTCACTGCTGACCGTGACACTCTTTTCCTTGCTGTTAAGGTGGAAATGTAAGTATGCGGCCATAGATAATATACTTTGCTTAGCGTTGAACCCCACCCGTCCTGGCAATAGGAGAGACTTATTATCCTGTAACTCTTCAAAGTTTCACATAGAGATAAAAACAAAAATAGAGTGAAACCCTGCTAATACCTCTTTCCTAAATTCCATACAACAATCGTTCCTTGGGCCACTCCATTTCTGCAATATATAACCAAGGGTGGTGAGTGGGAGGACAAATTAGAGTGCACAATCTCTGCTTCCGATTGGTATACCCACTCACAACCTCCAAAGAGTCACACAGTTCAGAGTTTTATTTGCCGGGCTGTGAGATCAAATTCAATCAAACATAATCCACCAGTAATTGGATAAACACACAAGATGGACTAGTACCATACTGTATATGTTCAGTGGACTGCACCCTGTAGTTTAGATCAGTTGAGAGTATCACCCCTTGGTCAAGATCAGGAATTAGCAGTGAGATCAGAGGATTTAAATGCTTTCCCCAATGCCCGGAATTTCCCAATCCCTAGATACACTGATTAGGGCAGCGACACCCTCTCTTTTTTTCTTTTCTTTTTTCATACAATGCAGGCACATTGCTACTTGTAGTGATCCCCCTTCTATTTGGGGTCGTCCTCTACTCAGGTCTCTTCCTTATTATGGGGACTTCTTCCCCCCTCTCTTTCTGAGGAGCCTCCCCTCTTAATGTGAGGCTCTGCCCCTTCTTATTTCAGGTGCTCCAGACAGCTTTGCCATGATCCTGCTCCTGGGCAAGGCAGAGGTAACCCGAGACATCCTGCCCTCCAACTCGAGTCCCTTGCTGTCACATAGCTCCCCCTTTAAGTGCGGGAAAACTGAGTCCTTTATGGACTTGGATCTGCACCACTACCCCTTTCTCTCCTGGAAGGGGTGTGCCTTCGCTCTAGCTGAGCCTGCAGTCAATAGGAGGTGTGGTTATAAATCCTAGAGGAGGCATTATATATATAACTTTAGTTTGATTATGTTAGAAATAATCTGCAGGATTGCTACTAATGCAATTAGTCCTATTGAATATTGACTAGGGATGGAGAAACATTGTGGTAGGTATGACTTTATAAAGGTGTATAGAGGGCCTTATGCCAATTATGCTATGGGGCCCAAACATACAAGTTAGGGTTCTGCATCTATATTTAGAGTTGAGATGTGTCTAAATGTAATGAAAATCTAATTACGGGCAGATATATTTAACTTACATTCCAGCATATTTATGTGGGCGTGTGTTTGCAAACTTACAGTATGTGCAACTGTAAATTATCCTCAATATTGCTAGATGAATTCCTTAGAGAGGGACTTTTTTCTACATAGCCATTTGTGGGAAGTATTTTGTGTTCTGGCATTTCTGGGCAACTGCAATGACAGTATAGAAGCAGAAAATCAGCTGTGAAAGCAAAAATCACTTCATTGATTCTGGACCCTATGACGTATCCAGTAAGCTGATAAAACACACACATGTGGTATCACCATATAATGTATGAGGTGTAGAAGTTATTTTGTTGTGTGTTTTTTCAATTGCAAATGACATAAAATAATGTAAAAAAATAAAGCCTACAGTATTGAAATGTTAATATATTTTTACATGAACGTCCAGTAAGATTGAAAACATAACTGCTGTTACATATATCCACAGACGAAAATATCCTTGGAGTGTCTGCTATTGGAATAATTATATTGTATTTCTCATTTTCTGTCAAGATAGGACCTTTGCAGTCTTATCATGGTGTGAGTTCGTCTTTGAAATCTGAAATACACCTTAATTTCTAGACCCTAAAACTTCGTCACATCTTGAATAAAGCAACACATATTTGGCATCCCTTTAGTCAAGAGTAAAATCATATTTTCAGCCTTTTTCATGTAATAGTACATGCTAAAAATTAAAGCACCAATTATCTTAGAGATAAATATATATAATTCAGATAGGCAAAATAAAAACCAAAAAAGTTATCATCAGTTAAACTGTGTTGTCTTGAAACCTGAACTTTGGCCTAGTCATTGAGGGGCGTTAAATGGATGGTCATAAAGCACTTGGGATGCTGCATATATATTGATTCATCACGCATATTTTAATGCATTATAGCAAAAGGAATGTGAAAGTATATGTGTACACATTTCCATTTTTTTAAATGTCAAATAGACATGGAAATGTCACATGCATAAGATAATGCAACATACCCTGTACATTCCTACTAAGGTACCAATACCATCAAATAGCTGCAGCTGACAATAGGTTTGCTTGAGATTTCTTTTACAGAGGAGACTAATGAGCAGCTTGCAAGTAGGGACAGGAGTGAACTGAAAGCAAGATGTGAAAAGCCAAAAATAGCTTTGTGTGAACATTAAAGACATTCACTGTGAAATATACTGTATTAACCCTATTTGGTAAAAGGGCTGACCTTCTGCTGGAGATTCTTATTGGGTTATTAGAGACCCTCAGGCTTGCCCTTTCTGAGTTTTCTTATTTATCAATTTACTTATCATCAAACATTTTTTGTCATCTTCTCCCTCCCTCCTGTATATACTATTCCAGTCTACCTATCTTTTCAGATAGTGATTCTAGTGTGCATAGCCTATTGTGTCACTAACCCTTTTTCAGTACAATGTTTTATGGTTTGTGTTTTTATATTGTAACTTTTCCTGTTCTTTGTTGCTGTTTGATATTTGTCTGTGTCCATTCCACAACTATCTTGATATTTTATGTCCATGTTTTGCTCAATAATTAATTCCATTATTTAACATTCTGCCTTGTTTCTGCAACTTTTATTATTTTCCATAAGACATCTGATTCTCTGTCACCATTTGTTCTCTATTATTCACTTTTTCTGTTCACTGCCACTCATTTTATTATGTCGCTATTTATGCTCTCTGTCATTCATTCTTTTGCTTTTCATCCATCTAGTTTTGTCACTGCTCATGCTCTATCACTCTTATGGATGTCTCTTACTCTTCCTATTCTCTGTCACATGTTCTGTTCTATGTCCATTTTGTCTGTCACTTTTCCTGTTCTTTGTCACTCTTCTGGTTGTCTATTATTGTTCTCATTCTTTGACACCCTTATAGTTGTCTGACACGCCTTCTCTTCTTGGAAATTTTTCTGGTTGTCTATTATTCTTCTCGTTCTCTGTCATACTTTCTGTTCTTTGTCACTCTTCTGATTCTGTTAGACCTGCTATTGTTTTTCAATCTTCTGGTTTTCTGTTATTCTACCTGTTATTCCTAACACTTCTGGTTGCCTGTCAGTCTTCCCGTTCTTTGTCACTCTTCTGGTTGTCTGTCACTCTTCCAATTCTTTGCCAATTTTCTGGTTATCTGTTATCTTCCTGTTATTCCTAACACTTCTGATTGTCTGTCACTCCTCCCATTCTGTGTCAATCTTCTGGTTATCTGTTATTCTTCCTGTTATTCCTAACACTTCTGGTTGTCTGTCAATCCTCTCATTCTTTGTCATTCTTCTGGCTCTGTCATACATCCTGCTCTATTCATCTTTCTATTGTCTCCTAGTTTTTCGCCTATTTTTTTATCATTCTTTATGATATCTGTCACTATTCCCACACTCTGTCATATATGTTCTCTAGGTCACCTGTTTTTTTTTCGTATAGCTTTTCTTGTAGTATATAATGGCATGTCCTTTTACACATATTTGTCACCTAAAGTTGTAAATGTTTTAAATCAATTATGTTATTCATAAAGATGGCACCGTCAAACTGTGGGGTTTGTGCCTGATTGCCCCTCATGTCATTTTCCAGCTTTATTATTAACCATGCCTCCTTTGTTTTACAAGGGCGGAAGTGCACAACTAGGTTGATAAATGTGTGATTAATGTGCTTGACCCTATGTATATAATATGAAATGTGTTTGATCATTTTAAGAAATGTTGTCATAATGGAAGTGTGATTACAAAGAAACATACAAAGGCCACCTTTGGCCTGTCAAATCTACAAGTCAAAACTACCTCAATTTTGTTTTTTTTATTGTTGTCACCAAAATCTGTCCTTTGATAAGATTTTGTTTATTTCTTGTTGTATCAATATTACCATTGTGCATCCTCTTCTTTATTAAAGTTCTTATTTTCTGCTAATGCTTCGGTTCCCTGCCACCATTACCGTTCAAAACTGATCTCTGTACATATTCCTAATCATCAGCACCCCTGCTTTTTTGTAGTCTGTTTTCAATCAGAAATATCTGCAATGTATACACATACATCTATCTATCTATCTATCTATCTATCTATCTATCTATCTATCTATCTATCTATCTATCTATCTATCTATCTATCGTCAAACCACTTCTATACCTCAAAGGGGGGCAGTGTTTAATTT
This sequence comes from Mixophyes fleayi, assembly GCF_038048845.1. Taxonomy (NCBI): domain Eukaryota; kingdom Metazoa; phylum Chordata; class Amphibia; order Anura; family Limnodynastidae; genus Mixophyes; species Mixophyes fleayi. The sequence goes on along the minus strand of NC_134409.1, from coordinate 52,802,258 downwards.
CTCAGAAAACACTAAGGAAAATGGTTCTGCCACCACTTTAACCCCAGATGGCCTCAAAACTGCAGCAATTAAAATGATATCAAGAAGTAAGGCTAAAGCATGACATGATTGAGTAGATTAGCGGAGCAGATTCCATATGTCTCGCTTTAAACTGGTCCCCATGCAGCCAGCAACGACTCATGCCATTGAACAGCAAATTAATCATGCTAACTGTCAACTGCTGTCACCATACATCATTCACTCTTTTTTCCTTGACTCTTTATTTTCTGCTGTAAGAAAATGTGATATCAAGAAAGAAGCATGTAGAACCTGAGTTCTGCTCACTGTGTAACAATGTTTCAGTTAAAATATTGATGACATACAGTGTGTGAATAAAGGGAAACAGTGAGGGATTAAGCATTTGACAGGTGGTATGCTTCTATAAGCTCTTGCTTTAATATCTGAGAGATGACTGCTTGACAACAGTGGAAAGAACCTCCTTTGTTGTGTGCTGTTATTGTTGCAAATAAAAAGCAAATCAAATTGTTTAAATGCAAATTATGAAATGGAATGCAAAAATCTAATAATTTTGTATCCAGACATCAAAGGAGGGCAGGCAAATTTTAGCACGGGGGTGGGGAGGGGGGGAAAGACTCCACACTCCACTCAAAAGACTATTAGGAACATTTTAAAGGAAGAAAAATGCAGGTGGCCCAGTGACCCAGTCCAAAGTAACACAGCATGGGATTGGCCCAGGGCGCAGATGCCTCCCTGCCCCCCTGCCAAGCCTGCCCCTGCCAGACATGAAAGTCTGTGACACTTGCTACTGATAGCAACAGACCACATGTGCAATATTATTTTGCTTTCCTTCTTTACATTAAAAGTATAATTTATTATGATGCATAAATCTGTCTTTGTATATCCTACTTTGCCAGCTAAGCTTATTTACCTGTATAATAAATCAAACCTTTTGCTTTTAAAATGTGTTGGATCACCTGACAAGTGATGGATTATAGGTATAATGTGCTCTTGGTGGTCTCAAGAAATAAGCCTCAGTCACGATAAGTTTTTCTATAATATACTGATGGGGCATTTTTGTTTCAGACATGCAGCATGATCTGGTGCAATCTGAACTGCAGGGCATGCATCCATTTGCACCACTTGTTGCATTTTGGCTCCATTGTTCTCTTTGTCTACTGGGGAAGGAATTATAGCTATTGAAGGTGATGTAACAGGTATAGAGCCGGAAGTGAGGGTGGTCAACAATGTCTGTGTATCCTCTTCACCTGCCCCTACTTTTTTGAGCATGAGTGAGAGCAGGAACATACTCAGAAAAAAAGATCTCGGGGTAAATGTATCAAGCAGTGGGTTTGAAAAAATGGAGAAGTTGCCTATAGCAACCAATCAGATTCTAGCTGTCATTTTGTAGAATGTACTAAATAAAGGATAACTAGAAACTTATTGGTTGCTAAAGGCAACATCTTTTTCAATCCCACAGCTTGATACATTTACCCCCTGGAGTTTACGGGAGGTGGGGAGATGCTTTTAGCAACATTTTGGGTGGGGTATGGTGAATGCATGTTATGCTCTGCTCCTAGAGCCTACTACTTTGTTTAACATAGCAATTATATTTAGCAAATAAACAAGCTACACCATCACAAGGTGGAAAAGGGTAGAAAGCATGACCATTATTATGTATATTCAATCAGTCTACTTAAAAGCCAGCATGTCTGCATGTTTTAAACTTTTTAATGAATGGTCTTTTATTGAATGTGTATTGCATGTAAGAAGGCCTTCTGTATGTAAAAGATTAGTAAACCTGTCTATGTATTTTGTAATGTAGTGTTTTGTACCTGTACTGGATAAGTAATATACCAATTTGATTTTACTTAATCCATCCAAACTTAATTAAAATCAACCGATCATCTCCAAGAACTTCTATCAGTAATGTATGTAATTTGTGAACATGTTTATGATATTTGTCTTGAAGTATTTTCTTTATTAAAATGTATCTCATACTTACATTTTTCAGAGTTTCCTGAGTACTTCATGCATTATTACAATAATCATTGCAATAATTAAAAAGAAAAATAACATTACAAGTTGACTTTAGGTCATCACTCTCTATTCTTCTGTGCAAGCCCTGCTTGTTCTTCACATGTGAATCACTCCCTTGGATTTTCTAGTCCTTACCTGAATGTAAGGCCTAGCTTTACAATTAATGTGATGTCACAAGAGAGGTGGTGGGTTTGAAAATGTACTTTTTAACTTTTATATAAAGGACTATTAAAGTAAACAAAACCAATATCAGAGTTGATGGAGTAAAACTGGCTTCAGACTAGTCACCTTTATATTGAAGCTCTGAATTATCATCTGTCCATTTTTTATCTGCTTGCACCTTCATCTTTAATGCACTTCATGGCAGTTTGCATCACTGTGCACATACATGCTGGTACAGGTATTTGTGTAAGTATGGTACATGAATACAATTACAGATTTATATCAATTGTAATTTTGCAACATATTTTTCACTAGTGACACTTAAATTAACTTTCATGTTGTTTGTATTCTGTCTGTGACATTGTAAATAACATTAAGGTAATTTACTTGTCACAATACAAGAGTATTGATGCATAACTGGTGCTTTTGTGCTGGAATAATATTGTTGAGGTCATCTGCACATTGCAAGTCATTTCCTGGGAAGACAGAAGTGGCTGACCTTGTACAGTAATATTTGGCATCCTACTCTTGTATGAAACTGGCAGCTTTTGTGCTATAACGATCATTCAGAGGAAGCAAATGGGCTACTCTAGAGTAAGATTTAAGGTGTGCAATGAGTCTTCACTCATGTGCTTGTATTGAGTATCTCATCTGTTAATTTTTACTGCTTGCTTTGAAACAATAAGAAAAAGAGCTATTTATAGAAAAACAATGCTTATAAAGAGTGTGCAGATACGTACATTGGTAATACAGCAAGCTATGCATTTTTTTTTTAGCCTGACAGTACATCACCTTTCTTACTTTTAGTTTTCATTTTATTTCAAAGAATTAGTATAACACTAATAAGCCAGTTTTTCCAAATAAATGAGATGATGAAAAATAGGGAACAGTTATCTGTTTAAACCTACATACATGTAATCACAAAGGGCAGGGGCAAACGCAGGATTTGTAGAGGGGGGTTTCCACACCACGCCGCCAGTGGGCGTGACCAGCATGTATGGGGGCGTGGCTATAATTTTAGACAGTGCTTGACTGCTCTCCAACTTTTCCTATCCCCATAATATACATGGCCAATGCTGTGTGCACTGCTGTTAGGTGCACTCAGCTCTACCTTTTCAAATAAAGCTGTGTGAAGTGGGAGCATGATCCAGCCTCAATTATACAGTGCCCCAGGCTTTGAGGGGGGTTTCCAGGCACTAAGAACCCCCCCCCCCTTTTTCAGTAAAAGTATAACACATTAGTTTACTTATAAAGGTTTTTCCTGTCTAACACATAGAGACATACGGATAATGTTAGGTTGCAATATGAAATATCCAATTCCACATGAGTCATCATTGGCCAAATAAACACCCCTCTACAAGACTGTGCACAGGAAGTGACCCTGAAAAAAAATAAGAAAGTGGTCTTACAAAGGTGGGGTTAGTACATTATTGTCCCTAACCATATTAGTAGTAGGCAAGCATAATGCAACAAGCAACACACAATAGGTGGACCTAACATACAAGTAAGCAAAGCAATGCAATGGTAGGTAGATCAAACACAAATAGATTCAGACTGGTGCTGTTCTCTCTTACCTGTTCTTGCAGCTTTGACTAACTGCTGCTCTCTCTTACCTAGTCTTCAGATTTGTTGCCGTTTGATTGGATCCTGGAAAGTCAGGGTCCTGTTTTGAAACATTAGCAAAGCTGCATTTTAATAAAAGTGTGATATAATTATAATAAAGGCTATAATGTAATATAGACACTATGCTAATGAGCGCCTGTACATTACAGAGAGAATTGTAGTTCACTATATCTAATGCAGAGTGTATCCTATTGAAGCATCCTAGTGACCAATATGCAATAGAGAATATCCTTGTGACCACCACCTTGTGGCTGCACTACAAAACCATGCTATGGACCGCGACACAATAGAGAGACCATTCTAGTTATCACCACATAATACAGAGAGCATGCTAGTGACTGCTACACAATAAAGAAATCTTTCTTGTGACCACTATACAATAAATAAGCATTCTAGTAACCACTATACTTGGTCTCCTACCAGGGCCACCTTAACTACATTATGGGCCCCCGGGCAATGCAGTGCACCGGGGCCCCTAAATATATATATATATATGCGCAAATAGTTGCATATTCTGCAAACGATCCCATGTAGCCTCTTGTATACACATGCAAACTGTAAAACCAGGTGTTCATGCAAGAAAAATAGGCACAAAAACCTTTTGTGTCTGCATTTTTTCAGTTCCCTGTGCAATATTATATATAAGCCATGTGAATCCACTTGTATTCTGTGCGTATAGAAATGTTGATCAGCCAGGATAGGTGCTGAAAAGATATCCTGATCTTTGTGGTGTGATTTGCTGTATCTAGATGCCTGCTTATGCTGTAAGATGTAAGTTAATATAATTTGTGCTTTAAGCATAAATATATATGGGGCCCCCTTAACTTACCTTAAGTCCGATCCCCTTCTCTTCTTTTTTCCGCGCCGCTGAGTATCTTCTGCCCTCCTCCGTGCTGTGCTCGCAGTGAATGTTGAGCGTGACATCACGCCCAACATTCACTGCGAGCACAGCACGGAAGAGGGGACAAGGGAGGGAGCCGGATCGCCGCTGATGTGACCGCAAGTTAAGTATTTTTTTTTTACAGCGCCTCCTCGGACGAGCCCCCTTGCCCGCAGGGCCCCCGGGCACCTGCCCATTGTGCCCAATGGAAAAGACAGCCCTGTCTCCTACTGGGATTTCTCTATAGTGTAGAAATTGGGAGTTCCAGCAAGACCCTACATAGAACTGCTTGGCTGTCCTTGTTCTCAGAGCAGTCCTCTATACACTCCTACCACTTATAGCACTGATTCTACATTACTTAGCACTTGTAATGCCAGAACATACTTTGTTCTTTTAATTTGTTAATTTCAGCTGTGAGACAAGTTGATGGCTATTAATGATGCTGAACAGATATGCTGAGTAGCACTGACATGTGATATGCATTGTTGGATATGTAGTTCAGTGCTTTCTGCTCCAGCAGCAATTGCTCTATAAAGATGGGGGTTACAGTCTGAGGATAAAGCATGAAAGGTATTGCAAGTGGTGGGAGATGGAGAAATCTACATGTACCGGCTGTTATGTACATTTACTTAATTAGACATAATTACCTTCTACACTTCATTGCTGGTTTCTAAATTCTTTTCTGATTTCAGCTTTACAAAAAACCATAAGTAGCATGTTAAAAATCACAAGTTACATTGCACAAAGTATGGTATGAGTAATTTGGTGGTGGAGTGATGACCTATTACATATAGTATATAAAGTTTAAGCCATGTAAAGTAAAAAAAATTGTATACCGTGCAAAGTAAAAATAATTGCCTTACTGCAAATACAGGAATGTGAGCTGTAATATAAAATATATTGAGGCCAGAACATACATAGGTTATTAAATAATGATTATTAAGTGAATATGCCAACAAAACATAGTGAAATGATGATAAATGATATATAAAATGCTTACCTTATTCCTCATGGTGGTGGTAGTGATTTCAAGTCTTCCAACGTCTGCTGTATTGCTATAGCAGGGAAGCAGACATGCTCAGCAATTGGAATGAACGCCACTGTCACTTCCGGGTTTGGTAGTCTGGGTGAATAATTGCAAAGGTGAATAAATCCCACACATTTCATCCGATACAAGGACTTTTTTCTAATTAGTTACTGACTACTGGGGCCACCTCATTTAGGCTTGGGCCTGCCACATAGAGTCTGGGCAGACCAATCATACCCCACAAAAGAACATTAGAAGAAATGAAGTCCTGGTATGGTCAATAGCCAATCCGCCCCTAACTGGGCAGGTCAATGCTGGGGCTCTAATTCGATGATCGGTCAAACAAGGATCAACATTGTTGTTTTTTTGTTTTTTGCTTTTTATCTAAAAAATATTAATTTATGCTCTGCATACCAAGTACAGTTATTTGTAAACTTGACAAACCTTAATAACATTGTCCAAGGTATGGCAGACCAACATCTTTTATAACTTTATAAACGTGTGCATTATCATTCATACTTTGCCACCTTTTATTAAGTTTTCAAAATGAGTGTTAGCGCTGGTTAGCTTTTTGTTATTAGTATGTGACCTTTAGGCTAAAAACATTTCTATCTATACAGTATGTATGTCTGCACAAGTCTAAAATATTAATAGTCTTAAAAATATTTTGAATGATATACATTGCAACACTCTTATTTTTGAACATTTCACACAGGTAGCAGAACTTTAAGTGTCGCCTGAATAACAAAATTAAAAAGAACACCGCAGGCATACTAGGGGGACAGAGTGATCCCCCAGCTGTCTTGGACCTCAGTTCCCTGGAGACCACAGCATTGGCCTGCTTAGATGATCAGTTGGTGCAGGGGGTGGGGAGCATTGGCACTGGAGAAGGCTCCTCTTAAACAACTATCCACTATCCACTAACCAGTATCTTCCAAAGGTAAATTTCCAAATACAATTCATGTATAAAAAAATTCTAATGACTAATGTTTTACTTACATAAATATAAATGCATCCATCAGCAATAGCTGTTTTATCAACAAAACTATACAATTACATTTTTAGCACTTGCCAATTTGAATGCAAATAAAACTCCTATTGTAGAATATGGTCTTCAATATTACAGAGTACTTTCAGACTAGATCACTTAGAGATTTCAAATAGATGCCTAGCTAAATATACACGCAAAACACTAATATAGTACAATCATTTTTTTTTCATATTTTTTTATAAAAGATGACCCCACATATACACATAGACATTCAATATATCTCACATGCCACATGTTACCATTCCTTCCCGGACACACATTTCCTCTCCTTTCCCTATGCTACATTTCTTCACTACTGCCCCTTCTCAGGCCCCTATGCCCCAAGTTTTATCTTGTAATCCTTCCCAAGTTTATTTTAGTAATCCTCCCATGGTTTAACCTCACACTTCTCCCCAGTTTTACTCTCAGTTTGCTCACCAAGATTACCCTCAATATCCTCTCCAAGTTTACTCCATAGTCCAACTCTAGTCCCACTGCCCTCTGCTTCCCCACTGCCCTCTGTTTCCCTTTCATCCTTTCGCCCCTCTACACTCTGCTGCCCTTTTACCCTCAGTTATCTCTCAGTTATCCCTCCACCCTCTGCTGCTCCACTGCCTTCTCCTTCTGCACCACCAGTGCAATCCACATAATGGGTATCAGGAAGCTCGCAAGGAAAGAGCACTACAGCTCCAAATGTCAAGCGTGGAAGAAAAAAAATAGTTGCTATGTACAGTATATTTCCTAGGAACTTGTGGTTTTATTTGTCACTTTTTGTTGTTTGTTTTGTTTCACACAATACACTTATTTGTAAAAAAAAAAAAGGAGACTTCATTGTTTTTTTATCCGTTTACTATAAGCATTAAATTTAACGCAAAGCCCAAAACATACTTACATGTAGCTGATGAGGATGTGAATGTTGTCTTTGGTCACCACTATTGTCCGTGAGTTAACTGATAAACAGCATACATCTACGTGTGCCGGAGTTTGAATTGAATGTATCTGCAGTGGAACGCCTTTAATACACATTGATTTACATACCTTACTGATTCAGGTCCAGTTTGTCTTGGTGGCAGAGATATTGTCATAGCACTAGGGCATAGACATGGAAAAATATGCATTGTTTGCATTAAATTAAATTATTTATTTATTGGATGTAGTTTATTTGTAGTCGCATTCAAATTTGTCATGCCTAATTATTTGCCTTTTTACAATTACATACTTTCAGACTTGCTTTATTACTATTTAAAGCACCTTCAATAGTTTTAATTTCATAGTAACATAGGACCTCATTCATCAAGAAATACAAAACAAACGTAATGTGTGGTTTTTTAAACACCCATACATTGGGTATATGTACGTCTGTGTGACTGGATCACTATTAAATTACTTTTGGTATAAATTTATTTAAGGAAAAAAGCGCAGGCTGCTGATTTATATAAATTGCCAATGCATTTATTTTTTGATATATTCTATATTGTGAGATAGGAAATCATTATCTCCGAAACCAGGGTAGAAAATATGTTTTTTCTGTTTACCCTTGCTAAAGGAAATACCTTATTTCTGATGTATATATCAAAAAAAATAATTTTTGAAGCAAGATGTTTATTTGCTCTCACTGGTAAGAGGTCCCAGTGATCAGGTCAGTTGAAGTCAGAAGAAAACATTTCACTGTAAAAGTCAGTGCATTTATACAGATTTGGACACAGCTATTTTTAGAATCAGGATGTAACCCCATTTACCAAAACATGGATTTACATGCATTGCAAAGCCAATAATATTTATACTTAGCTATGAAATTCTTAAAAACCTTGCTGTGATTTCCTGGATCTTATTTCAGAAGCAGGAAACCCACTAGCAAGTCAAAAGATCTGACTGGCATGAATACTTCACATAGTTGTCGAATACACATTCCCACAGAACAAAAAAAAAACCAAACAAGCCACTTCCCCACATCACAATACACCAAAGGCTTGGTAAACACGGGCTCATTGTATTAGATATATACATCAGAAATAAGGTATTTCCTTTAGGAAGGGTAAACAGAAAAAAACACATTTTCTACCCTGGTCTCAGAGATAACGATTTCCTATCTCACAATAGACACAATATCAAAAAATAAGTGTATTGGCAATTTATATAAATCAGCGGCCTATGCTATTTGCTTTAAATAAATCCAGTCACAGTTGGTATTTAATATGGAGCAAATCTGGGAATAGATGTAACAAACTGTAGATTTTGCAGTTGTCTTGTATTGCATTGTCTTTAAAGGTAAGTTTTGCATAAAGAAATTACAGTTTTACATTTCCCCTGCAAAGTCGCTGAATGTCGGCGACTTGCAAAATCCATAGTTTAAGACATTTACCCCCTGAATATACTTAATTTGATGAATATGGGTCTAGGTCCGCTATGCTCTAACAGTTAAGACACTGCAGGAGAGGTCCAACATATATGTGGAATATCAATATCAAGTCACAGAAGAAAGCACAGGAAAAAAAATCTAGCCAATTAATGTCACCTGTTAATAATATAGCAATTAATGACAAAACATTAATAAATAAAAAAAGTGTGGTTTTTAGATTACACTTTCTCCCCCATAAAATACATTTATTAGGATGTTATTATGCTATTAATGTCTACTATACATAAAACAGATTTTTATAGTTGCTCCTGACTACAAACACATGTTCTAGCTTGCTTACACATATATGTAGAATATCAAGTCACAAAAGAAAGTACAGGAAAAAAAATCTAGCCAATTAATGTCACCTGTTAATAATATAGCAATTAATGATAAAACATTAAGAAATAAAAAAAAAATGTGGATTTTAGGTTACATTTTTTCCCTATAAAATGCACCTATTAGGATGTTATTAATGTCTACTATACATAAAACCGATTTTTATAGTTGATCCTGATTACAAAGACATGTTATAGCTTGCAAACACAGCTATCATCACTAGTAATGGGTACTTAAGCCAGATCTGTAGCTGTTGCAAGTGATACAGCATAAAATCACATACCTGAAAGATATCCAAAGCTTGAATCAGGTGCTGCAGCGAGTGCTCAACCTGGGCACGCCATTACTGTACATTGACTATGTGCATTCACCCAGTCCACTTTCTGTTCCGACCATGAATTCATCTTTGAGCTCAAAATAATTTAAATAGCATTTACATTTAACAAATATTACAATTTCCCACAACAATCACAGGCATTAAATAATACATAATCACATTTATTAAATAGACCTAATTTTCCACAAGCAGCCCACAATCAAGAAATAGCTCCAAAACCACCCCAGCATTAAATTAAAGGTCCAATTACCCCATTATAAATTCATAGGCCCCACTATTAAAATAAATTGCCCCACCATCACCACACAAATAAAATAGCACCCAATAATTAGCCCCCACCTGCAAGAATAAATGAATAGCCTAGCTGCCACATTATATTAAGACCCCCCCTCCCTCCCACACTAAATCCATTTACTGGCCCCCACACACACTACATTCATTTACTGGCCTACACATTATGTTGCCCCACATACATACATACATATATATATATATATATATATATATATATATATATATATATATAATATGCTGCCACACACATATATATATATATATATATATATATATATATATATATATATACATATATATGTACATAAATATACACACAATGCTGCCACACACACACACACACACACACATATATATATATATATATATATATATATATATATATATGTATATATACAAGTTAACCCATGCATGATACTCATGCATTCTAGTCAAATCAAGCTACTTATGGTGTTAAAAAGGTTCTTGTCATGCATTTGGGCCATAGCCCAGGCCTCAACCACCAACCACTCCCCACTGTCACCCCCGGCAACCACCACCCAGTCCCAACTGTCACTTCTCCTTCAAGAAATATATATATATATATTTTTTTTAAATCTTTATAAACACTTTTAACAATTAACAAATTAAATTAACAAATGAAAAACATCTTAGTATACCAAATTTCAGCCCTTTCTGAATTTTTTTTCCCACACACACTAAGAATTTAGTAGGTCAGTGTATAACTCCGCCCAGCAGGTGGCGCTGCAGCTTGGTTTTATTTTTTCCACACACAGACAGACTAACACACGCCACTAGACATTTATATTATATATATATATATATATATATATATATATATATACACACACATGCTGTCACACATACACAATGCTGACACAGACATGAACACATACACATATACATACACACACACACACACATATATATATATATATATATATATATAAACAATATGCTGACGCTGACACACACACAATTAATATACCACCCCCGCACTTACCTTGTTTTATCCGCGCCGTGCGCTCTGCAGTCTTCTGGGAGGGCGGTCGGTCGGTGCTGCAGGCCAACGAGAAGCAGTGGCGGATCCAGGAGGGGGCGATCGCGGCGATCGCCCCCCCTAGCAGGGGCTTACTGCCGGCGGCTGCACACTGTGCAGGTCCGTTCAGCAGTGACAGTGTGCTGCCTGGCTGCTCTGATTGTGTTTTAAACACAATCAGAGCAGCGGGGCAGCACACTGTCACTGCCGAGCGGACCTGCACATACCGCCGGCAGACTTAGAAATTAGAAAGGGGGCGGGGCCTAAATCGCCCCCCCCCCCCCCCCCTAAAATCGCCCGGGGTATAGTAATAGTCTGGATCCGCCCCTGACGAGAAGGTGGCTGGTCCCGGAGGAGGGGCCAGCCACCAAGTAAGTAAAATTAAGTATTGAACCGGCCCAAAATAGTTTTTTTGGGTCCGGCCCAGCCCGCCCCTGTTAAGTATGCTCTGGCTATATGTTATTTACCATTTTTTAGACAGACAGAACATGATGCAGGATATGCACATGCATATGTGCAAATCAAATCCCAATAGAACTTGAAAAAAAGATTCCATCAAAATTAATTCTCACCTATTAATACTATAATCCTTAATAAAAATATATGCTTGGCAAGCCCTTACTGTACAATGCCTACATAATTCTGCCACTTCCTGTTCCTGTTCTGTTTTTCAAGTTGCAGACAGGGCTGCCAAGAGGAATTCAGGGACCTGTACAACAACTTCATGGGGTCCCCTTATAGTTGAGCATGGAAACAAATTTTGCGCCACCGCAAAGTAGTAGTGTGTGTGTTCATACAATTGGTGGCGTGGCTATGCATCAATTGGACATGGCTAGCAGCTGAAAAGTGCTAGGCCACATTCCTACAGAAAAAAACCTGCATTGTTGTGTACACCATTGGCACAAGGATGCAGTGCCCACTCGCCGGAGCATGTCATATGTTCCAGCACTCCTGCCTTTCAGGACATCTAGCACCATAGTGTAGTATATAAAGAATGCAGTGTGTACATAAACAGTTCACAGTCTTGGCCTGCCTCTTACTTTGGGCAGAACACTCACGAAAAATTGGGATTGCCCCACTAGAATTACAACATTTCACAGACTGTCCTGCTCTCTTCTACCTGTTCTTGTCACTTTCACCATCTGTGGCTGCAGGTTTCTTAGTTGTGGCTTGTCTGAATCCTGGAATGTTGGGGGCCCTATTTGAAAAAAAAAATGGGTACATTTAGAACATTCCAACCAGCCCGTGCGTTAAATCAATAGCACCCACAATTAATAATTAGGCCTTCCTCCAGCCACAACATTAAAATAATAGTATTCCCATTTAAGAAATAAACCTATTTCCCTCCCTCCAAACAGCCCCAGCAATAAATTATTGGTGTTTACATTTCATAAATATACCTATTTCCCGCAACCATCACCATGATTAAATAATTCAAATTCACATTTAATAAAGAGACCTCATTCTCCCCAAACTCACCCCCGCATTCAATAGCCCCCAAACCACCCCATCTAAAATTAATAGTCCCCACTATTAAATTGCCCCACCATCACCCCACAAACAAAATTGAACGCAGTAATTTGTCACCAACTACCTCACACTATATTGCCACAAGCCCCCTGTGCCATCACACACACATTACTGTGCCCCTTCATCACCACACTGTGGCCCCTTATGATCACACTGCGCCCTCCATGCTGCTTTTCCCCCCTTCACCTGGCCCCCTTCATCACACTGTGACATGCTGTTTCCCTCCTTCATCACACTGTGCCATGCCGCTCCCCCCCTTCATCACTCTGTCACATGTTGCCCCCCTTCATCAGTCTGTGCCATGCTGCCCCCCCTCTCCATCATCACACTGTGCTAAGCTGCCCACCCTCCCCTTCATCACACTGTGCCATCCTGCCCCCCTCTCCTTCATCACTGTGTCATGCTGCTCCACTCTCTCCTTCATCACTGTGTCATGCTGCTCCACCCTCTCCTTCATCACTGTGCCATGCTGCCCCTTTTCTCTTTCATCACATTGTGCCATGCTGCTCCCCCCTTCATCACACTGTGCCATCCTGGCGTCCCCCTCTCCTTCATCACTCGGTGCCTTTCTGTTTTCCTTCCCTTGCCTCCGTTCCTTTACTCACCTTTCTATTGGCTTCTTCCTCACTGAATGTCAGGCGATGACATCACGCCCCCCACATTCAGTACAAACAGAGCAGAGGGGAAGGAACAGGGACGCCAGCGCCACTATCATGTGAGTATTTTTTTTTTTAGTACCCTGCTCCCCCACCAATGAAGGGTGCCGAGCCCCCCCCCCCCCCCCCCACCCCACCCGGCAGAGAAAAAAAAGGAAAACAAAAGGAAAAAAATAGGTTTAAAAAAAACAAACAGTTGCCACTGAGGGCCCAGGCCGGGCCCCCTGGCATGTCTGCGCCCGGGTAATTAGTACCTGCCCCCCCTCTCGGCATCCCTGGTTATAGGCAGTCAGAAATGTAATTTGTGCTTGGACATGAATTGGATGCAATTGCGCTCACTGGCATAAGGTCCGTTTCTGAGTATGTGCAGAGCAATTTCACCAAAGATGCGGCATGCAACGGACTTACGTACGAAGAAGAATCAGACCATATATATCCTTTAATGCTAAAATTTGACTTTTTCTGCTACAGTACATTTTCATGTGTTATTATTGTAATTTCAGGTATTGTTAATAGAACTTTTACTTGTCAGTCAGAGTGCTTCTTTGAAAAGCACAATTTGTCTTCCACTTTAAACACTCAAAAGTTAGTTTGGTCCTCAGTCCTTGGCAATGTATTGGAGGATAATACTAGCAGTACATAGCTTTTCACACAGTGTTCCTCACATCTGCTGCAGTCTGAAATGGTTTGCGGGTAAATTTAATTTTTTTTCCCTCAACATCTGCCCTTTAGTATTTAAGCCTGGCAGAGATCTGAAATCCGCCTTTGTCCATATGACATGCAATTGCATTTCCAGCGATACGGCTAATGCACAATGCCCTAAACTAAGTCCATATGGCCATTACGAGGTGAGAAAGCTTTAGCTCATCTCATTGCATAACTGATAGCAAGGTAATTTTTATTTTTATTTTAGAAAATAATAGATTTCCCAACATGCAAAAAATAATTTTGAAAACAATATAGGGGTAAATTCTTAATGCCAAATTAATAAAAGCATATTTCTACAGTTTCACTATGCATTCACTCTTTTATTTCATAGTTATGAATTTTATACAGAATACACTACAGCAGAGTTAAGCAAAGGCAAGCTCGCCATCTGTGTTTGAACTACAAGCACTATCCTGTCTTTACAGTCAGAGAGTGCATGGTGGGACTTGTAGTTCCATAACAACTTGTGAACCACAGGCAGATTGTGCCTGCACAAAAAACCACTCTGGCATATCTGTGTGTAGTATTTATAGTATATGGCTTAGGGGAAACCATTAATAATGCCAAAACCCTTCCCTCCCCTTCAGTAATCACCATGCTACTTAGCATCTCTCCCAGTCCTCTAGATAGGGAATGTATTTTTCGCCCTGTATCTGTTATAATCTAAAATAAATAATTAATAATTGTAACCCCTTATATTAATATAATAAATACTTGTGCCCCTGTGGAGCTCCCGTCATGAAATGTCCACTAAGCCTGTTTATTTAATAAATGGCTAGCCAATAATTCTGAGAGACAATAAGGGTGAATGAGCATTCCAAATAAGCCAGAGATCTGACTTTACAGAGGCACAAAACTGGGGGGAGGGTACAAGGCCATAGTCATTGAGCACCCCTTCGAGATCAGTGCAGAAGAAGCATCAAACTACAACCACAGATCTGGTCGTCTGCATAAACTGGACAAGAAGGACCCATATCAGAAAAGCTACTATGGCATTGAATGAGTGACAGAAATTAGTGGCTGCAGATGATGTACATTTGTTAACAATCTCCATAAATTCTCAGCAAAAGGGCCTTTATGGGATGGTAGCCAGCAGCAGCATATCCACCGTGGTTGCATGATGCGCAGTGCACGTGTGTCAAAGGCTAACTATGCCTGCCCCTTGACCTATTGGCCCACCCTGCACCCAGGGTTGTACATCCAGACTATGTGTTGAATTATTTAGATTTTGAATATTCAATGATTCATCCTCACATGGTCCTGTGGGAAGGTTCTCCTAAATTGGTCCATGTGTGGTATTGGATATTTCACATTGCAACCTGACATTATATGGATGTCGCTATGTATGTGTGAGACAGAGATAACCGTTAGAAATAAACTAATGTGTCATATTTTTTCCAAAAGAACACTGCTGGCACTGCAGGAGGTGAGGTTTATGATGTGAAAATACGCAGGCAAGGGAGGAGGCTCAGTAGGATTTTCAAAGAGATTAATTATTCACCCCTTTTCTTGTTCCCAAACTCTACGGTTTCTCTTTCTCCAATGTCCGACTAATCTGATGAGAAGGCAAAAGCCAAGCCCAGCCCTGTGCTCAAGACTGTAAGTATCTAATATTAATTATTTTGTTTTGCAGCATAAAAGTGTAGTCCTCAGAAATACTTTCTTTCCAAATGTAATGTGACTTTCCATAGGTCTAGGCAAAGTTTGCCATTCCATAGGTGTCTGACATCATGGGCCTAATAAGTGTTGGTTGCTAAGCAACCCACCTCCCCCAACTAAAGAGTAGTAGACCTCTGGCTACTACTGAATTGAGCATAACATGAACCTTTGCAGCGGTGGTAATCATTTTCACAATGCTGACAAATCCGACTGCCTTGAGTCCTACAAAAGAAAAGCTATCTGTGAAAAATGCGACTGCAATCTAAACAGACTTACTTGAACACCGAATGTGCAGCTTTCCGAAGGAACCGCCATGCTGACAGCCAGGGATTCCGAACACACAGGACTCCAGCAGTCGGTGCGACTGAGATCAATGTTCATTTAAAGTGGCAAAGTGTGGAACCCACAAGTTGAGTGTTAAACACTTAGCCTGCTGGGTCCACACATTGGCACTTTAAATGAACATTGGATTCAAAATTTTGGATTCAATTAAATCCAAAAATTAAATTATAAAAAAAAGCTCTTTATTTACAAATAATTGGAGTGTGTGTGTGTGTTGTTTTTTTTAAAATGTGTAGTCATGTACATTTGTGCCATAATGAAGAGACATTTGGAATATAACTGAATATCTGAAATACATATGTCCATTTTGACTGGGTATTAACTGCAACACATTTTAAATCATGATGAAGTGTGTGATGGGGGAGCAGGGATAAAAAGAACAACAATTCGTCCCCTATAAGTGTAAGAAACAAGGTAAAGTTTATCTGGGTGATAATCGTTTCCTTTCCTCACACAGTATATGGTAGAACAGCAATTATAGTCACACAGTATTTGACAGCACAGCCATTTTCCCACTATCATCATGTATAGTTTTGTCATATCATGCAATATAATACAAACAGCAAGGGTTAACAAGCAGGGTTAGTATGAAATTATGATAAGTCTGATAATAAAAGTTTAAGGATTAATAATGTATTTATTATTTAATGTAATTGCACGCCTGTGCGTTCCACTGGCAATCGGCAATACAAATGCATATCATTCTCACACATACGTCTGCCACCCACTGAATTAGCTAGAGGGGCAAAGAAAAATGCACTTTTACGTGTGCCAGTTTTTTCATCACGTAAGTTACTTTAGTACCGTATTCATCAAGCAACGTTTCTTTATTGGATTCCCGCGTCCGTATACCCGAATTACATGCATGTAAAAGCAAAAATTCACATTAACTTTGCTTTGTTTTCTTTAATGAATCAGGCCCCTTGTGTCTGGTATCTGGTAAAGGTTAGTAGTTTTCCACAGGTCAGCAAATGAGGTAAGACCTGCTCTACATATTCCACAACACCCCTGTAAGGGGGTGTTAAATTAGTATATTAATGCTGTTTGGCATTAGACCAGGACTCCATATTTTTGTTAAATAGATTTTAATGTATTTCTTATAACCTCTTAGTAATCAGCCATTACCTATGTCAGTCTCATTCTATGCAAATAAAATTGACTGACTCAGTAGAAATTCTTCTTGTTTAAAAGGAAAACAAAAAGATTCATGGAATCTGTCTCTTTAATACACAATGAACTAAACATAATAGGCCTGATTCATTAAGGAAAATTAAGCAAAAAAAATGAGAAATTTTGCACCTTGGCAAAACCATGTTGCTTTGGAGGGGGAGTTAAATTTAAAATGTGGGGACAGATTTATAGTTGTGCTAGGGCATGTCCTAGATCAACTTTAAATTTCAGTGTAATAATAAATTCATCATCATCACCATTTATTTATACAGCGCCACTAATTCCAAAGCGCTGTACAGAGAACTCACTCACATCAGTCCCTGCCCCATTGGAGCTTACAGTCTAAATTCCGTAACACACATACACACACACACACACACACACACACACACAGACAGACAAACAGACTAGGGTCAATTTGTTAGCAGCCAATTAATCTACCAGTATGTTTTTGGAGTGTGGGAGAAAACCGGAGCACCCGGAGGAAACCCACGCAAACATGGGGAGAACATACAAACTCCTCACAGATAAGGCCATGCTCGGGAATTGAACTCATGACCCCAGTGCTGTAAGGCAGATGTGCTAACCACTACGCCACCGTATTCAAGTAATCAAGTATTTGTGTGCTACATGAAAAAACAGTATTTAACTTATGTGTAAAATAATAAATTAGTATGCACCCCTTGCATTGTAACATGAATTTGTCCAGGAGAAAAATTACTATTTTTTGCCTTCTTTCCTTAATGAATCAAGTCCAATATTTTTATGGTTTTAGCCATTTGAATTTTGTGTGGGTGTTGTAGATGCATATTTACCCAGCAAACCCTTTCTAATATTTTATAACTTTATTTTGTCCTCTCTTGGAAAACTGTATATAGAGGTCAGTCTTAGTATCTAGCAGCTCCATTTCGGCAGCACTGTACTATACAGCAGCCGCGGTGCTGTCAAAGAAGCGTCCGCGGCGGTGCTGTATTGTATACAGCACCGCCGTGGACGCTTCTTTGACAGCGCCGCGGCTGCTGTATAGTACAGTGCCGCTATGTAGGGCACTTGTTTAGCGGAGGGAAGGGGTTTCTGGAGACCCAGAAACCCCCCCTGCGTGCGCCCTGTCATTGTGCTGAAATGCAACTTTTTGTTTAAGTGCAATTTTCTTGTTTTTTGCTCATACTGGTATCTGGTCGTCCCTCGGGATAGCTGGTAGCAGTGCCTGTTTTCTCAACACCATACAGAGAAGAACTGAATCCATTCTGGAAACAAAGATGAGATGTTTTCAGTCCTCTCCTTCCACTGCCTTTTATTTCCCTTGACAGAAGCTTCTTCCTGAGTTTAGCCTCTGTGAGGATGAACCTAGAAACTCTAAGGTGGTAAGTAAATGTACTCGATACCCATGACAATGCTATAAGCTGGAAGCAACAGTTCTTAACCATTTTAATTCATGCTCTGAATTATTGCAGGTAAACATATAGAGTCATATGCTGAGTTAGGAGAAAATCAATGAAAGAAGTAAATTTGCTCCCTGACAAACCATGTTTCAGTGCAAGGGGTGTAAGTTATTTTTTTTTTTTTTGCATGCTTGTAAATACTTGTTGTTTTTGTATATTGTACACAAATACTAGGCAGATCTACTATGAAAATAACATTTCCCAGAAGTCTGTTCTCCTAAACAGGAGACACTTATTTGCATAGTGGGTCTCATTTAAAAATGGATCTTTTTGTGTAAAATACATTAGTATCACTAACCACTTTTAACCCAAGCTAATTAGTAAGCCTTGGTTTCTGATAGTCTCTACCTCTGACACCAAATAGCACAATATCGAGATGACACAGTTTTAAAATGTTCAGGCTTTAATATAAATAGCAGGTCATCTCTAGTACTGCTTTCATAACATAGACAAGAACTGCAACTCACCCTGAAGTATAGTTAAATCACACTGCATATATTATATATATATATATATATATATATATATATATATATATATATATATATATATTGTAACAAAGGGAGTGGTTTCCCACAGGCCTTTAAGAGAGGGATCAGCTAATTAACTTACAGTCTGCTAAATTAAAAGCCGACATTTTGACTCATTTGGGTGTCACGATGCCTGTCCGGGTGCATTATTTTCATTGCTGGGGATACCATGTGGACAAATCTCCCTGCTCTCAAATGCATGGCCTCATTCATCTCACTAAGAAGTGGCTACAACCTAAGAGACTGACAGGGCCACAAATTGTGGAAAGAGTCATTATAGATATCTATAGGTATCTGTGGTCCCTGCCTGCTGTTTTGCGCAAATGGTTAAGCCATGGGGACCATTAAAATGCAGACGGGCTGGTAGAGATCATGGAGGGGTATGTAGCAGCCGAGGAACTGATGAGTAAACCACAACGGCCCTTAGTTTCCCAATGGCGATCTCCAGTGTCTTCTGGGAACTGTTCCAGGGGAAAAGAGTGCTGGGCGGTAGAATGAACTGAAACATCCAGAGACTGTAGGCTTGGAACCAGGAGATTGACTAGTTATGCAAAGAAGGTTCCAGCCTTGTAGACTTAATAAAAAATGTGATTAGATGTTTTAGATGTGATGACTTTGGCACTATTACCAGGCAAAGGCTCTGCTAGATTCTGGTAGCATGGTTACTCTTGTAAGAGAAGAAATGGTGAAGCCAATAAAACATCAAAAGAAATCTATTGGGATAACCTGGAAGTATAAAGATACTCTGCATTTTGTTACAACTAAAACACAGTGTGGTTCTGTGATATTCACTTTAGGATAAGTTCCTTGCTTAGGGGTTGATGCTATATTGGTGAGAGATTTTTCCCACTTCTGGAAAACTGGGGGAAACCCATTTGGTTACAAATATAAATAACCCAGACCCGTTTGATAATGTTTCTAATACAGTGGCGGTGGGAGTGATTCCCCAAGCATGTCTTTCTCAATCACATAATTGTGGAGTCAGAAAAATGACGTGGGCCGCAGTGGAGCTCACGATAATGTACCTCCTACTGAAGTAGAAAATGTTGTTGACCCAGTTGATTGTATGCCTGATCTTGAACTGAAAATATATATTTTTGTCTCAGAACAGTTAAAAGACTTACTGTGATAAAGGCTATAGAAAATGTAAATGCGATTAACGGAAACCTGTAGAGTCTGGTATTAGGTTGTCAAATGTCCAAATAGGGAGAATAAATTGTGGAACTGTTTTTAGTTCCTAAGGCATACAGAACCTGGCTCATGGTCACATAACTGTAGGACATCTAGGGGTAGAAGAAACCTCAGAAAGAATTGTGCAGTGTTTCTTCTGGCTAGGGATCCATAAAGATGTATCTGACTACAGTGCATCCTGTCCTGAGTGTCAATACTATACTCCTAGGCCACATTATATAAGTCTGATTATCCTGTTATCCATTATTGAGGTCTTGTTCGAAAGAATACCTATGGATTCAGACAAATCTATAATAAAATTTACCTGGGGTCATGAGTATATTCTGGTGATAATGAATGATGCTATCCCATACCAGTAAGTGAATCCGTTGTGCAATATGTCAACAGTGACTAATGCTAGGGAACTGGTACATGTATTTAGCAGAATAGGGATACCTGAGTAAAGCCTCACTTACCAGGGTACATTCAATTACAGATATGGTAATACAGTGCTAATATCTTACATACAGAGATAATATTGCATAGAGGAGTATTAAAAGTGTATAGGTTCCAATGAAGCATTCAAATAAAAAGAACGATCTACTTAGATATAGCAGTCCCACAGATGGTATTCCTTTGAATCTTCAAAAAAAGTCCAAAAAGTTCAATGGTATATTTGATGTTGCTAGATGGTAACCCGGAGTGATGTTTGGGTGACACTAGCAGCTATCCTCAAATATAAAGGAAACAATAATAGTGTAGTATTTTCAATATAGTATATATGCACCCTATGTAAACACTTCTTCCACCATATAGATACCCAATGGTGAAGTCTCTAAGTTTCCGAGCCAAAGAAAACCGTAGGATAAGATAGAAAGAGATTTTAAAATATGAAAACATTGAGGGATTCTCTTTAACTAACAGTTAAGAGACCCTCTTGAAAACGGACTTACATAAATCCAAACTAAATGAGTGGTATAACTATTGGAGCACCGGAATCTTCGCATAATATTCCTTCAGGTTCCTATACTCCATATATGTTCAAAGGCACAAAAGGAGGGAGGGAACAAAAGGAATAACATAGTGCTTTATCTTTTATTAATCAATATATATATATATATATATATATATATATATGTATATGTATAAAATATTTTAAAAAACAATTCAAAGACTTAAAATGACAGCACACATGTAGGAGTACGAAGGCCTGCTACCAGAGTCCCATAAGAGAACAGCATGTAGAATGGAAGTTCAAGATGACCTCCTATTGCACAGTTGGTAACTTGTGTCTCCAAGAACTTGCTGCAGCTACCTCTGTACGAGTACAGAGGACCGTCTGCAGCTACCTCTGTACGGAAACACAGCAGATATTTTTTTCTAATTGAATCTCAATATGTCATGTGTAAAGTGACTGAGCCACGCCTCATGTGGACCATGTCTCCAATACTGTGGCATCGGCACGCGCCCTTCCCCTTCTCATCTATGGGGGGGGGGGGGAGTTGCTGTACCGGGACCCCAAAATGACCTGGTCTTGCAACAATAGACAAAAGATAATTCAAAGATCCCCAGTACTTGGATTTCATGTAATTATCAACACATAAAAAAGACAAGCGCCATTGCATACAGAATGATATACTGCCAATGGGATCAGTAATTACTGGCAAAGAAGTGAACAGGCTAGAAGAAGGTTAGTATTGAATCCTGGGGGTAAATTTATTAAGCTGCTCCTTTGCAAGTCGCCGATATTCAGTAACTTTACAGGGGAAATTTAAAGTGGCAATGGCTTTAAAGACAAAACTTGCTTTTCAAAGCCATTGCCGCTTTAAATTTTCTCTGCAAAGTCATTGCATATAAGCAACTTGCCAAAAAGTGCAGGTTAATACATTTACCCCCTGTAGTGAGCTGGACTCAAGGAACTGGAATGGCAAACACAAAGTGTGAAGCTGATCAGCTGTGATGCAGTACAGCACAAAACTGTAGTAGGATGGACATTGAAAACCATGGAGTATAGACAGGTCAGGCACTCACATCTCCTTAATAGAGTCGATCTCCAAAATTCAGCAGGTTTAGATATCTGGACACAGAAGATACAGGAATGTGTACACTTTAGTAATGTAGCTTGATTATCTTTAGGGAGTGATTTAATTTGATCTTCTTAATTCTTCCTGTTTTAGTTAGACATCAAATTTAAATTGCTTGGGACTTCTCTGTTTTCTTTCTGTAACCACAAATTATTTGAATACAATGATATATAACAAAAAACAGTCCCCTAATAGTTTTCATTGTCCAATCAGATTAATTCAAATTGATATTCAATCAAATAAATTTGGATTTAACTTTCCTTTCTCACCTGCAGAAACTGTTGCCTCTTAGGGCTTGTACACAGATGTTAGAAAACACCTATTAAAGCAAAGACAAAACCATGTACTTTGTCTCTGCTTTAAACAGAGTATATAGGTATGCATATGTAAGGGCCATTATATTGGATTATCAGCCTAAGGCCCCTTAGTGCAAGTTACATGCTAAAATGCTCTAAATGCTATGCTCTAAATGCATACGCTTTGAAATATTGTGATATGGAGCTTTTCCCATTCATTCCACAATGGTCTTTTCATTTCAATGGGGTTTCCAGCACTCAATCGAATAAAATGAGCAATTAAGAAGTTCCAGTAATTAATAAATAATAATAAAATATAATCAACTGTGTGCCTGTTACGGTTCTCATGCCTTAGTCAGTATTTGCACAGGCTTACCTAGGGCGCGGAGTCTAACGGCCTTCCGGTCTTCACCAAGAACCACCGTAAGGTAGGGTGGACTTTGCCGCCGAAGAACCGCAGGTCGCGGCCCCCAGGTTAGCCTACTGACGTAAGGGAGAATGCTCTAAGTGATGGGTAGTCAAACAGGCAATATGACAAAGTGATGCAAATACAGGCACTAACCGTGAATTCCAGGGTTAGGAGGTATGGCGCAGTCACCGGTAGATGAACAGAGTCGGTTGAGTGCGTAGCAGGAGATGGGTCCAGAAGAGTCGAGACACAGCCGGGTCGGTACACAGGAGGTATCAGGTATACGGTGCCAGAGGAAAATCCAAAGAGTAGTTGATAACACAGCCGGGTCGGTACACAGGATGGTCAGTCCAATACGTGGTGCCAGGGATAAAGCCAAAGAATAGTCAGGTCACAGCCAGGTTGGTACACAGGAGTAGAAGGGAAATGGAAGTACACAGGGAGCAGGGTCACAGGAGTCAGGTACACAGGAACAGGTAGCCAGGAACAGGAAACACATTGCTCTGACACAGGCAGCGTGTCAGAGCAGAGTAGATATAGAAATTTGAATTCCCTGCGCAGGAGTCACATGACTAGAGGCAGGGAGAACCCGGAAGTGCGGGCGCGCCATCGGGAGAAGCGCTGAACAGAAGAGCGGATACAGCTGCCAGACAACGCTGACAGCGCAGCGGAGCGGGGACAAGGTAAGTTCATAAAAGTGCCCCTATCAGCCCAAATTCTCAACCATTGGACAGCACACACTGGTGTGACAGCATGGGCATCACGAGAAGCATCACCCCATCTGTCAATCAAACAACAGGACTGTGTGAAAAGACTTTTGTTGATCTAATTCTTTGTGGACATGTATTTGTTAAGCGACTGATTAGAGTTGATCAGTCATTCCCTTTATTCAAAAGGATACATGGATTATACCCACTTGGTTCTTAAATATAGCCATGTGGGTTAACAATACTCAGTGGAGTACCAAAAAATGCTTTATTATTTTCTGGCCAAGTAACCTCACACAAGGACAACAGGAATTCTGGGCTGTTTAAAACCCATTCTACATCACAAAATCATGGACGTAGAGACTAGAGATGCTCGGGCTCGGTTTTCCGAGAACCGAGTCCACCCGAACTTCACCGATCTGAGTGCTACTTTTGTGTGCCCTCGGAAGTGAAAACGGGGCAAAACGTCATTGTTGCGTAATCGGATCTCGCAAGTTTTGGATTCCATAAGTACTGCCCTCCATGGAGATCCAGAGCCATTTCACAGAGACACAGAAGAGGTAGCACGGTTCTTGGCAGTCTCTAGTGCAGATGGACAGCATCATATCTAAATCAGAAAGAGTAGGGGTGGCAGTTTTCTTAAAAGTCTCTAGTGATATTCTGCTGGGTTATAGCTCACACAGAAACAGGAGAGATCCATTGCTCCATTGCTAATTGTCATTGCTGAAATAGAAATAATAGGGATGTCAGTGTACTTCAAACTCTGCAGTCACATTGTTCTGCATTATTATAGCTCACACAGAAACAGGAGAGGTCCCAGTGATGTTGCCAGTCTACAGTCTAGGTGGCATTGCTCCATTGCCAATTGGCATTGCTGAAATAGAAATAATAGGTTTGTTAGTGTTCTTCAAAATTTGCAGTTACATTGTAATGTGCCATAGCTTACCCAGAAATAGGAGAGGTGGCAGTGTTTAGTGCTGAAACAGAAATTCAAATAATAGGGCTGGCAGTGTTTTTAAAGTCTCCAGTGACATTCTACTGTGCCATAGCTCATACAAAAACAGGAAGGGTGGCAGTGTCCTTGTCACTCTCCAGTCACCAGTCACAGTGTTCTTGTCACTCTCCAGTCTTCAGTGTCGTTTTTCACATAGAAACAGGGATAGCAGTGTTCTTGTCACTCTCCAGTATTCAGTCACATTGTTCTTGTCACTCTCCTGTCTCAGTCATGATGATACTAATCCCTCTACGTCATGTGCTAAAGCCTATGTTCAAGTGCTTAGTGGTTTTAAGTCAGGGAAAAAAAAATGTAAAAAAAAGCTTGTACCTTTATAAAGAAAAAAACACCTCTCTAATAAATGTGAAGGTTTACTGTAGAAAAACATAAATTTGCCAACATGCCATTCTACCCAAAATATTAACAAGCATACCAACATCAGCTAGCTCCCTTCTCTCAGCTAGATCCCAGTACCTGCAATATACATTGTCATCATACTCACCCTCATCAGTGTGTACATCATCCTCATACAATACTAATTCATCTCCGCTGGAATCCAACATTACAGAAGTCTCTGTACTTTGACGAAATTGCCGGTAATGGCCTTCCAGTGGAATTTGTAGTTCATTTTACAACAGAGCTGTTAAGATTTTTGGGCAATTCTTTTACACCAGACCAAATGTCGAAATGTTGTGCTGACTCATCTGCATCACCACTGGGTGTCTTGGGAAAGCTTTTTACGCGCAGCAGTTGCCATAGAAACTGAGGGAGAATGAGTCGTCGTGTCATGTACCACTTGAATTGTCAGCTTGCTGACCAGGAGTTAAAGAGAAGACATAGCTTTTAAATCTAGGATCTTTCAGAGTTGCCAAATTGTAGTGATGTGATTTCAAGATATTGATAACTCTCGGATCCTGGCGAATCAAATAAAGTACTTGATCTACAAGTCCTACATAGTTAGCAAAATTGTTTAGTTTCATCTCCTCCTTCAATTTCTCTAGCTGCTTTTGCAAAAGTCTAATTAGGGGAATCATTTGACTCAAGCTTACAGTGTCTGAACTCAATTCACAAATGACTACTTAGATTGGTTTCAGCACCTTGCACAACACGGAAAGTATTCTCCACTCTGCTGGACTAAAGTACATTCCCCCTCAATTTCGATTCTTCTTGCAGCAGCTGCCCACATGTTCCATGTCAAAGTCTGTCTGACACAGATGTAATGACAATCCAGTTGTAATATCCATTCCTGTGTCTATATAAGTTTGGCAGTTCTTCAGGGATGAGAGGGAGGTATCCAGTGAAGAGTAGGAAATTAAAGATGCAGCACGAGCAGACATGTTTTAATAATGTAGTGTTCATTAACAGCACTGTTGGGCTTATGTCAGCTAAGCTATTGGTAGCTTTTTTTGTGGGGGCTCAAGCAAACCAAGCACTTCAACCACAAAACTGCTTGTCACTTGAGTGCTTGCTTTGCTAAAATTGCACCACTTTTCTTTTCTGCCACTGCTGTGTGACAAAGTTTCCTAGATGTGCTATGAATTGCCATGTGTTTGAGTTGTTGCTCTGTCACTTAGCATCCAGCCAGGTTGCTGCAGTCTTTGTACAAAAGTGGATGAAAATAATATTATGACCAGTGAGGTATTCAATATTGACTGGAGATGACTGGAAATTTGTGCTATTGATCTTAATAATAATGTAAGAACAAAAAAAGAACAACATTATGTGATTTTACATATTTTAGCTACTTTTCTAAAAAAAACAGATCCAAAACCAATACATGTGAGGGGGTCAGTGAACATCTCTAGTTAAAACAGGGAGGCTCCCTTCATAAACTCATATTAGAACAATCAGAGACTGGTTTGAACCACTATTGTTCTACCTGAAGATTTGCCAGATATTTGGGCTCAAACGCAGCAAGAGGGAACACCACAAAGGGATGCCGTCTCACCCCTTCCATAACCATCCCCTAGGAAGCTAGGTGCCAATGGTACCCAAGCTAAACTTGAAATAACCGTGCATGGTAGTATTTACATTGTGGAAAATTTGGCTTTCTAAAAAGGCCTGCACAGAGGACCTAGGGGTGTTCATGGATCTACTGAGTCTTGTTTAAGAGTATTTGCATTGGTTTTTGGAAGAAATGCAAAGTCAGTGTAGGGATTTTCAAAGTGATCTTCAGATTTAAAGTGGCGAAAGAGAAAAATTCTGGGACATTAGCAACTGGAGGTTAAAATTACACAAAGAAATACTGTTACATTGGTAGGTACAGAAGAGTGCAAGGGAAAAGGATACTAAGCACTATTAAATGTTAAACATGAGAGGAGGAGGAGCCCCATGCAGTGTAAGGTTGTATAAAGCTGTATATATGCTACAAACAGTCTCTAACATTGGCTTATGGCTCCTGGTGTGGCACAGTGCTGTACTTTTTAGGTTACTCACACATGCAGTGGATACTGACCAGTTAAGCACTTCATTATCCATGGAAGTCTGGGCTGGGGCTCCCTCTGTTCCTCTTGGCTGTTTCTGGACTGTTTCTCTAGCTGCTTGTACAAAACCCCTGGTAGCTTATAATCTGGCAGTGACAGACTCTCTTCTAAAATGGGCATTTCCCTCTGTTAATCTGATAGTTAGTTCTACTCACCTGGAAGATATTTCTTATATATTGATAGACTTCTGTGTAAGGTTGGCAGTTTTCTCTGTTAAAACTGCAGCTTATTCTGTGAGACTTTCAGTTCACTATGTATTCTACCTCTACTTCTCTGCCTCACTTTACAGCACTGGCATTTACAGAACTGACTCTTACTGTAGGATAATGACTATGATATCTGCACTCTATTGGTTCTGAAGACTTCTACTGGGTATGAAATCATCCCAGCACAGCCAATATTCTTCTCCAGCAGGCTAAGATACAGCTTGGGACCACAGGAGATGTAAGTAATGTAAATAATACCAACAATGAGCCATCATTATTATTATTATTTAGATACACAGTGCTTTTATTCTTCTATCTGAAAGCTTGTTCCTGTTCAGGAGCTGTGCAGAGATGGAATCTGCCTCCTGCAGCAGGAGTGGTGGTGGGATTTTAATGTAATGTGGGAGGGGGAGAAATGTAATGTATTTAAGGGTTATGATGTAATATAATATAGACAGGTCTATAAAGGTTATATATTGGGCATAGCCAAGTTATCTGGGGTCTAGTGGAGGCTATTTATGTAATGTGGAGACTATTAAAGTAAAAATGTGAGAGTTATTAATGTAATGTAGCAGCGAGTGGATTCTATTAATTTAATCTGGGGTCTCTTTTTTATTAAATAGAGGCTATTGATATATTGTAGAGGATAATAATTAGATGCAGGATCTGTATTAAATGTAGGGTTAATAATTTAATGACAGGTATAATCGGAGGAAAGAGAGCTATTTGTTAAATATAGGTTTTATTGCATTAATTGGGCTGTAGGAGGCCTAGCATGATCATTCATTGTTTGACTTTTCAGGGTGTTAATAGTATCTATCCATTTTCCAAGCAGGCCACCAACATTGCAAAATATAGGGTCTGATTCATTAAGGATCTTAACTGAAGAGGATTCTTATTTCAGTCTCCTGGACAAAACCATGTTACAATGGAAGGGTTGCAAATGAGTGTTCTGTTTTGCACATAAGTTAAATACTGACTGTTTTTTCATGTAACACACACATATCAACTTTAAATTTCAGTGTATAAAATAAGCTATCAAGTATTTGTGTGCTACATGAAAAAACAGCCAGTATTTAACTTATGTGCAAAACAGATCACTCATTTGCACCCCTTCCATTGTAACATGGTTTTGTCCAGGAGACTTAAATAAGGATCCTCTTCAGTTAAGATCCTTAATGAATCAGGCCCCTAGACACTACAGAGCTTAAGATACCACTAGAAGCAGCAGGAAGGCAAAGCAGCAAAAAAAGAGTGCTGCACTTCACTAAACAACTTATGCTGCTGCTACATGTTGTGGGCCATCAGTGCACCATCAGTGGGAGTGACTGGTGCTCTAACCGGAATTCCTTCTCACATGAGCCATCAGGGGTGGAAGCTGGACACCACAGCAAGTAGCAAACTGTGGGAAGGAGGTTTAGGGTACACATGATAAAGGGAGAATGGTAGGGGCCTATATGTGACATGCAGATAGTGTCAAGGGTATATGTTACATATGTTTTCCCATCATCCTCCCCAGTGGTTAAAGTGCAAGTTTAGAAATTTCGTTATGAAAATATAAAAGTGTCGGTATGGAAAATATAAGTACATGGAAATTGACAGGTATATGGTGGCATACCACCATATACCAGTCCACTTCGACACACGACCCTCCACATTTATTGAAGGTGCGGTGGGGCAAGTACCACAGGCCCACTAAATTCATAAAAATGCCTCTGCCATATATTTGTATCCAATTTCTATTTAAGTACATATATTGTCAAACTCTATAATCATTACAAGTTGCAAAATAAACTTTGAGATATATTGTGGATTGAATAAATTGTGTAAAAGTGGCTAAGGGGGGAAATTATGGTAAACTGCTGAAAAATATAAAAATAAAGTTAGTTTTAGGTGTTACAACAAATAAAAAGGTAGATAAAATAAAATTCAAATGGTGAGATAAAAAATACATTACATTTTGCAATTTGTGCATCAATATTTATCGACATGGGCAGTTTGTAGTATTTTTTGTATTTTTCCTTTTTTTTACTTTCACAAATATTTTTTTGCTTAATTTATACAATGTGGCCAATTAATTAACATTTATTAAATATTCATCCTTACTGTGTTTTGAAACATATTAACTAATAATTTCTGCAGTTCTTGTTTACTAAACATGATGAATACAAATACAGTGAAACAAATCATATTACATTATACAATTCACAATTTCTCTAATGGAAAATCATCATGTTACCACTTTAATATGTTTTATGTGGATTCTACCTTGAACAATACTTTACACAACTAAATATACATTTAAGAAAAATCAATACAACATGAACGGTAAATATAGAGTTTCCCTGACATTTGATACTTCACTCTCAAGTCTTTTATAAAATGTAAAACAATGTAATAGAAAGCACCTGAATCATTTCAGAGTTTCCATTACCTCCGATCAAAGAATAAAAAGCTTTCTAATACTTTAGATAATGCAGTACTGAAACAGCCCTCTCTTCAAATGTAATCCGTTTAATAGTTATATTTCATGGAGAATAACATATTCTCTTAAGTGCCATCAAGGTTTAATCTGTCAGTCCTCTACAATATTCTCCTGTATTCCATAGTTTAACCTTCATCTAAAGGAGTTGTCTCAAGGAGCTTGCCAATGATTTATTGCTTGTTGTGCTTAATTTGTTCTGACAAATATATATATATATATATATATATATATATATATATATATACATATGCGATCAATGTGGTTCCAACGCACAAAGAGATTTAATAGCAAAATATAAAAAAGTATAACCAATACATACGCGTGCACAATGGATACAGTAACAGCTTATCAATCCGGAAGTCTGTGTGGTGAGAGAGAGGCTGATACTGTGCTAGTAGCCTGGTTTTATACAGTTTGGATTGAAAGAAAACAGTGATGATATCACAATGTAAACAAAGTTAACAATAAGATCGTTCTTCATTGGATCAGGGTTTAAGATAGTCCAGTACAGTGCAGGTCATTGGTCAGTTCTAACATGCTTCTCCAAAGAAGGGGGCATCTCACTCCAACAGCTGTGTACATGTCTTGTTTCAGGGAACTGCCAAAAGTCTTGTTTAAACTAACCCATTAACAGTGTATTTTTGAATATTAATCTTATACTAATCATAACTAGTGATCGCAATGTGCGATCGATTATCTAATGATGCCGGATTCCTGCTGATGAAATGTGGATTTATATAAAACGAAACACAATACATTTCTTACGACCTGAACATAAATATCTTTGATGTAGGTTTACCTCTGCGTAATAAAATCTCTAAGTCTTAATAATAAAAGAATGTAAGCTAGAAACTTTATTATAAGTGAACTATTTACAATTGTAGGTGTAAATGTAAGTGTATCTACTTTTTTTTCCTATATGATTGCATAATTAGCCACTGTACACCGTCCTTTGCGAATCACGACTGTACAGGAAAACTTTATTTATTTGACTTCGACAATAGATTTATTGACATTTCTATCTATTTTATTATATATACTGTCTAGATATATAGATATATATATAGATATATAGGTATATATATATATATATATATATATATATATATATATAAATATATCAGGGCAGGGCTGGGACTAAAAATCAGCCCTGGCATTTAAAGCACACAGGCCCACCTGTTGTGGGCTTCATGCACTATATTGTTGCACACTGATGCTGGCATAGTGTGCGTTGCTGGTGCAGTACGACATGATGTAATATGAGTGTATGTGTGGGGGGTATTTATTTCTCCTAATGACCCACAAACTTACATTATTAGTACCCCAAATATATCAATAAATACCATAACAATACATTATTTGTATCAAAATTACAGCAGTAAATAAACCCCCCACACACACTCATACTACATCAATACCCACCCACATAACAGCAACCAGCATCACTCCCACATTACAGCAACCGTTGTCACCCCCCACATTACAGCAACCAGAATTACCCCCCCACACATTACAGCAACCAGCGTCACTTCCACATTACAGCAATCGTCGTCACCCCCCACATTACAGCAATACTCTCTCCTACTTATTAGCAATACTAAGCCCCAAACCCACTACAACATTGCCACCACCATGCCACCCCATGCTACGGCAATACCACCAATTATACAGGCGCCACTGTAGGAAACCAATGTTTTGCTATATTCAAATCTCCCACAAAATAGCAACAACAGAATACTTGCACAAATATAGTTAACAGGTACCCTTTTCCCTCAATTAAATAGTAATGACAGAATTTTCACGAATCACTCCACATGAAATAAAACTATATGTTATGAGCCGCGACTCACATCCGGTAGTGCCAGGCGTCCCGGTCGTCATGGAGATGGTCACTTCCATCTCCCACTTCCCGGTTGCCTGGGCAACAACCGAGACGCTGTAACTCCACTGCTGCAGCGCCCGGCCAGCGGTCTGACACCCGGGCGCATGCGAGCAGAAAAAGGTAATGTTTGGCTTCGTTTTTTGTGTATATAGACTCTGTGTTAGAGTCTTTTGCTAGGAAGTTCTTCTTAGCACTGTTTGAACATTATTCTGTTTGTATTGCCTAGTTCTCTGAAGATTATGCAGTAGGGAGGGGCCTCATTAGCACTGTCGGGGTACCGAGGCTTGGTGCCCCTACTATCAATCTCTGATAACCTGATTTCCTATGTGGTATTTTGCCATCGACAGCAAAGTGGAGAAATGAAACACAAACGAGGTGTTGCAGTTTCAAAATCAGCTCTGAGGGTCCATGCAAACTGATCCTTTATTTATACATAGTGACCAGCATTAACTGGTTAACGACAAGGACATATAAGGAAATCTCTTTAGCTCAGCAAATATACATATAAGCCCACATCCTCTGTTCAGCATTACATGCTTTTCCTGCCAGCTGCTTCCTTCAGTCTGGAATCCTGCTGCTGTCTGTTCCATAGGAAGCATCTGTTTTTTTTCTTCAAAGCGTAGTCCTGTATAGTTTTGTTTGACCTAAAGTTTCCATGGAGAGAGAGAATTGATCATTCACAAGAGAAAGTATCCTTGCATCATTTATTCTTTCCCTAGCAGTATTTCACTGCAGTATACACATGTTATTTTTGCTTGATAGGGGTTCTTCCGTTTACATGAGGTACATACTTTTTGAGTTTGATTAAAATATGTTGGTACCGGAGTCATGGCCTGATTAACCATTTTCCTAAACTAACAGAACAAATAACAATTCCACACAATCAACAGGATCAAAACCATTATTATTACCAGTATTGGATGGAGCATTACCTTAAAAATACCTGTTGCAGTGGGGGAATTACCTATGAACACATCCCACCAATGGTGTTGCAAATTATCTTTTAATTGACGAGCTACATATTTTAATTCCCGTGCTTCTATTACTGTCTGCATTTGTGCATGATTAGCTGAATAGTTTACCTGTGCCAAATGTTCTGCCAGGCGCTGGGTGTTGTTTATAGCATTGATTATCCCCTGAAGATTAATAGTCAAGTTATAGGAGGGTAGTTTAATTGGGATAAATTGCTGATATATATTGTCTCCCCTATCCTTATAGAATATATAAGTCTCATTCCTCCATATTAGATGAGTAACATTTTGGAAACATTCTGAAAATGGGTTAGTCAAGTTATACATTTCTATAGTTTGTTTATCATGGGTTACTAAGCACACTTTTTGTGGTGCTACTTCTATAAACATATCATTTTTCCTGTCATGGAGCTCCCAATTACAGACACTAGTTGGATGTTGTAGCTTACAAGGTTCATAAACTTGAGTGTTTTGAGAGCACACTATTCCATTGTCTGTATTTGAACACAATCCTAAGTTATGTGTGTTGTTATTATCATCCATATACTCCCCTCTTATCTGCGGGGTCCATAATTGTGTTCCACCAACCTGGGCATAGAGTGGGACAGGCAATATGAGGAATTTACACATTATCTCAGTCCTCAGTATACTGTATGTCTGAAAACTTCCTATGCACCAGTTTTCTGTACACTTCACACCCATTCCATCCGTTTGAATCCATAGCTGCGTAGCTACATTTAACATATTTCTATATACCAGTTCATTGTTAGTTATTAATTGAGTTTGAGCGTTACTCTTTTGTATTTTCTGATACAGTGTCTTAATTGAGCATTCAGTCCAGTTAAATATCAAGGAGATATTTACATCTATTCCTAAGGAATTGAAAAATGTTGCATTAAATATCTGTAAATATTCTTTGTCCCATAATATTAGTTTCTGCAAAGGCGTGAAAACTGTGTGCATCCACTGTGCCTGCATGGTGATTACCTTGTTTATATCTTCTCCTGCTGCACTCATCTTATTACTCAATGTTTACATGTCTATACTGTTAAGTACCCCCATTCCAGTACCTGTTGCCCCCAATAATGTATCATACCACTCCCTTTTCTTCCTATTTTGGCACATGGGATCAAGAGGGAATGTGATATTGAAAGTGTGCTGGGTTGCATATTTCCTAGTACCTATATTTCTGCAAGTAGAGGGCACCTTGATTAGAGTATCATTAATGATTCTTGGCTTGGGGTCTAATATGTATAGTCTTTTCATGAGTACATACTCCCCTGGTATCTCAGTACTGTTGGTACACATCATCATCAAATCCCCTATTCCCTTCCACGCCCTTCCTATAGGTACTGTATTATTATTGGAGCCATTTACACACTTGAGGGCTTCTATCCAGGCTTGGGTATACCCTTTTAATTTGATAAATGGTTCAGTGCAGCATATGATGGGAGTACTATTAGTTATGGTCATAGTATCATTTTCCCCTGGTGCCCAAAAATGATGGGGTTCATTTTTCCCTGCTGTTTCTATAAACCCATGGCCACCAGTAAATGTAAAGTTTAACTTACAACAGGGATATGGAATCATTCTTCTACTACTTCCTGTTCCTACATCTACCATCGCACATTCTTCTTGATTACTTGATTTATTCCATATCATACCTGCACATTTGGTTAAGTCTACCTTCTTAACTTTATTTCCTGGCGTATACATCTGTATATACATTATCTGTACTGTTACTAGTGCTATGCACATTATCACACAAAAAGGATTCATGGTGCTTCAATTTTCACTGTCAGCTTTTTGCAGTGAGATGCGTGGACCCAGGTGTCTTGTTCTCCTAACTTAACAGAAGGGGGAGTAGTCAAAACCACTTGATATGGACCATCAAATCTGGGTTCCAAAGTTTTCCTCATGTGCCTTTTTAGGTAGACCCAATCTCCTAGTTGCAAGGCATGTGTTCCTGTATCGTTATTTGGATCTGGAATGGAGGAGAAAACTTGAGAGTGCACATTAGTCATTATCTTTGTAAGCTGTATTAAATAATCAGTTAGATCTGCATGATTATGTTGCAATTGCTGAGGAAAATAACACCCTGTTTCCGGGGCTCCCCCAAACAATATTTTATAAGGGGACAACTTATGCTTCTTTCCTGGTGTTGTTCTAACTGAATATAGAGCTAAAGGTAGACAATCTAACCAGGTTTTTCCTGTTTCTGCAATCATTTTCTGAATTTTTAACTTTAATGTGCCATTCAATCTTTCCACTTTTCCACTTGCCTGCGGCCTATACGGGGTATGAAAGGCTTGCTGTATCCCCATATCCTTCATTATATTTTGCATTACTTCCCCCGTAAAATGCGATCCTCGGTCTGATTCTATTGTTTCAGGTATTCCATATCTGCAAATTACCTCACTTATCAGTTTCTTGGCAGTGTTTTTAGCTGTTGCCTTAGCCACTGCCCAGGCCTCTGGCCAATTTAAGAATAGATCTGTACACACAAGGACATACTCATATGTTCCTACCCTAGGTAGCTGTATATAGTCAATCTGCAATCTCTGAAATGGGTACAATGGCTTTGGTGTGTTCTTCTGTGGTGTTTTCACTACCTGACCTGGATTGTATTTTCCGCATATCACACAGGCTGCTGCATATGCCGTAGCAGCTTCATTGAATCCTGGTGCTACCCAATGTCGTAAGACAATATTGGTCATAGCTTCTTTAGAATTGTGGACCAGCCCATGTGCCAATTGAGTCATCATAGGGTATAGGCTTCTGGGCAGACAATACTTATTATCTATTCTCCAGAGCCCTCCCTGACATGTAGCACCTTCCTTTTCCCAGGCTTTTTTGTCTATTGAGGAGACTTGTTCCTGGAACTTTTGCAGTATGTCAAGAGTTATAGGCTCTACAGGGTTTTCACCCTGTGTCACATGGCAGACCTGCACCCTAGGCATAAGGGCTGCCTGTTTAGCAGCAGCATCTGCCTTGGCATTTCCCATAGCCTCCCTAGTCTTTTCTTTAGTGTGTGCCTGGACTTTCAATATAGCTACCTTCCTGGGTAGCTGCAGAGCTCTAAACAGAGCCCTTATCTGTTCTGCATGCTTGATAGGTTTTCCTGCTGACCCCACAAAATCCCTGCTCTTCCATATTGGCCCAAAATCATGGGCCACGCCATATGCGTACCTGGAGTCTGTGTATATGTTAGCTATTTGGTTTTCTGCCATTATACATGCCTCAGTGAGTGCATGCAACTTCGCCTCCTGTGCTGAGCAGAAAGGTGGGAGTGGTTGTTGTATCAAAGTCTCTTCCAGGGTGGTCACAGCATACCCTGTGTGTGGTGACCCTTCATAATAATACCTGGAACCATCAACAAATAAGTTCCAATCTGCATTAGGTATGGGGACATCTGTCACATTTTCTAATTCCTTCATTTCTAGCTTCATTAGTTCAGCACAGTCATGTAACTCAGAAAAGGGAACATTTTTGTTTGTATTTTGTCTGGTACTGATACATTTCTCCCTTTCTGATTCACCAAGGGTGGGTAGGTCCCCACCCACCTCTCTCCCCTCTGTTGAACCTGCTTCAACTGGAAACAGTGTAGCAGGATTCAAAACTGTGCATCTTTTAATTGTTACATGTGCATGACTTAATAATGACACCTCATACTTAGTGAGCCTTGCTGTGGACAGATGCTTTGTTCTTGCTTGGTTTAGTATTTCTGTAACTGCATGTGGGACCTGTATAGTTAAGGGGTGGTCTAGTACTATATTTGCCACCTTATCTTTTAGCAAGGCTGCGGCTGCCACCGCCCTTATGCAGGACGGGGCTCCTCTTATGATACTGTCTAGATGTAATGAATAGTAAGCCAGCGGTCTCTGTTTATGTGAGTGTACCTGTGAAAGGACCCCTTGTGCATGTCCCTTAGATTCATTGCAGAACAAGGTAAATGGCTTATCATATTGTGGTAATCCTAACGCTGGTGCCTGCACAATGGCTTGTTTTAATGTTTCAAATGATGTTAGTTGTGATTCAGTTAAATATATCCTGGACCCTTTTACCTCACTAGGAGCATCATAGAGGGGTTGCATTAGGAGGGATGCTCCGGCAATCCATTCCCTGCAGTACCCTACCAAACCTAGGAATGCCCTTAATTACTTGCTGTTCTGTGGTGGCTTTACCTGCTGGATTGCAGTTATCCTGTCCTGTGTGAGGTGTCTGGTACCTTGTGAGATGCAATGTCCTAAAAATATTACCTTACTCTGCGCTGCTTGTATTTTTGTGGGTGATACCTTGCAATTTTGCTGCCCTAAGAAGTTAATTAATGATATAGTCTCTTCCTGACACCCTTCAATCGTTTGGCAACACAGTAGTAAGTCATCTACATATTGGAGCAGTTGTGTGGATGAATATTTTGGTCTCCATCCCAGTAATATGAGGTTCATTGCTTCTGAAAATGCTGAGGGTGAGGTGGCTCCCCCCTGTGAAAATCGAGTCCAACAGTATTGTTTTCCCTGATGTGTAAATGCTAAGCAAAGCTGGCTGTCCTCTGTAAGAGGGACAGAGAAAAATGCATTTGCAAGATCTATAACAGTAAAATACTGTGCTTCTGCAGGGATCTGATTGAGGAGGGTATGTGGGTTGGGTACAATAGGTGCATCAATCACCATCCTTTTGTTAATTTCTCTAAGATCGTGAACCATTCTATATTCCTGTGGTTTTCCAGGTTCTAACTTCTTTTTTACTGGGAAAAGGGGCGTATTCCAGGGAGACCTGCATTCCCTGAGAACTTTAGCCTGTTGGTATGTCACTACCTGTTTGGTTATAGCTGTATCTTGTTGTTGAGACAGGGGGTATTGCTTCATCTTAATGGGGACAGTATTTGGTTTCATTTTTTAAATGTACAGGTTGTACTGCCAGTAATCCCACATCTGTCTTTCCCCTTGACCATACTTCCTGTGGCACTTTTTCACTGAGCCACAGAGGTATTAAGTTTGTTTTTTCTGGGGGAATACTTTGAACCAAATATATGGCAGCGTGCAGCTGACAACTCTCATTTTCTGACAGGGAAGTAATCTGAACCCTCCCATCCTTGTACGTTATTTTGGCCTGTATTGCTGACAGTATATCAGCCCCTAATAGATTGACTGGACAGGTAGTTGAAGTTAGAAATTGCACAGGTACCGTTAAAGTCTTATCCTGTAATTTAACAAATACTGGTTCGCTTTGTTTAAGCTGAACTCCATCCCCTGATAAACCTGTGCCAGTGATTTTTACTTTACTCATATATTTTTTTGGTATCTCTGAGGCCCTCAATACTGTGCGGCTTGCTCCAGTGTCCACTATGCAATCAATAATTTCCCCTTGGGGTAATTCCAACTGAATTTTTCCTGTGGGCCCTGGGGTATTAATAGTGGGTTGCTGGGGGCCTGACACTGGGTAGCCTATTTCCTATGGGTAGGGGTTGGGTGTGGAGGTAATAAATGCTGAGGCTTCTGGGTTTTTGTGAGTATTTTTCTGCTTCCAGACTTTATATTTCTGACAATCCCTTTTCATATGACCTGGTTGGTTACAAAAGAAACATAATCCCTTTCTTTTTGCCTCTTCCCCAGTGACTCTTTTTTTCTGGTTAAAGCCCTTTGGTCTGGGAGTCTCCTGGACCACATGGACAGTAACATGAGAGGACTTTTCTTGGCTCTTTCTCTTTTTTTTCTTCTCTCTGATCCTCTATAGCCCTTAATACTTCTAACAGGGAAGCTACTGTCATTGTACTAGCCTCTGGCCTTTTGGCCATTAACTCACTCCTTAGGGATTCTTCGAGTCCCTGTAGGAAAGCGGTACGCAGTAGCCACTGATGGGTAAGGTTATCTTCCTGGAATCCCCTATCCAGATGTGCCTGATGAACTTGATCATAATAATCTTTCACTGACTGGTCCCTCCTCTGTCTACATTCTGGGACAGCTGGCATTCTCTGCTGTTGCGCCTCACACCAGCGTCTCAATCTGATTAGGAATAGATTACCAGACTCTTCTGTTCTCTGTTCTATTCCTATTGGGGCTGCCACTATTCCATCCCCAACAGGTATTGCAAGTATGTCATTTACACTACCCATTCCAACTATC
The DNA here is from genome assembly GCF_038048845.1 of Mixophyes fleayi. NCBI lineage: Eukaryota > Metazoa > Chordata > Amphibia > Anura > Limnodynastidae > Mixophyes > Mixophyes fleayi. Next base: position 52,763,243 of record NC_134409.1, on the reverse strand, counting down.
ATTTTACAAACTTCCTCTAAGTCCCCCCAAGTGGCGGCCCAAATTGTCACCAGTCTTTCTATATATCTATGTAATGCTAGGGGATTCTTCCTGTAATCTGGGGCTTTCCTGACTATATCAGTTAATTCCGCCGGTGCCCAAGGTCTATATTGTCCCTGTCTTCAAATTACTCTTAATCTAGGTGCATTGGGGTGGTTTAATTGACCAAAATCTGGATTTGGCTAGTGCACTGTCTGTATAGTAATTGGGTAGCTGGAGACAGTACTATGAAGATATGGGGGTGGCCCTACTTGCACTGGATACATTGTAGTCTTCCCACAATTACATTTGGTACCCTTGGAATCAACCTGACCACAATTGCAGATATTAACCTTACTCCTAGTCCAATGTGATGAGGGTGACCACAGGGGAGGTTTTCTATTTAAGTTTCCTAGGAGGGAGTCACATGGTTCTCCTTCAACTAATACCTTATTATCACAGTTTGGGCAGGTACTCCCTGCCCCTGGGATACAAAAACCACAAGCTGGACACTTTTAATCCCCTTTCACACCCCATGCTCTAAGACTGGGGTATTTTACTGGTGTTACAAATGAATTATTGTGGGGCAATTGTCCTGACGTCATTTCTAATGTGTGATTATGTGGGTCTGATGGTGCACTTGGGGGTGGCTGAGTAGGAGGCGGGTTCACAGTTGTATGTCCCTGGAGGTCTTCTAACATTTCCTCTTTTACCATATGTTCTTGCTCTATTTGTCTACATGCCCTTACCCATGCTGACACTTGGTGCTCTTTCTTATTCTTAGTAATCCATATACTGTGTTCTTTCTGAAAAGTTTCCCATCTTTTAGGATCTAATGACCCTATATCTGGCATTCCTGCCTTCCTGAAGACTATATGGATTCCTTTAACAGCCACAGTACCTTCTCTTTCCTTAACTAGATCCGCAGGAGTGTATGATGTCTGTACCATCATACCTTTACTGCCCTGGGCCCCCATTACTGCAGTTATGGGAATACCGGCCCCTAGTGTGCCTGAGAAGTGACTGTTAATCTAACTTTATACACCTTTACAACCAAATCCTGTTATGGATTGTTTGATCAACTTGGGTACATACTTTACTGATATTATATTAATTAATGGACATGTAAGTGGCCCTATCCTTCTAATGTTCTAAAAAAAAATAAAAAAATAACAACATATTTTCCACCATCCCAAACCTATTTGGGTTTTCAGATAGTCTGGACAACCGTGTCTTCCAAATATTGCTGTATTAAAAATTCCCTCCTTATGTTTACCATATGTTACTGAACAATCAGTGTCAGTTCCTATCACCGCTATCAATTTACTAGTTTGTATTGTCAATGCCTTTTGAATTATAACAACACATTTACAGTCTGGACAACTAAGATTATTTTCTGACATTTATACTCCCCACAGCATGTCTCTGATTCCCTCAGCTCCCTTTGATGTTTTTATGAAACAATATATTAATACTAGTACAATTATTACTATTAAAATAATTCCACTAATACATTCAGCTATTTCTTCTGAAGGTGTCATCTAATCCCTTTTTTTTTTAAAGAAATTAGACAGTAGACAGTAGACAGTAGACAGTCCTATCCTCCGACCTCAGGCACCTCTTAGCAGAGGTACCAACAAGGAAATGCGGAAGACCCTTACCAGAATCAGTGAGCAACCTTTCTGCACTTTTACCGTGTTACTTGGTTGTTACTTCTTTCAACCTCTAAGAGAGCTGAGGACCCTTGTAGACTGACAGCTGGCCCAGTGGTCGCACGTTACACAAAACAAGGTCAAGCCTCAGTGGCATGTGCAAGGTACAGTCTTTGATCAGATCAGTCTTTTCAAGGTTATGTTGTCCCCTTATACATCTCTTATCAGTACAATATAACTCAGTCTTTACAGGAGCGGAGGATTCTTATAGTGACCTCTCAAACCCAAGGACAATCATCTACACAAAACAAGGCGAGGTCTCAGCAACAAGTATAGAGGAATGCCTTTGATTATCGAGGTCAATTAATGAGTTATGTATTTGCATCCTTTTATATACATCCTGTATCTACACAAACACATACATTCACTTATCTATTTTTCACAAAAAAACAAATATATATCAGGAAAACAAGTTATTCAGTAATTTGTTCAAATACCCATTATACCATCCCCTACTGAACCCCACCTTATATCTTACAGGAAGAGCAGCTGGAGTAGAGAGTTGCAAATGCAAAAAACTTCACTACTCACCGCGCGGTTTTTGTTCTGCTGTTCCTGAAGATTGAGGAGGTCTCTGGTCAGTCCTGGGCTGGTATGTTGAGTATCCCGGACGAGCCCCCAGAAGATGTCGGGGTACCGAGGCTTGGTGCCCCTACTATCAATCTCTGATAACCTGATTTCCTATGTGGTATTTTGCCGTCGACAGCAAAGTGGAGAAATGAAACACAAACAAGGTGTTGCAGTTTCAAAATCAGCTCTGAGGGTCCATGCAAACTGATCCTTTGTTTATACATAGTGACCAGCATTAACTGGTTAACGACAAGGACATATAAGGAAATCTCTTTAGCTCAGCAAATATACATATAAGCCCACATCCTCTGTTCAGCATTACATGCTTTTCCTGCCAGCTGCTTCCTTCAGTCTGGATTCCTGCTGCTGTCTGTTCCATAGGAAGCATCTGTTTTTTTTCTTCAAAGCGTAGTCCTGTATAGTTTTGTTTTTTTAAGGCATTTCACATATTTGTACATCTTAATAACTATCAATTATTTTATACTCTCACAGCACTCACTCCTATTGGCTCTCCTTACTATTTAAGGCAATGAGAACAGGGCCTCATTGCCAGTTATAGCTCCCAGTATAGCTAGGCTCCCTGTTCCTGTTTCTGCTCCTTGATTATTTTGCTCTGACCTGATCTCCCGTGTATGGCCCTTGTCTTGTTTTTGGACCTTGTTGTGTTCCCTGTGACCCCTGACCTCGAATTGTGCTTGGATATTCTTTGTCTGCTGCCGGCCCTTGACCCCTGCCTGGATTTCACTCTGCCGTTGCTTCTACACTCCATAGCTGGGTTCTCCCCAGTCAGTGCTCATCTCTCGACCCTCTGTTGTCTGCGGCCAAGTCTGTCCCCACCACTAGGGGCTCCAGTGAAAACCGGACTTCAGAGCAGACTCTGGGGTTTGACGTGCTGACTGGAGGGGTTCCTAACATTGGTTCCTAACACTCTAACAAATATATCCAGTGTCGGACTGGCCCGCTTAAACCACCGGTAGGCCCGGCTACCATACGGCCACACCCCCTTTCACCAGTGGGCGGAGCTTACCTGGAGGCCCCCACAAGAACCCGGCGTCCCCGCTGCTCAATTGTGATCGCAGCTGCGATCATGTGACCCACCCCCTCCCCCTGTCAGCTGATCTTCCCGCCTGCCGCCGCCACTGAAGAAGAGAGAAGGAGCAGAGAGCCTGCAGCAAGCAAGATATCGGTAAGTATATTTTTTAACCATTTGTGGCATAACATTGGGGGCACTATGTGGCATAACATTGGGGGCACTATGTGGCATATCATTGAGGGCACTATGTGGCATAACATTTGGGGCACTGCGGCATAACATTTGGGGCACTGTGGCATAACATTGGGGGCATTATGTGGCATAACATTGAGGGCACTATGTGGCATAATATTTGGGGCACTGTGGCATAACATTTGGGGCACTATGTGGCATAACATTTGGGGCACTATGTGGCATAACATTGTTTTGGGGGAGCGACTGTGTGGCATAACATTGTTTTGGGGGCACTACTATGTGGCATAGGGGGGCTGCCTATCTATACTAAACTATAGGGGGGCTGCCTATGCTAAACTATAGTGAGTGGGGGCTGCACAGAGAACACTATAGGGAGGGGGTGATGGGATCTTTAATGCTGAGTTGGTTTGGGTCTATAATTGAATGTGGGTGCTGTTTATTTAATGGCAGGGATGGTTGACGTTTCTAAATGTACCCATTATTTTTTCCAAATAGGGCCGGCCCTCAACTTTCCAGGATCTAGACAAGCCGCAACTAAAGAAACCAGCAGCCACAGGTGTCAAAAGTGATAACAACAGGTAGGACAGTCTGTCAAATGATCTGAGTCTAGTGCAGGCTTGGCTAACTTGTGGTACTCCAGGTGTTGTGAAACTATAAGTCCCAGCATACCCTTCCAGCAATAAGCTGCTATATATTGGCAAAGTATGCTGGGGTTTGTAGTTTCACAACACCTGGAGTGCCACAGATTAGCCAATCCTGGTCTAGTGGGACAATCCTGATTTTTGGTGACTGTTCTGCCCAATCTAAGGGGCAGGTCAAGACTTTGTACTCTTTATACACACACTGCATTCTTTACATACTACACTATGGTGCTAGCTGTCCTTCGTGGACTGACCACTCCCTCTCTAGTGTCTGGTCCCACCTCTATGATGGCTGACCACACCCCCTTTGGTGGGCCCCTAGTGTTGCATTACCCGGTGGGCCCTTCAAGCCCCAGTCCGACACTGAATATATCAGAAAAAACATAACTATTGAATGATCATTTGAACCCACACAGCCGCATTAAAAGTATTTCCATCTACATCAAAATGTCAGAGAAAAATATTTTTTTTACTACAGTAACTGGATATGTGTCTTTTCTATTCATTTTAAATAACACAGTATATAAATTAATGGGGGTAAAGGAGGTGGGTGAGAGATAATTGGATGTGATCCATCAGTTTGTTTAGATAGGAAACATTTAGATTATTTACCTGGAGACATCTACCCCCTTGACTCACAGGCAGGGCCGACAAGATTAATTTTGGGCCCTGGTACAGCAACTTCGTTGGACTCCCGTCATATTCAACAATGAGAGATTTGCCTTTGGCAGAAGTTCATATTATGCCACACCGTAGTGCCCCCAGTTCATATTATGTCACATCGCAGTGCCCCCAGGTCATATTATGCCACATAATATTACCCTCAATTCATATTTGGCTATGCAGTAGTGCCCACAAATCATATTATGGCATAGTAGTGCCCCCAAATAACATTATGCCATACAGTAGTGCCTCCAAATAATAGTATGCCATAGTAGTGCCCCAAATCAATAGTAGTGACCAGACAAAAACTTATTCACAAATAAAAATTGGTACAGCATATCAGATACTGAGAGTGCGAGTCCCAGGAGCAGCTTAATACCCCATTTACAATTCCAAAAAAATAGATATATTGACACAATCACAGTTAAAATGTATGACAAGCAGCATTTTTTCCTCTTAATTAAAAATCTCTGTACAAATAAATATGCAAGAAACATTACAGCGCAAAAATGAGCAATACATAGTGTTTTAAACATCATTAGATACAAAGTAGTGCCCCCAGTTCAAGAAAGGATGGTGAAAAACATATTGGACAGGAGAAAATATCTGAACTTACCTGATAATGACATCCTGTGTTCAGTTCTCCTACTGGGCGCGATGGGAGAGGAATGATCAGCAGCTGTCAGCTCACACAGGCAGTCGGGAGCAGGGACAGAGGGCAGTGGTCGAAGTGGAAATTTAGAAGTGGGGTATAGAAAATATATACGTGAATGGAGTATGAAGACTTGATTTTTTTTTATTTTCTTTTTAACACTTGTCCCGTCTGTGCATTCCCATTCTTCATTACTACTTGTGTTTTATGATGGCTGCATCCCTGACATTCCCATTGTTAAGATGTCTCTCCCTTTACACTTTCTTTTAGCTATGCCCCTGCACCATCTTATCATTTGTCCCTCTCACCCCTCTTCCTGCACCCCCTTCCCCCTGGCTCTCACCCCTCTTCCTGCACTCCCTTCTCCCCTGGCTCTGTCATCCCTCTTCCTGCACCCTCTTTCCCCCTGGCTTTCACCCCTCTTCCTGCACTCACTTCCCCCCTGGCTCTGTCATCCCTCTTCCTGCACCCCCTTTCCCCCTGGCTCTGTCAACCCTCTTCCAGCACCCCTTTTCCCCCTGACTCTGTCACCCCTCTTCCAGCACCTTTTTTCCCCCAGGCTCTCACCCCTCTTCCTGCACCCCTTTTTCCCCTGGCTCTATCACCCGTTTTCCTGCAGCCTCTTTCCCCCTGGCTCTGTCACCCCTCTTCCTGCACCCACTTTCCCCCTGGCTCTCTCACCCCTCTTGCAGCACCCTCTTTACCCCTGGCTCTGTCACCCCTCTTCCAGCACCCCTTTTCCCCCTGGCTCTGTCACCCCTCTTCCAGCACCCCCTCTCCCCCTGGTTCTGTCACTCCTCTTCCTGCACCCCCTTTCCCCCTGGCTCTCTCACCCCTCTTCCAGCACCCCCTTTTCCCCCTGGCTCTGTCACCCCTCTTGTGCACCCCTCTTTCAGCACCCCCTCTCCCCCTGGCTCTGTCACTCCTCTTCCTGCACCCCCTTTCCCCCTGGCTCTCTCACCCCTCTTCCAGCACCCCCATTTCCCTCTGGCTCTGTTACCCCTCTTCCAGCACCCCCTTTTCCCCCTGGCTCTCTGTCCTCTTCCTGCACTCCCTTCCTCCCTGACTCTGTCACACTCCTGACAACTCTCCCCCCCCCGCAAAAATCACGGCACCCCCCGCGACACCCCCCTCAGGAATCGCGACACCCCCCCGGGAAAATTGCGGCACCCCCCGCTACCCCACCGCACGCGATCCCCTCCCCCATTTAGAAAAATAAAAATCTGCAAACTGTGTCCACATTGCAGGGCACAGTGCAGAGGATAAGGGAAGAGGTAACGAGGAGCCCAGATCTATTGCACAACGTAGGTGGCTGGTTCCTTGGGAGGAGCCAGCCATCAGAAAGCCAGGGGAAGTGTCGGGCCGGCCCATCTAGCCATCTGCCCTTCTGCCATTTGCCAGTCCGTCCCTGAAATATATAGATATAGATCATTTAGTCAACATATAGTTCATATAGTAACCAAGGTGATAAATAAAAGCACCATCATCACAGAAATAAAACATTAGTCACAGAGTCGGACATTGTGTCTCCTGCAGCCATTTCACATGGTGGTTTCCACTTCACCATCAATCCAGAACCTGTAACATGTATGGTGTCAGTAGGTGACACTGAATGCTGGTCATTGTATTGAAATTTTACAGACTTTTTGTGTACCTTCTAGTAAATTAGCTCATGAGGGTATGACCCAATAAAGGAACTCTCATTGCTTACAGTTAGGATTACCCTACTGCCTAAAAAGTGTCATATATTTGTAAATGTGTGTAAGGCTGGGTAAACACTACTAAAATTATTTTTTCGATGAGATACAATTTTACCAACATCTGAAGACAGAAAAAAATCTCGATCAGCATGCAGATTCATGTGTACACACGTTTTACAGGATTTACCTTCAGTTCTGTGTTCTTCATCTGTCATAATCATCTGCTGAAAAGATCATGACTCTCTACACTCCATAGAGATCTATGGACACTGCTGGTTCTGAGTACATACACACTACATAATTAGAACAACATTGTTCCATCATTGGGCACAGTATTTAACCCCTGATTTGCAAGGGAATGCATTATAGGCCTTTGCAGATCTTCCACATGAGATGGACAGAGATTATGAGGCAATCAAAAGTGCTCTGTTGTAGAGATGAGCGCACTCGGATTTCTGAAATCCGAGCCCACCCGAACGTTGCGGATCCGAGCCGGATCCGAGACAGATCCGGGTATTCCCGCCAATTGCAAAAATGAAACCGAGGCTCTGAGTCATAATCCCGCTGTCGGATCTCGCGATACTCGGATCCTATAAATTCCCCGCTAGTCGTCGCCATCTTCACTCGGGCATTGAGCAGGGTAGAGGGAGGGTGTGTTAGGTGGTCCTCTGTCCTGCTATATCTCGTGCTGTTCAGTTCTGTGCTGTGCTCTGTGTTCTGCTCAGTCCAGTGGTGCTGTGTCCTGTGCTCTGTCCTTCTGAGTTCAGTGGTGCTGCTGGGTCCTGTGCTGTGTCCTGTCCAGTCCAGTGGTGCTGTGTCCTGTGCTCTGTCCTTCTGAGTTCAGTGGTGCTGCTGGGTCCTGTGCTGTGTCCTGTTCAGTCCAGTGGTGCTGTGTCCTGTGCTCTGTCCTTCTGAGTTCAGTGGTGCTGCTGGGTCCTGTGCTGTGTCCTGTTCAGTCCAGTGGTGCTGTGTCCTGTGCTCTGTCCTTCTGAGTTCAGTGGTGCTGCTGGGTCTTGTGCTGTGTCTTGTTGAGGCCAGTGGTGCTGTGTCCTGTGCTCTGTCCTTCTGAGTTCAGTGGTGCTGCTGGGTCCTGTGCTGTGTCCTGTTCAGTCCAGTGGTACTGTGTCCTGTGCTCTGTCCTTCTAAGGGCATTGTTATTTCCCCATTATTCCCAAATTATAAAAAAATTCAAAAAAAGTTATAAAAAAAATTACCAAAAAAGTAATAATAAAAAAAATAAAATAAAAAAAAATATCCCAAAACAATCCTGCAGTATAAGTCCATTGGTACTGCTATATTACAAAGTTCACTGATTCAGCAGTATAAGTCTAGTGGTACTGCTATATTACAAAGTTCACTCATTCTGCAGTATAAGTCCATTGGTACTGCAATATTACAAAGTTCACTCATTCTGCAGTATAAGTCCAGTGGTACTGCAATATTACAAAGTTCACTCATTCTGCAGTATAAGTCCATTGTTGTTACTGCCATATTACAAATTTCACTGATTCTGCAGTATAAGTCCAGTGGTACTGCTGTATAACTCCAGTCCAGTGGTACTCTCCTGTGCCGCATATATTTTTTAAAGGCTTTGCCGAGTGTGTGTGGCTTCGGGGTACACTCTCTTGTGCTACATATAATGCAGAACAAAAATTTGGAGGATAAAGGAGGGAAATATCAAGACCCACTTCCTCCTAATGCTGAAGCTGCTGCCACTAGTCATGACATAGACGATGAAATGCCATCAACGTCGTCTGGCAAGCCCGATGCCCAATCTCCTAGTACAGGGCATGTAAAATCCAAAAAGCCCAAGTTCAGTAAAAGTAGCAAAAAGAGAAACTTAAAATCATCTGAGGAGAAACGTAAAGTTGCCAATATGCCATTTACGACACGCAGTGGCAAGGAACGGATTAGGCCCTGGCCCGTGTTCATGACTAGTGGTTCAGCTTAACCCAAGGAACTAAGCCCTCCCCCCCTACAAAAAATTTAAGAGAGTTATGCTGTCAGCAACAACACAGCAAACAACTCTGCCTTCTAAAGAGAAATTATCACAAATCCCCAAGGCGAGTCCAAGGGTGTTGGTTGTTGCGAAGCCTGACCTTCCCATCACTGTACGGAAGGAGGTGGCTCCTTCCACCATTTGCAGCACGCCCTCTGCATATGCTGGAAGGATCACCCACAGTCCAGTTACAGATTTGGCTAATGAAGGTGTAAACGTTGTACACCGGGAGTAGGATATTGATGTAGCTGGCGCTGAGGAGGATGTTGATGAGTATGATGCAGACAGATACCAAATTGCCTTTCTCAATTTCTATTTATATTCTAGATTACAAAACGGCTAAATAGTTTTCTATTTTACTCCTAGTGGAGAGGGGATCTGATGCAGACAGATACCAAACTGCCTTTGTCCATTTCTTTGTATATTTGAATTTCTAGTTCTACAGTCTATGCAGGCTGCTTTTTTTATATTCAACTACAAGTGTAGGGCGGGGAGGGGGGTAAATAGATAGCCACCAAAGTAACGTGGTCCATTTAATTTCACTTTCTAGCTCCACAGTCTGTGCAGCCTGCTTTTTTTTATCTTCAAAGTATTTACAAGCCTTGCAATCTAAATTAACAAGAGGTAGTGATGTGCTAGAACTCCACCCTCTATATGCTGCAGAGGATGGAGGAGCATCAAAAGGCCATTCAAGCCTACACAACCACCTACGACATAGGAAAAGGAGTGGGGATGCGCCTGAGTCAAGCGCACTGGAGAATGATTTCCGTGTTGTGCAAGGTTCTGCAGCCATTTGAACTTGCCACACGAGAAGTCAGTTCCGACACTGCCAGCTTGAGTCAGGTGATTCCCCTGATCAGGCTTTTGCAGAAGCAGCTGGAGAAAGTGAGGGAGGAGCTGGTAAACCATTGCGATCCAACAAAGCATGCAGCTCTTGTGGATGAAGCCCTTCGTACGCTTTGCCAGGATCCGAGGGTGGTCAGTCTTTTAAAGTCAGAGGAATACATTCTGGCCACCGTTCTCGATCCTCGGTTTAAAGCGTATGTTGTGTCTCTGTTTCCGGCGGACACAAGTCTAAAGCGGTGCAAAGACCTGCTGGTCAGGAGATTGTCCTCTGAAGAGGACCGTGACATGCCACCAGCTCCACCTTCATTTTCTTCAATGTTTGTGCAGTTCCAAAAAAGAGGAACTGCAATTTCTATTGCTACCTTCTTTCTTTCTGTATTTCCTGTGTCCTGTGGTCAGTTCTTCTAAGGGCATTGTTATTTCCAAGTTATCCAAAAGTTCTAAAAAAACAAATTTAAATTTATAAAAAAATTATAAAAAATTAATTAAAAAAAAAAAAAAAAAATAATAAAAATTTTTCCAAAAATAATTGGAAAAAAATATTACAAAATTTTAAAAAATCTAGCTTGTACTGCTATTTAAAAGTCTAACTACGATCATTCACTGTTGCTGTACCCAAAAATAATAGGTACTGCTATTAAAGTACAGTCCAGTGGTACTCTCCTGTGCCGCAGATAATTTGTAAAAGCTTTGCCGAGTGTGTGTAGTTATGTATCACAGGTTTTAAGAAGAAGCACAACACTGACAACCTGTTAGAGAAACTGAGGGAAATAATCTCTCTGTGGCTCACCCCACTGCCATTTCTAGTACTACCTTCTTTCTTTATATATTTAAAAAAAAAAAAAAACTGTCATTTCTATTACTACGTTAATTGTTTGTGCAGTCACAAAAAAGAGGAACTGCGCCCTTAACTGCTATATTGGTTTTAAACGTCCATCCGGTGTCCGACATCTGTGCACTGGAATTCAGACCAGTTGAGGGTTTTATTATTATAAATTATTATATTATTATTATATTATATTTGATACCGGGGCCACTCCACTACGCAGTCCAGATACTTATTTGGTGGAATTCAGAACAATTGTTTTTTTTTTATTATATTGTGGGGACCACTCCACTACGCAGTCCAGATACTTTTTTGGTGGAATTCAGACCAGTTGAGGTTTTTTTTATTATATTGTGGGGACCACTCCACTACGCAGTCCAGATACTTGTTTGGTGGAATTCAGAACAATTGAGTTTTTTTTTAATATATTGTGGCCCCGGTATCAAATTGGGTAACGGGGCCACTCCACTAAGCAGTCCAGATACTTGTTTGGTGGAATTCAGAACAATTGTTTTTTTTTTATTATATTGTGGGGACCACTCCACTACGCAGTCCAGATACTTTTTTGGTGGAATTCAGACCAGTTGAGGGTTTTTTAATTATATTGTGGGGACCACTCCACTACGCAGTCCAGATACTTTTTTGGTGGAATTCAGACCAGTTGAGGGATTTTTTTATTATATTGTGGGGACCACTCCACTACGCAGTCCAGATACTTTTTGGGAGGAATTCAGACCAGTTGAGGGATTTTTTATTATATTGTGGGGAGCACTCCACTACGCAGTCCAGATACTTTTTTGGTGGAATTCAGACCAGTTGAGTGTTTTTTTATATTGTGGGGACCACTCCACTAGAGCAGTCCAGATACTTTTTTGGTGGAATTGAGACCAGTTGAGGGTGATATATTGTGGCCCCGGTACCAAATTGGGTACCGGGACCACTCCACTATGCATTCCAGAAAGCTACCTCGGTGAAATGTTTTGGACTAAAAACAATATTGTGAGGTGTGAGGGTGTTCAGAATAGACTGGAAATTAGTGGAAATGTTTGTTATTGAATGTTATTGAGGTTAATAATAGCGTAGGAGTGAAAATAAGCCCAAAAACTTGATTTTGGAACTTTTTATGCCTTTTTTCAAAATAAATCCAAATCCAAAACCTTAAATCCGAACCAAAACCTTTCGACAGGTGTTTTGCGAAACAAATCCGAACCCAAAACATCAAGCAAATCCGAACCTAAAACACAAAACACGAGACACCAAAAGTGGCCGGTGCACATCCAGGGATGACAGAGTGAAACTGTGTGTTTTGTACCTGAACCAGTTGTACCCAGGGGTGCAGAGAATGTGGGGGAGACACATAGTCCTGACCAACAGGAAATAGTGAGTGATAACAATCCTTATATTGTTGCTGGGACCTGTAGATCGAATGTTCACCACTCAGATCTCCATCTGAGTTCTGACCATTCACTTGAGTTTTCTATAGAGACAGGAGGGTCAGTTGCTAGCCCACACTCACTTAGTCCTCCGTCTAATGGCTTAGAGAAGGTAGATGAGGGGCCCAAACTCCCTGTTACTCCACACCACCTTCCAGAAAGATGAGTCCAAGGGAGAGGGGAGTGTCCTGTTCAGTAGCCCCACAGATAAGAATCGCATAGTGTCTCCCACTGACAGGGAATTATGTAACTGGGAAGCATGGCAGAGTGGAAGTAGATATTCTGGTTCCCACTTACAGGAGTTTTGGTGGTAGGGAGGCGTTCTCTCAGGCAGCACCCACAAAGAGACACAGTCAGTGAGAGGTACAGAGAGTGTAGGTAAGAATGCAGAGGTTAGTCCACAGCTTTTGAAGGACCAGAAGTCTCAGCTGAATGAGATATTTAACCCCTTCTTAGCCCATCTCAGCGGAGACCCTAGTGAGAGCCAGCTAGCAGCTATTGCTGTGGAACCAGGGGGAAATTAAATGAGATGAACTTGTGCACTGACCTGTCAGTCAATCCCCATGCCATCTCTTAAAAAGGGGAGGTGTCATGAACATAGAGAACTTAAAGTTATTTATAAAGGATAAATCATAACGGCACTGTAAATCAAATTAATCCATTGATAAGTTTAGCTACTAAAGTGTAAAATGTGAAGACAGAAAATCTGATGTAAATGTATTGGATGGCTTTGCACATTCCAGTGTGAGGAGATAGGAGTGTCACCTATGGCAGCTTTAAAGGGCTCTTGCTGTGAGATATATCCTGACACAAGTTAGTTTTTGTGGGGTCGTTCATAGCCTTGCAGCCCAAGGCAGTATTTTGAGCTGCCAAGGAAAGTGACTTCATAGTTCATGTTTTGGGAAGTTCGGGTGCACTCCATACTGAGGAGCAGAAATCACACAAGGGTTGTGCCACTGGTAGAACCCCCAAATACTGATCTCGAGTTTAATCATGGGTGTTCACTCTGAGAAGAATCAATGAGTATCAAGACAGCACTCTTTATTTATTAACTATGTACAAAGTCAGAGAGGAGTGTGTCTGTGCATGGTGAGACAGAGAAAGCTGTTGAGAACTGTCAAGGAATCTCCCCTTCGGTCAGATAAGGAACAATGCAATCCAGTTACAGTAGATATACCCAGAGATAACAGAGTTATTCATATATAAAGCAAAATAACACACATGGAAAAAGTGACATCTTAGATGAGTCTTTATGTGAGTGCAGTCTTCAAAGCACAATCCTGACCCTTGCATGAACATTGCACATACTTCAAGGCAATTTTATGTAAAAAGGTCAAGTATCAGTCTCACTGGGAGTTGCTAGAACATTATAAGTGTACCCAAGTCATGCTTACAATTTTACCAAGCATTTAACTATTCGCAGTTTGCAGCATAGCAAAGGGACATTTTTGAATTTGCTGCAAATCAATCTTATAGGTCAGTTAATAAAAGTCACATATATAGAAAGCATTTATCGATTCAATTTCAGATGTTCAATATTACATTTTTCAATTAAGTTATAAATAATGAATACATATTGGTTTGGTAAAGCACTTAACTTTCGGAAAGGTTGATTTTTCATCACTTCAACGCATAGAGCGAGATAAAGCATTCTTACAAAAATAATTAATAAATAAATATACTTATTAGGTATTCTTTTGTTACAGAAGTATACAATTAAATCAACAATGACAGGTGAAGCCAGAAGCTAAACAGCTTTAAACTCATGTGATAGGGTTAACATCCAGTGCTAACCCTCTCAGGGTTAAGTCCACTGCAGATCCCAGCCAATAGGATGTCCATGGGAGTGTTGTTAAGGATAGTATATAGCTCCACCTAAGGCATGCTGGATCCTCTTTCTCTGCTGGAAATCCATGCTATCAATTTTACCATGTATGCATGTTATGTCTAACAAATTTTCTCTCCCTTCGACACAGAGCAGGCACAGTTTGCAGAAAAACATTTGTGAGACAGTGACCAGTTCATATGGTGCTATCACTGCTTGGCCACAGGTCACTGCCCTCTTTGAAATACTTTGGCTCATGGTACCCGTGTGGAGGATCCCTTGACCTCACTTGTACGATCACATCATTGTGAGTCCAGAGGAGGCATAGTCACACTGACGCCAAATTTAGCACTGGCCAATCGTAAAGGACTTTGGTTCTGGGACCAGTGGTTAGTGCTGGATGGCCATACACTCTTTCGTTATTGCTTTTGCTTGTGCTGCCTTGCAATTTTCTTTTTCTACCACCATTTATATTTAATTTGCTGTAACCTATTAACTTGCCAACAAAATCTTGTGTTGTGTCTTTATTTTAGTATTTTAGTATATAGTATTTAGGACTTAAGGTGTAATTAGGGGTTTATAGCACCGAAAGTGAATCATCTTGAATCTGCAGTTTTTGGATTACTTCAAAGTAAAAGAAATAGGGAATATTTAAAAAAAGAAATCAGAAGGGGCAAATTATTTGTTTAGTGAATGCAATAAATGTTGCAAAAGTGTAATCAGAAAATAGAAAATGAGAAGCTGGTTTTCAACGTGTGCAAGACCAAGCTCCCCAAAAAACTTAACCTATATTAAAAGTGAAAATGTAAGGACCAACTTATTCTATACTGTTTTTAACAGTTTTGGGAAGAAAATTGCCACAAATATAAAAATGATGTGCAACATTCATATTTACTTTAATGATGACAAAATGTTGCTGTATGAATTTTCATATATCTTTTGACTGTGAAAGTTATTTTGTATCCAAGCTGTCACTCTCTCTTTGAAGTTATATAGAAACATACATAACAAACATTATTTGCTTCATGGGCATCTAAATCTTATTCCTAAATAAATAGTAAGGGGGGAATTCAATTGACCGCAGGTATTTTTTTTCCTGCTGGGTTAAAAACAAAAAAATACTGGTTTTGATCCACTGGTGTGACCGTATTCTAAAACAGTTAAGCCAGCCCCCGTTTCTTACTCTTTGGTGCTTGGGAATTTTTGGGGGAGTGAAGGGGGAGGTTTAATGTGGTCATCCGTAATTTAAAAAAAAGGCATTGGCATACTTTTGTATTGCATTACACAACTTTTCTATTTTATAATATCTACATACAGTACTTTTTTTTACTTTTTTTTCTATATTTTTTTATTTTACTTTATTTTACTATATAGTCATCTATATCATGACAAAACACATTAGTACATACATATTTGTACATGTAACATACATAAATATATTAATTAGTGATTAGCGTGTTTATTATTTTTATGAAATTTTTTTACATGCTTTTTGTAAAAGAAAGTCACCTTTTTCATGTTATGCATTACTGATAAACATAATTTATCTTTTTTTTTTACATTACTACATGATTTAAAATAGTTTTTTTATGTTTTTAACTTGTTTGCACAGCCATGAGAGGTGCGAGATAAAACTGTAGATTTGACAGTTTACCGCGCCGCTTTAAAAAACAGTTGAAAAGCTTTTAACGCTTATCCCTCCCTACCTCTCTATATTTTAAATAGATCTTCTACTTTTTTGCGATAGGACCGTTTGTGCAAAAAAAAGGTGCACTAAAAATTTAATTGAATGTCGGGTAAAGTTAACCTGCTCTAAAATTAGTGAAAACCGATCTAAAATGACTTAATGCAGTATAAACAAAAAGCCTGCGGTCAATTTAATTCCCCACTAACGGTCAGTTATGCACCATAAAATCTGCAGACCCAAGATACTCTTTATGTATGCCCCTGCTTGTCACCATATGCATTTTAAAGTGCATGCCCATTTTATGATCTTTGAAAGCAGCCCCATAAAAGAATTCTGCGCCAAGTTTTGCTGGAAAATGCGGAAGTTGTAAATAATAAAAATATCCCATTGAAGTCCAACTTTAAAATTGCCAGCTGTGTACATTTAAACTTTTCTGTTTTCCTCCTTAAATATTACGCAGTTTAGCTTCTTTTGTGGCTTATACTAATTTTAAGAGTCTGGGAACGCCTGGTTAGTCAATTTTCTGTGTTTAAGGCTCTTCCATTGTTAACAGTGGTCCTGATTAAAGACTTGGCACAAATTGTTAAAAAGAATATGCAGCTTTTGCATATTTCCGCCTGTATTGAAATAAAAGTATTTCTTAAGATACATTATGATTTGAATAGGGGTGGAAATACGCTCAGTTTAAACAGAGTATGTAACATACATTATATGAGTGAAGACACACATACAGACTGAAGTATATTTTAGTATCACTTGCACCATGTTTACTACATGTGTATTTATGAATGAACTCACTTATCAGAATGCATATAATTTTTATATTATGATAAATTATCATAAATTAAAATAATTGCTAAAAATATATTAACAAATAAAAAATAACTATATATTTTAAAAATATAATTTATATGTTTGAGATATTTTTTTAAAAAAGTCATAAATGATTTTAAACCAATTAAATAAATAACTGTTCAATTTATACAGTTATTCACTGATAGTTACTGAGATGCATGCATTAATTTATTTAAAAAAAAAAAAAATTTGTGCTGGTCATCACTATCTTCTGGCATTTATACCTGCCCTGCAGCAGGTGTAAAAGATACAGCTGAAAACAAGCATACTTATGATAAATTCAGAATTTGAATTAGTCACATCTTCATGAACACATCCTTAACTGCCTCTTAAGTTGTAAGGGGTCATATGTCTCAGATATGTGCGGATATGACTTACATGCAATTGCACTTAGTGGCAGAATGTTCATTCCTAGGTGGCCACAGTGAGATATCATGCAATATATGCTACTCAAATGGACATAATTCTATAATTGAATCAGACCGCATATGTCTACAAATGTTCATAGTCCTATGCAGTGCAACTGGAATGTGCAGTTGTCATCACTTTATAACTTTAAGAACTAAACCCAGTCTCCAGGACCTAAGAGGCAGGGGACAATTAAAGGTATTTTGTTGGGAGAAAAAGGCTGTGTCTCCTCCTGTAAAGCAGGGAATGCCTCTGTAAATGTACAGTACTTTCGCCACTCCTTTATTTTATTTAAATAATCTCATCATGTAAAATGAAATCTCATTTCTTCATGTGTTCCGCAAAGCACAAATCTATAGGTATAGAGACAAATTTGAGTTTCTAGTACCTTTGACCAGCCAGAGTACTTACAGGCAGGAAAGCCTGTGCACCTTTGAAAAGAAAGGGAGGATACCTTTCTAAAAGCACGTTCTTGAACCAGCAATTTCATTTAAATTAGAAGGGAATTGTGATTTTCCTTTTAAGGGTAAATGTGGCTGCACCATCACCTAATCTACACTTAATAAGGAATGGCCTCAGTCCGCCTAACTGCTGGATCAGTCATGCAGTTCCCTGTAAAACTAGGCATATTTGTGAACAATTTGGAACATGGGGTCACAAAACAGCTATTGTGCTCCAGTTTAACACTTTTTCAATTCATAAGTTACCCTTTTGCTTGCTATTAATACATATTTTGTATATTTATGCTGCATACAAAAAAGGTTTTCAGTGTAAAAATGTGTTGGCATGCATTGCAACAAAAAGGTTTGACTGCAAAAAAGAATATCAATTGCCATACTTTTTTGTAGCTGTCACCTACAAATTTCTCACTTTCATTGCAGCTGAGGTGATTACATTTAAACAGGCACAACAATGCTTACAAAATGAATCCATTGCTAGCAGGCAGGTGAGGGCTGGCAAATATTAGCCTGGGAGGCAAGACTCGACTCAGCAGCCTATTAGGAACATTTTAAAGGGAATAAAATGTAGGTGGTCCAGTGACCCAGCCCAAGGTAGCCCCCTATGGTACAAGCCCAAGGGCAGATGCCCTCCTGCCCCATAGCCCAGCCTGCCCCTGCTAGCAGGGCTGCTGAGAAGAAACTAAGGCCCATGTGTCGTGGATTTTTGGGACCCTACAGGCTATGTAGCTAGAGCCTCTGTAAATGTTCTGAGCCTGCATTCAAGAGGGTTGTTGCCAATAGGACTCTATAGGTCCGCGCAGTCATTAGACACTGCTTACCCCCACCTGTAATATTTTTGAATGGGTCCGTGAACGGAGGAATGGGACCAGAGCTATGAGCACTATGTGGTCACCCCATCTGCCCCCATTTTAAACCACTACCACCAGGGCCAAGTTAGGAACAGGTACTTTGTGTTTAAATATTTGTATTGTTACATGTATTTTAAGATACATGTAACTTAAAATTTAGCATATAGATGTGACAGGGGCATAATGCTGCACCAAGAACATAGATATTCTAGTCATCATTATCAACTGACTGGCGTATATTTACACTGTGAATAACCAGTACTAGCACAAGAGCCTGGAGCTGGTTACCAATAAAACAGGGAGGCAACGACCCTGGGGTCCCATTCTGAAATGGTAACTAACACCATTCTAGCACAGGCTAGATGCTACCCACTATAAAGAGAAGTTTCATAGCATGAGTTCCTCCTTTCATATTGGGAACCAGCTCCAGTAAGTTCAGCATGAAGGTGGACCACCTGAGAGGGGGTTATGAAAAATGAGAGAATGGGCTCCCCATTCTTAGAGATAACCAGTCCTGTGCTAAATAGCACTCTGGCTTACCCTGGCACCCTTGCAATGTGTGTCAAGGTAATGGTATTTGTAAAAGTAGGGAGTGCTGGAGTGCCAAGGGTTTTTTATTTTTTATATTTTGTGATGATAAAGATTCCCTTTGAATTAAGATTTGAGAGTTTAGTAAAGTGGTGTAGGAAAGTTTTTGAGTGGGGCTTATTTCAATTAAAATGTATTTCAACTCTGTGTATACCTCTTTCTTTGTTTGTTATTTAAGCTTTTGTTCATAATAGTCACTGGCAGCCTAATCTTTGCACCTACCATTACCATGGCACCCTTCACATTATGTGTGCCAGAAAGAATCCTAGGGGTAAATTTGTCAAGCTGCACTTTTCCAGCGGGTTTGGAAAGTGGAGATGTTGCCTGTAGAAACCAATCAGATTCTAGCTACCATTTTGTAGAATGTGCTAAATAAATGATAACTAGAATCTTATTGGTTGCTATATGCAACTTATCCACTTTTCAAACCCACCATAAACTCGCAACTTGATAAATTTAGCCCCTAGTGCTTTTAGCTTGGGTCTTGTTGAGTCTAGGAGTCAGTGTGGGTGGGGGTACTTGTTCATTTTTTGTGGCCTCCCCTAGAGGCTTCAGTCTCACTTTCAAGGGTCTGGTACTGGTTCACTCAATGACAGGGGGACCACAAGTTATGGGTTTTCCTATTATAGAGGAACTAGTTCAGCTTGTCCAAGGCAGGTGCTGATTAGTGCTTTCGCTTCTCTAAACTTGGCGGACTTAAGTAAGTGGTATGCAGAAACAAAGGTACCTATAATCAATCACATATTAACTTTAATTTTATAAAATATACTAGAAATGCAGTATGTTTTACCTGAACATGCAATTTCATAAATGCCTATATTCACTTTATCTGTATTAGCCTAGGGCATTTTTTGCATCTAGTAACCTGGCATCACCATTATTTATTTATAGTTGATGATAAGTTACTAAAACAGAAGCATGAAAACACATACATGAATATAATTATGCATGATAATTTGAAAAATTATTTTTCCAGAAATCAGACATCTTATACACAAAGAGTAACAATAACACAGGTGGAACAAACTTATGAGGCACAGTGCTGTATGTGAGTGGTTGAGGTTAATGTGATATGAAGTAGTACATTTTCTCCACACATTCATGTGCTGCATTGTAAATTAACGTAATCTGTATTCTGAATGTGATACTCTTACTGTTTTACTACATTAGCACCCAAAATATATCATTATGTGGCTTTAATGGACTAAGTAAACTCCTTGTCACTTGGGTGTCCCAGTTTTCTTGTATATACATGGGGATCCTAGGTTAAATCCATAACCTGCCACTGCCTAAGGCAGGCATAATCAATCTATTACTTTGCCGGTGCCTAAGGCAAAACAGAACTGTCTCTAAACAAAATGTCTCATTTCTCTTAAAATAGGGCTTGGGCCACCCCTATAGGGATGTTACCCCTGTACATAATTATGTACTGTAATTTATCAGGATAATACTTTACAAGGACTTTCGTGACTGTTTAAAGATGCTGGTGCAATTGCTTTTATGACATGAAACATGTAAGGTGAAATTATAAACAGAACAGTTATATTATTCTTCTCCAGCTCAGACTGTGCAGTTAAGAAATACCAAAATGATCTTGTCACTACTGATTATAAATAAAGTAGCCCTCCCAGTGAAATTTTTAAAGGCTCAGAATAGTGTTATTGTTTATATATCACAATGGTTTTATTAATGAATACTAAATTCAGTTTTCAAAGTGTGCTGGATCATATGCTGTATTCAGAAAATAACTTAAAATACCATTTTTGAGGAAGTTGAATCATGCAAACTATAGTCATGGAGACAGGGTGGCTGTCCTCTCTACCATCACACCTCCAAAAATGGTGGACTTTTCCTTTAACTGGGCACTTGACTCATGTATTATTATGCTTAGTGAAGTCAGGGGATCAATAGGGCTGGTATGACACTGCCAATGTTTTAATTACAGTGCTTTCCCATGTGCAGTTCTATCATCATCAGCAGCAGCTATTTATATAGCATCACTAATTCTGCAGTCCCTGTCCCATTGGAGTTTACAGTCTAAATTCTCTAACATACACACACACAGACAGACAGAGAGACTAGAGTCAATTTGATAGCAGACAATTAGCCTACTTGCATGTTTTTGGAGTGTGGGAGGAAACCGGAGCACCCGGAGGAAACCCACTCATACACGGAGAGAGCATACAAACTCCACACAGAAAAGGCCATGGTTAGAAATTGAACTCATGACCCCAGTGCTGTGAGGCAGACGTGCTAACCACTAAGCCACCGTGCTATGCGCTAAACACATGGTCTACTAGTTTACATGTCTCCCGAATCCGTATATAAATGCATCAGCTTTTTTGTGCTCTCAGTAAGGTTATTACAGGTGACTGTATTTTTTCATATTTAAACCATTAAACCTAAATTATAACTTGCTTAATATTTATTTAGGACATCACAGGCTCCGTTCACAAGGCTATATTTTGAAGGAGGTTATACTTAAATTAATGTCTTCTTTGTATTGAAGATAATGTACACAAGATAGTACTATACAAAAGCAAATGGTAAAAGAGCTAAGCTCACTTGCATTAGTATTTCATTATCACACAAAACCTTTTATTTTGTTCTGCCAATAAAGGTCTGGGCTTGTATTGGGGCTTCTTACGCAACATTGGCCATAAATACAGGCCACTTGCAGATCTGGTCAGTTTATTAACTAACAGTCTGCCTAGTTTCATGTCATATCAGTTCAAGATGTGATAATATTTAGTGACTGACAAGACCTTGTAACCTAACAATATTGCTCAGAGCAATCTGTCACTCACATCATCACTTCCAGCTGGAGATTTACACTCGTTCCATGCTAGATTTATTCTGAACGCTGCATAGAAACCCTACTGTGGAGTTTAATTTCAAAGCACACTATGTTCTATGTGCAGTGCAAATTCAGCTTTGATTCTGCTGTACACGCTGATTTTTGCAATGCAGATTTTGGCCAAAATGCATAGAATTACAGAGCAAGAGGGCAAAATTTGTGAAGGAGCACACGTTTCCATAGAACAAGGTGAGAAGTTGAGCGCAGTAAAAGTGTTATTTGCAACGCACAATGTATACACATTAGTGCTCTAGTTTAGAGGTGCAGTATAAAAGCAAAATTTCCTATTGTAGGTGTGTGCGTTTACTGAAAAAAGATAAAGTAGTGAAGAGGGCACATTGTGGGGGACCATTTCTTCTCTGCAAAGGACATGGCTTTTGCACTAACTCATAGCTGGTTACAATTAAGTCTCATCCTATACTTTTAATGAGACCCGTTTTACCTCTATATTGCACTTAAGCAGAGAAGCACATTTTTAGGCACACTACAAGAACTGTAATAAAAAGCTTCACAAAAGTACCATACGTAATAACAACAGTCCCAATGCCCCCCCAATCTTATGATTACTTATGTAATACATGAGGTTAAACTGTACAGGGTTTTAGTAGAAAAATGGAAACTTTTTATTTATTGAAATGAGTGGTTTTGAAGTGGTAGTATGTTGGACTTTTGCACAGTTCACCTATGCAGCATTCTCCAACTCTCTATACACCTAGGCACACTTCTAGTTGGCTGAGATGTTTATATACAATATTAGTATTAGGGATGTGCACCGGCGACTTTTGAGGTCTCGTGTTTTGTGTTTTGGATCCGGATTTTCGTTATTTTTGAGGTTCGGATTTGTCTCGCAAAACACTTGACGAAAGGTCTCGGTTCGGATTTAAGGTATTGGATTCGGATTTTTTTTGAAAAAAACATAAAAAGTTTAAAAATCAAGTTTTTGGGCTTATTTTCACTCCTAGGCTATTATTAACCTCAATAACATTCAATAACAAGCATTTCCACTAATTTACAGTGTATTCTGAACACCTCACAATATAGTTATTAGTCCAAAACGTTGCAAAAAGGTATCTTTCTGGACTGCGTAGAGGAGTGGGTCACCACAATATCTTAAAAACCCTGAACTTTTATGATTCGCACCAATAATTGTACCTGGACTGCGTAGAGGAGTGGGTCACCACAATATATTAAAAACCCTGAACTTTTATGAATCGCACCAATAAATGTACCTGGACTGCGTAGAGGAGTGGGTCACCACAATATATTAAAAACCCTGAACTTTTATGAATCGCACCAATAAATGTACCTGGACTGCGTAGAGGAGTGGGTCACCACAATATATATAATAAGAAAACCATCAACTTGTTTGATTCGCACCAATAAATGTACCTGGACTGCGTAGAGGAGTGGGTCACCACAATATATTAAAAACCCTGAACTTTTATGAATCGCACCAATAATTGTACCTGGACTGCGTAGAGGAGTGGGTCACCACAATATCTTAAAAACCCTGAACTTTTATGAATCGCACCAATAAATGTACCTGGACTGCGTAGAGGAGTGGGTCACCACAATATATATAATAAGAAAACCATCAACTTGTTTGATTCGCACCAATAAATGTACCTGGACTGCGTAGAGGAGTGGGTCACCACAATATCTTAAAAACCCTGAACTTTTATGAATCGCACCAATAAATGTACCTGGACTGCGTAGAGGAGTGGGCACTGGGCACCACAATAAAATATATAAAAAACCTTCAACAGGTCTGCATTACACTACACATACGGCTGCTCCTCCATCCTCTCCATCATATACATGTTGGAGTTTTAGCGTGTGACAACCTCTTGTTTTTGATAATGTCAGTGCATTTTGAATATTTTTCAATTTGCCCCACACCACTGAATGTACTTTATCTATGATACGCATCTATCTATCTTGACTGCGTAGTGTGGTGGCCCCGGTACACAATTTGGTACCGAGGCCACAATATAATTAAAAAACCCTCCACGTGTCAGAATTCCACCAAACAAGTATCTGGACTGCGTAGTGGGGTGGCCCCGGTACCCAACTTGATACCGGGGCCACAATAAAATAAATACACCCTCCACGTGTCAGAATTCCACCAAACAAGTATCTGGACTGCGTAGTGGGGTGGCCCCGGTACCCAACTTGATACCGGGGCCACAATACCTCCTCCAAACATGCTACAGACAATTCGTCATTGACAGACCCCAGACAGACAGGGTCGTAGTGTTATTGTTTGACTTTGTAAACCCAAAAAAATGTCCCTGTTGCACTTGCACATAGTCGTGCAATGAAGACTGACTTTTTCATTTAAAGGCACGATCTTTCAAGTGTAGTGTTTGTAAGTCTAAGTCATATTATACTTTTGGTAAAATTGGTTTTTTTTGTTCCTCTTTATGGTAATTAATTAGTAATAGAATTAAAGTAGGAAATAGAATTAAATAGAATTAAAGTAGGAAATAGAGTGGTATAGAGTTGTAGTGTGGTATAGATAGAGTGGTCCACACAATATAATAATAAAACCCTCAACTGGTCTGAATTCCACCAAACAAGTATCTTGACTGCGTAGTGTGGTGGCCCCGGTACACAATTTGGTACCGAGGCCACAATATAATTAAAAAACCCTCCACGTGTCGGAATTCCACCAAACAAGTATCTGGACTGCATAGTGGGGTGGCCCCGGTACCCAATTTGATACCGGGGCCACAATACCTCCTCAAAACATGCTCCAGACAATTCGTCATTGACAGACCCCAGACAGACAGGGTCGTAGTGTTATTGTTTGACTTTGTAAACCCAAAAAAATGTCCCTGTTGCACTTGCACATAGTCGTGCAATGAAGACTGACTTTTTCATTTAAAGGCACGATCTTTCAAGTGTAGTGTTTGTAAGTCTAAGTCATATTATACTTTTGGTAAAATTGGTTTTTTTTGTTCCTCTTTATGGTAATTAATTAGTAATAGAATTAAAGTAGGAAATAGAATTAAATAGAATTAAAGTAGGAAATAGAGTGGTATAGAGTTGTAGTGTGGTATAGATAGAGTGGTCCACACAATATAATAATAAAACCCTCAACTGGTCTGAATTCCACCAAACAAGTATCTTGACTGCGTAGTGTGGTGGCCCCGGTACACAATTTGGTACCGAGGCCACAATATAATTAAAAAACCCTCCACGTGTCGGAATTCCACCAAACAAGTATCTGGACTGCATAGTGGGGTGGCCCCGGTACCCAATTTGATACCGGGGCCACAATACCTCCTCAAAACATGCTCCAGACAATTCGTCATTGCCAGACCCCAGACAGACAGGGTCGTAGTGTTATTGTTTGACTTTGTAAACCCAAAAAAATGTCCCTGTTGCACTTGCACATAGTCGTGCAATGAAGACTGACTTTTTCATTTAAAGGCACGATCTTTAAAGTGTCAGAAAGAGAGAGAAGACACAGGAGAGGAGAGTTGTAGCTGGGGACCTGGGGTGGAAGCTCCCAGGCTCCCCCAGCATTGCCTGGAAGTCTGAGCGTGGTGACTGAGCCAGGGCAAGGAATGTGTGCCCTGGATGAGGGGGAGAACTCCATGCCACTATAGTGAACCCAAGAGAGAGGGGGACACTGCACATGGAAGAGGCCCTGGAGTGAGGGCTGCTACAAGAGGCATGGTAGCTGTAGTGTCAGATCCTGAGGCTGAGAGTACACAGAGTGACGTGTCAGAGCACAGGAGACATTATCCCCGCAGAGGAGGGATGAGCTGCAGTTGAGAGGTCTGTTGTTGAAATAGGACATGCACACTTTAACAAACCAATCATTTCAGCGACAGGGCCTACCAAACAACTTTGACTGAAATGATTGGTTTGTTTGGGCCCCCACACCAAAAAAGCTATTCATCTCTCCCTGTACAGACTAAACAGGCTCTACTGAGGCAAGATGTCGTCCTCATCCTCAACCTCTGATTCCTCTCCCCCTACAGTGTGTACTTCCTCCTCATCACACATTATCAATTCGTCCCCGCTGGACTCCACAACCACAGGTCCCTCTGTAGTATCTGGAGGGCAGTGCTGTACTTCATTGAGGAATTGATTATTCATTTTTATAAACATCATTTTTTCAACGTTGTGAGGAAGCAACCTCCTTCGCCGCTCACTGACCAGGTTCCCCGCTGCACTAAAAACTCTTTCCGAGTACACACTGGAGGGGGGACAACTCAGGTAAAATAGAGCCAGTTTGTACAGGGGCTTCCAAACTGCCTTTTTTTCCTTCCAGTAACAATATGGACTGTCTGACATGTCTACTTGGATGGTGTCAGCAAAGTAATCATCCACAATTTTTTCTATTGTGACAGCATCCAATGCAGCGAGAGTAGACATGTCTGCAATGGTTGGCAGGTCCTTCAGTCCGGACCAGATGTTATCAGCATCCCCGCCAGTGCCTCTTTTGGGAAAACTGAGCTTTTTCCTCGCAGCCATAGATGTGGAAGAAAATGAGGGTGGAGCTGTTGGCATGTCACGGTCCTCTTCAGAGGACAATCTCCTGACCAGCAGGTCTTTGCACCGCTGTAGATTTGTGTCCGCCGGAAACAGAGACACAACATACGCTTTAAACCGAGGATCGAGCACGGTGGCCAGAATGTATTCCTCTGACTTTAAAAGAGTGACCACCCTCGGATCCTGGCAAAGCGTACGAAGGGCTACATCCACAAGAGCTACATGCTTGCTGTAATCGCAATGGCTTACCAGCTCCTCCCTCACTTTCTCCAGCTGCTTCTGCAACAGCCTGATCAGGGGAATGACCTGACTCAAGCTGGCAGTGTCGGAACTGACTTCTCGTGTGGCAAGTTCAAATGGCTGCAGAACCTTGCACAACACGGAAATCAGTCTCCACTGCGCTTGACTCAGGCGCATCCCCACTCCTTTGCCTATGTCGTAGGTGGCTGTGTAGGCCTGAATGGCCTTTTGCTGCTCCTCCATCCTCTGCAGCATATAGAGGGTGGAGTTCCAGCGCGTCACAACCTCTTGTTTGAGGTGATGGCAGGGCAGGTTCAAGCTTTTTTGATGTGCCTCTAGTCTGCGGTAGGCACTGGCTGAATGCCGAAAGTGTCCAGCAATTTTGCGGGCCACCGCAAGCATCTCCTGCACACCCCTGTCACTCTTGAGGTAATGCTGCACCACCAAATTAATGGTGTGGGCAAAACATGGGACGTGCTGGAAATTGCCCATATTTAATGCCCGCACAATGTTACTGGCATTGTCTGACACCACAAATCCCCATGAGAGTCTAAGTGGGGTAAGCCACTGGGAGATAATTTCCCTCATTTTCTCTAATATGTTGGCAGCGTTGTGCCTCTTATTAAAGCCTGTAATGCACAATGTTGCCTGCCTTTGCATGAGCAGCCATTTTGTAGATGCTGCTACTGATGCAGCTGTTGCTGTTGCTGCGGAAGGGGATGCATCTACCCAGTGGGCTGTCACAGTCATATAGTCCTTCGTTTGCCCAGAACCACTTGTCCACATGTCCGTGGTTAAGTGGACAGTGGGTACAACCGCATTTTTAAGAGCACTGAGGACACTTGATCGTACTTCTCTGTACATTTTTGGTATCGCCTGCCTAGTGAAGTGGAATCTCGAGGGGATTTGGTACCGGGGACACAATACCTCCATCAACCCTCTAAATCCCACTCCACTGATGGCGGACACCGGGCGCACGTCTAACACCAACATTGCAGTTACAGCCGCAGTTATACGCTTTGCAATAGGGTGACTACTATCGTATTTGGTGGTCATGGCAAACGACTGTTGGACGGTCAATTGTTTGGTGAAAGACTTAGCGGTCTTACGACTTCCCCTCTGGGAAGATGACCGACTAACAGCAGCAACAGCAGCAGTGGCAGTAGTAGGCGTACCGCTGCAGGATTCCTCGGATGAATCCCGTATTGAGGAGGACTCAGTCTGGCTGGTGACTTGGGCTGCAGGACTGAATCTGATGGAGATTGTGGAGGAAGTTGACGAGGAGGGTGTTGCTGGTGTGTATCCAACTGGACCACGGGATTTAGGTGTCCCTGTACCGATGAGGGTCCTAGCCCCAGTTCCTGAACTAACCACTGAACTATGAAGGTTATTCAGGTGACGTATAAGGGAGGATGTTCCTAGGTGGGCAAGATCCTTACCCCTGCTTATTTGAGCTTTACATAAGCTACATATTGCCATACATTGGTTGTCTGGATTTGGATAAAAATAACTCCAGACCGAAGAGGTGCATTTTTTGGTCTTCTGACCAGGCATGACGATGGGCTTTTTCATCCCATGGACATCAGCTGTTTCCCCCCCTGGTGCCTCATTTACAATAACCACATCACCATCCTCATCATCAAGTTCCTCCACAGCGCCAGCTCCATCATCAATAGCCTCCTCCCGAGCCACCTCTTCCCGTACAGTGATGGGAAGGTCAGGCTTGACAACCACCAACACCCTTGGACTCGCCTTGGGGATTTGTGATAATTTCTCTTTAGAAGGCAGAGTTGTTTGCTGTTTTGTTGCTGACAGCATAACTCTCTTCAATTTTTTGTAGGGGGGGGGAGGAGGAGGAGGGCTAAGATCCGTGGGTGAAGCTGAACCACTAGTCATGAACACGGGCCAGGGCCTAAGCCGTTCCTTGCCACTCCGTGTCGTAAATGGCATATTGGCAACTTTACGTTTCTCCTCAGATGATTTTAAGTTTCTCTTTTTGCTACTTTTTCTTAACTTGGGCTTTTTGGATTTTACATGCCCGGTACTACGAGATTGGGCATCGGGCTTGGAAGACGACGTTGATGGCATTTCATCGTCTATGTCATGACTAGTGGCAGCAGCTTCAGCATTAGGAGGAAGTGGGTCTTGATCTTTCCCTACTTTATCCTCCAAATTTTTGGTCTCCATTATATGTAGCACAAGATACTGCAGAATGTGTGAACTTGGTAATATTGCAGTACCAATGGACTTATAATGCTGGATTGGTTTTGCAAATTTGGTTATAATTATTATATATTTTTTTTTTTTTTAAATTTTTTATTTTTTTTTACTTTTTTTTTATTTTTTACAAACTTGGGAATAATGGGGAAACAACTATGCCCTTAGAAGCACAGAGCACAGGACACAGCACCACTGGACTGAACAGGACACGGCACAGGACCCAGCAGCACTACGGAACTCAGCAGGACAGAGCACAGGACACAGCACCACTGGACTGATACTGCAGAATGTGTAAACTTTGTAATATTGCAGTACCACTGGACTTTTACTGCTGAATGTGTGAACTTGGTAATATTGCAGTACCAATGGACTTATAATGCTGGATTGGTTTTGCAAATTTGGTTATAATTATTATATATATTTTTTTTTTTTTAATTTTTTATTTTTTTTTACTTTTTTTTTATTTTTTACAAACTTGGGAATAATGGGGAAATAACTATGCCCTTAGAAGCACAGAGCACAGGACACAGCACCACTGGACTGAACAGGACACGGCACAGGACCCAGCAGCACTACGGAACTCAGCAGGACAGAGCACAGGACACAGCACCACTGGACTGATACTGCAGAATGTGTAAACTTTGTAATATTGCAGTACCACTGGACTTTTACTGCTGAATGTGTGAACTTGGTAATATTGCAGTACCAATGGGCTTATACTGCAGGATTGGTTGTGAAAATTTTGTGGTAATTAAAAAATATTAAAGTAGTTTTTGGTATTTTATAAAAAAACTTTTTTTTATTTTTTTAAACACAGGGGAATATTGGGGAAATAACTATGCCCTTAGAAGCACAGAGCACAGGACACAGCACCACTGGACTGAACAGGACACAGCACAGGACCCAGCAGCACCACTGACCTCAGAAGGACAGAGCACAGCACACAGCACCACTGGACTGATACTGCAGAACACAGCACAGCACAGCACAGCACAGCACAGCACTAAACAGCACAGCACAGCACAGCACAGCACAGCACAGCACTAAACAGCACAGCACAGCACAGCACTAAACAGCACAGAACTAAACAGCACAGAACTAAACAGCACAGAGGACCACCTAACACACCCTCCCTCTACCCTGATCAATGCCCGAGTGAAGATGGCGGCGACTAGCGGGGAATTTATAGGATCCGAGTATTGCGAGATCCGACAACGGGATTATGAGTCAGAGCCTCAGTTTCACTTTTGAATTTGGCGCCAATACCTGGATCTGTCTCGGATCCGACTCGGATCCGCAACGTTCGGGTGGGCTCGGATTTCAGAAATCCGAGCGCGCTCATCCCTAATTAGTATGTCATAGAGAATAACTGAAACTTTAATGGAAGGATAAATATAATGGATGGATTGAATAACTGAAACAATGTCTGGAGTTACACACTTATAAACATGTGTCAACTAGTTTTAATATGCACAAAAAATTCACCTATGCTATACCGTTCTTATTCTCTGGCATTTATGACTAATCTATTGTAAACTCAGCAAGGATAGAATCATTTTTGGTTATTTTCCAGTGCAAAAAAAAAAATTCACCACCTGACATCTATAACAGTAAAATATTAAAATAATGTTTTATAAATAGGAATTTTCTATTTTTTTAATTGGTGAACTGTGTGCACTGTGCATTTTTATGTTACTTTGGCCACACAGCTACCCTAAAATCTAGCTATGAGCAGGTATCAAGCTATGACTGTATTGACCTAGTTTGTTTGCATGCTGTGTGCTTGGTCCTTTTTGCACATCTTTCAGGATAGTCCTGGGTTTTATGGAGACAGGTACAAAAGAGGCAGGTAATACATGGTCTACTAAAGGCTACATTTTTTTCACTGTTCTTACAATGTATGCATACCAACTTGCGCAGATCCTAGCACTTCTTTCTGCACGGTGTACAAAACAGGTCAGTGCAGCTTCAAACATGCATGTTTTTGCATGCAAAGCTGTAGTGATTATAATTACAATTCCCATATTATGCCAAATAAAACTGGGTCAAAACAACTGTGCTGAAATACAGAATAAGTAAGTAAGTGACACGTAGAAAGTGCCTCACACCATGTTGTACTCTATTGGCTAATAATTGTGTAGAGCATCCGTTCCCCAACTTATTAAA
This sequence comes from Mixophyes fleayi, assembly GCF_038048845.1. Taxonomy (NCBI): domain Eukaryota; kingdom Metazoa; phylum Chordata; class Amphibia; order Anura; family Limnodynastidae; genus Mixophyes; species Mixophyes fleayi. The sequence goes on along the minus strand of NC_134409.1, from coordinate 52,732,294 downwards.
GAAATATTCAGGAATATTCTCTAGCATTCAGATTTAGACTGTACCATTCTCTCTTATTTGTCCTTGCAGCTTTGACTACTTGCTGTTTTGTCTTGCTTGTTCTAGTGTAAAGAGGCATTCACCGGAGCCCATGAAGAGGGTGAAGGAAAGAAGAGAGACAAAAAGAAACCAAGAAGACTCCCCTGAATCAGCAATGATTTGCTGTCAGACAATCAGCGGTTGGAATGGTGAGCCAAACAGGAATCACCTGCTGCCACTTGATTTTTTGGTGCCACAGCGAGGCAGTCAGGCTCCCTGTATCACCACGTAATGCTGATGCGATGGCTGGTATTAAAGCCCTAGAGTCCTCCAACATTTTCAGTGTGATGGCGAAGCCAGGATGAGAAGGTCAGTGCTGGAGAGATGAAATCAAGAAAAGCACCCCTGCTGTGAATAAAAGAAGATGAGTCGGCTGCAGAGCCTTGAGGACGGTGGCAGAGAGTGAGGCAGCTGCAGCAACATTGAGCACATCGCAGAAGATGGCCGAGACTGCACCTGCACTCTATTTCTTTTATAACAAAGATGGGCCTAAGGCCCTGGGTTAACTCTGGGCACTAGGCCCTAGTAGAGACAGTGGGCATAAGGCCCTGCAGCATTAGGATTTCAGGAAGCAAATAACATCGAGCATCGTAACTATTTAATTTAGACTTTAGGCATGTGGGCACATTTAGTTCAGGCTTTAGGCCTGTGGTGGCAAGAGATTCAGGATTAGCCTGTGGCTGCAATGACATCCAGAATTATCCTGTGGCCCCAGTAATTTAGGTCTGCAATTGATAGGTGGTAATCCCTATAGCGAGACCACACCCAGTCTGTTCCTCTGGGTGGACAGTAAGTTGCCATTTATATTGTGGTCACTTGAAGGCATTGTATTACACTTTATAGCACAGTAGAGTAGGGTAGTGTGTGTGTTTCCTTTACAGTCATTTTGTGGGTGCACAGCTGTAGATAGTGTAGAATTGATTCTGCATCCCTTTATCAGTCCCTGTAAGAGTAGTGTTAGTGCCCCCGTCCCAATTATCACCTTTGTTGGTGTTAAACCCTTGCAGCCTGTTATTACCAAGAGGTGGTTATAGTATTTGTAGAGCTAGTGTGTTCACCTTGTCGAGTAGGCTCCCAGTTGGTAGTGCAAAACATCTCCTTTTGAGATCCAGTGGCTACTGCTAGTGATTCCAATTGGGGTGCCTACTTTTGAGTTCTGGTGGAGTATTCAGTGGTTCCAATTTATGCAGTGTCTTTCGTGGAGTGTGGGAGGTAATCATTCTGAGTTCCAGTAGCAGCCGCTGACGGTTACAGGTGAGGACTCCTCATTCTGCGCAGTACTGTTTCTCATTCTGCTGGAGTGACTATTGGCTTTGAGAAGAGAGAGTGAGCACCTCATAGTCAGTGGAAGCGTAACTTTCACATTAATCCCCAGAGGGTAGGGCATAGTTTTACCTGGACATAGGTGGGATTAGTATCTAGTTAGGGAATTCTCCCTTTCAAGATCCAGGATTGTGACCTATATTAAAGATATGTTTTGGTATCCATTATTCCGTCTGTATATTATGATTTGTATCTTTGAACAGAGGGGTGTGAGCTAGGGTCTAGACGGCCTTGTATGCTAGTAGAAGAATTTTATATTGAATTTGTTGAAATACAAGCAACCAATGTAGAGAATGACAGAGTGGCTCCGCAGAGGAAGAGCGGTTTGCAAGGAAATCGTTCACATTCTTTTCCTCTCTCACAACAGGCACAGCAGTCTTTGGCACCATACATGATAGGCAGCCTGGCAGCAAGTAAGATAAATTGTTCTTAGCTGCCCCTGTCAGTGCAGGTCACAGGTCATGGATCTTAGTTCACTCTTGCCAGATGTGGTAATCCTTATCTCGCGAAACCAGTCTAAGAACCATGGTCCACACTGAGAGGAAGTAATAGCGAATGGATTTTCTATCAGACTGCCTGTCATGTAATGGTGGCAGCTGGGATCACTCTCTTCAGACGATGGCCATTACATTAAAAAAGTAGGAAATTCCAGAAATGCCACCCAAAATTCTGCATCCTAGGCTTCAGCCTGTTTAGCCTGTTGTTTGAGCTCACCCTGGTTAAAACTGATATAGTTAAACAAAAAAGAGACAATATGATGTATTTGCAGCAACCTAGCTTAAACACAAAAATGAAAAAGAAAATATGGGCTAAAATAAAATTAGTCAATCTATTAGATCAGAATCATCTTCTTACATTTGTTTTAAATCATATGTTTTAAAATCAACTGGAAATGCTCCCATGGCCCTTAATTGTGCAACCGACAAATCCATTGTTCCTGATGGCACCAATTTTAATATTGCATGTGTGAAGGGGGTGCGGTGTGCGAACTTATGAAGAGCGCACACATACAGGGTTTAACTGCGCATGCTCGACTCACGCATGTGCAGTACCTACAGTGCATGCGCCGTGATTGGCCTGTGCATGGGCACGAACTGTGGATGGGCCATTTATATTGATATACTATGTTATGTTGAACAATGTTATGATATATGTGTGAACTGTGAATGCACTGTTTTCTGTGTTAAGAGTAAAATACTTTGATCTGAATGCATACATATGTTGTGAGTATTGGTTATTTATAGCAAATATATATTGTGAAGTATTGCTGAGATACATTGGTTATTGGATTAAGGGCTAGATTTACTAAGCTGCGGGTTTGAAAAAGTGGGGATGTTGCCTATAGCAACCAATCAGATTCTAGCTTTCATTTATTTAGTACATTCTACAAAATGACAGCTAGAATCTGATTGGTTGCTATAGGCAACATCCCCACTTTTTCAAACCCGCAGCTTAGTAAATCTAGCCCTAAGTGTTATTTAGTATGGTCAAAAGACTGAGTAAGGCAACATTATAATGAGTGTATCTGAGAACAGAATAAGCATAGCATACTCAAACAGGACAGATGCCCTGGAATCAAAAACAATGATATATGCCGCTCCCATTCTGCTTTAGATAAGGAACTCTCCCGCCTTCATGACAAAGTTGAAGCGCTGAAGGAAAAACAGGAGGACTCTGAAAACTGGTCTCGCTGTAATAATATCCGCATTAGAAATGTGGCTGAAAAAGTTGTGGCAGCGGATCTCCAAGTTTTCCTCAAGGCCCTCTTCCTTCACCTTCTTCTGGATATCTCTGATGCTGACTGCCTCATGGACAGGGCTCACCATGCCCTGAGAGCACATTGCTCTTTGACTCCTCAGTCAAGAGAGCTAATGGTTCTTTCCTCCCTCTCCCCTACCCCCCTCCCATCCCTCTCTCCTTCCCCTTCTCCCCCCTCCCTCTCCTCCCCTTGCCTCCACCCCCCCCTCTTCTACCTCCCTATCCTTCTACATGACTAATCCTGAACGTTTAATCATTGTATCCTGTCACCTGAGCATATTGGTTTACTACTAGGCACAACTCTTCTCTAAAAAGCACTTGAAAATAACTTTTACCTTTTTTAAATGCATTGGACTATATGATGTTCTGCGGTTTAAGCCTTCACTGCCCTGCTTCCCTGCCTTGCTCCCTAATGAGCTAATGTTTCCTGTCACTCCCCCCCCCCCCCATCCCATCTTGCCTCCCCTCTGTCACACTTCGCTCCCCGGGTATCTTCACCTGAGCCTCAAACACTGACTATCACTTTAAATCTCTCTTCTTAGTCAGCCTGTCAGCCACGTTTGCACCTGTGATTACTTCACCTGTGTGTTTGTCAGTCTGCATTGCTGACTACTGCTAACCTGTTCCACAATTTGTGGTAAGCTGCTATACATTACTGCTGTATGTTTGGGTTTCCTCGATTTCTGCATATTCGTTCCACTGTCTCTGGTGAACGCTATGATCTACACCTGTTACCTACTTGACCTGCATTGCTGACTACTGCTCACCTGCTCTACAATCGGTGACAAGCAGTGTTTCATCGAGGCTTTGTATGTCTGGACTTTGCTGATTTCTGTGCCTCAATTCTACCACTTGTGATATTGTTGTGATCATCGCTCACTATTTATGTGATTGCATTGTGCTCAACTGCCGACTAGTATTACATCTTAATTGATGAGCTGAGGTCATCTTTTGCATATCAAGATTCTGTAGATCTGTTCATATTTAGTGATCTCCATTGAACTGTGCATTGCGTTTCACCCGTTGGCGGTATTTGTTGGACTTGAGTATTGCATGTGCAGTCTGTATTTATGAACGTTGCCGTCAATAACTACTCTTGCATATCTTCGTGATCATCAGTTGCAATTATTCAAGTCTTCATTGAACTCTTGTATTAATGTTTTATAATAAATGGTAATCTTCATTACCACCATTTGATTTCTGAATTGGATCATTCTTCAGCTTTGTAACTCGTTCTCTATCTGTCAAACTCGGAGCTTCGCTGGAGGATCGCGACCTGCAAGGTGGAAGCCGCAGAAAACAAAATTCCCTTGCGGGAATCCCGGGTGAACCTTATTAGACTCTGCGCCTCCAGGGAAGTTTAGTCAATACCCAGTGAGACAGCAGGATCTCACTCAATTATTTGTGAGCTAACCTGACACCCTCCCCCTCCAAACCTATAACTATCTAAGTGGCTAATTTATATATTGTGTCAACTCTGCACACTGTTCTACAGCTAGAAATAATTTTTCATTAAAGACTTTATATTGAGTCTCCCGGGTCTTGGTGGCCTCTTTCACCGTACAAGACCTAGGACCACCCCACATGCACCATCAGACATTGTTAACTTCACTATGTTTTGGTTTTCGATAATGTCTCAGAATCCTCTCAGGATTATTTTCACTCAGGGTTTTCGCCCAATTGGGCTGCTTCTTTCTTCCCCCCCCCCACTTTTCCTTGTGACTACGATCCATCTCTCTTCCTGTCCTTATATCATTTATCTCAGGGATGTACTAAATAGTTATATTCCCCTTGTACGTGCTTAGTTTCACTATTGAGATTCGACTCCTCACCGCTGCCATGGTTTTGAAAATCTTCTCCGTCAATGTAAATGACCTCAACTCCCCACTTAAACGCACAATTCTCTTTGGCGCCTGTAGGAGAGAGAGCTGACATTGTATTTCTACAAGAAACACTTCTCAGTGGAGTCCACTTACAACTTCAGGGTAAGCAGTTTTCTCAGACCTTCTTTGCCTTGGCGGATTGCAAGAAATGGGGTGTTGCTATTTTGATTCATAGTAAAGTCCCCTTTCTTCATTCCAAGACCCATGCAGATCTGTTTCTGTTGGTAAGTGTTTCTGACTCTGATTTCAGTTTTTGCTCCAAACCAGAGACAAAACCATTTTTCACCAACATTTTTAAACCCATTAAGCGGTTGGCGAAGGGTCACATTATCATTGGCAGTGATTTTAATGTAACTCTTGATCCTGTCCTTGACAGGTTTTCTCTCTCCCCCTCCTGGTGGGGTGCTCCCTCCTCCCCAGATTCCACCTGCTTGTCCATGCTGCTAACTGATCACCATCTATATGACTCATGGAGTCTCTGCAATGCGGATGCCAGGGATTATACCCACTTCTCTGACCACCATCAACTACACACGTGTATAAATATGTTACAGATCCACCTGTCTCGACATTAAGACCTCCATTACTAATTACTTCCTGGACAATTCAGCCTTTGACGTAGCCCCAGGAATCGTGGGAGGCCCATAAAGTTACTATTCGGGGTCAACTGATTAGTCAGTCGGCGGCCATCAAGAAAAAAGCATCAGAGGAGGTGTCCTCTTTGGAACTTAGATTAACCTTGCTTCTGACTCAGCACCAAACTCACCATGACACGGCCCTGCTTCCTCAGATAGCCTCACTGAAGGGCCAACTAAATACCCTCCTTTCCTGTAGGGCAGCCATCACCATGCAGAAACTTCAACAGCGTTATTATGATAAAGCAGATGAAGCAGACTCAGTATTAGCTAGAAAACTCAGCAAAAAAATAGCCCTGAATCATATTGATCCCCCAGGCGACATCAATTATGACCCATCAGCGATAGTTAATGAATTCAGGGAGTTTTATTCTTGTCTCTACAATCTTACTGTGCCTCCTCCTTTGGGGACCTCCCGGCTCCCACCTTGACTGACTACCTCTCATCCACTCCTCTTCCTAAAATCACCCTAGCAGAACACAGACATCACCCTGCTTGAGGTCCTGGTGGAAATTAGGCCCTGGAAGTCTTTGTTGGCTCCGGGTCCTGATGGCATAACCCCTCCGTACTATAAACAGTTTGCCAAGGTCCCCATCTAACAAAATTCTTTAATGAAGTGCTTGAGGCAGCTTACTTTGATTCCGCCACCACTAGGGCTAACATAATTGTTATCCCGAAACCGGGGAGAGACCATTCTCTTTGTGCCAGCTATAAGCCTATTTCGTTACTGAACGTTGATTTGAAACTGTTTGCAAAGATTCTTGTCTCCAGGTTGAACCCGCTCCTTCCTACCCTCATCCATCCTGACCAGGTGGGTTTCATCCCAAGGCATCAAGCCCCCAATAATACTAGAAGGATTATTGATCTGATTCATACGATTCATAAAGATAAATTTCCTTCTCTTCTCATGACTCTTGATGCTGAAAAGGCGTTTGACCGCATCTCCTGGTCATTCTTGGATGGGGTGCTCAGAGCGATGGGTTCACGGACAGATTTTTTAAAGGTATTTTGGCCCTCTATCCCCCCTTCAGCCGATATTTCTGCTAATGGTTTGACCTCGATGCCCTTTCCTATTTTGAATGGCACACTCCAAGGTTGCCCCCTCTCCCCACTTATCTTTGCTGTCATCATTGATCCTCTGGCTGCTAGGATCCGAGGCTACCGGGAGATAGTGGGTAAACCTGTGGGCCCCTCTACTCATAAGATCGCGCTCTATGCTGACAACTTCTTGTTGACCATTACTCATTCCACTTTCACCACCTCCGTGCCTCTCCTCTTGGACGAGTTGGACCTATATAGCCACTTTTCGGGCTACAAGATCAACTCAGAAAAGACAGAGATATTAGACTTTAATCTTTCAATCTCTGACAAGATACTCCTGGAGCATTCCTTTCCATTTCAATGGCGACTCCCAAAAATTAAGTATCTCAGAGTCTTTGTTACTAAACATTACCGGCACCTTTTTCAAGCTAACTTTTCCCGTCTTCTTGACCAAATAAAGCTATATCTCGCTGCTTGGTCATATCTTTAAATTTCTTGGATTGGCCGCATTAATGCTGTCAAAATTAATATTCTCCCCAGATTGCTTTATTACTTCCAAACTCTTCCCATTCGTATCCCACCCTACGTTTTTAAATTCCTCCAGTTTCACGTTACTAAATTTGATTGGTAGGGTAGACGCCTCTTTGTTCGACTTAAAGTTCTTCAGAGATCCCCGCGGGGAGGGGCCTGTGGATTCCTGATTATCACTGATACTACCTCTCTGCCCAACTCTCTCAATGTGTTCTATGGTGTGGGTCGACAGATTACAGAGTATGGCCTAAACTCGAGGCTGAGGGTTTGGAACTGCTCTCACTCTCTTCTCTTCTTTGGCTCCCAAGGTTTCAACGCCCTAAACGTTTTTTTATTCCATCCAGTCATTTCAAATTTCTTATCCATTTGGGACTCCTCCTCTCAAAAATATGGCCTTTTGCCTCATCCCTCCCCTGTGATACCGTTATTTAATTCTCCAGATTTTTCCCCCGGGACTTATTACTAACTCATTTCAGCACTGGCACTCGTAGGGTGTCAGATATCTCAATCACCTAACGTCTTCTACAACTTTTCCCAAATTTTCTGACATCCAAACTTGCTTTCATATCCCCTCAAAACACTTCTACCAGTTTTTGCGATTATGCCATTTACTTAATGCTGTCAAAGACCGCCTCTCCTACCGCCCCCTGTCTACCTTAGAATCCCTTTGTTTACGTCAATCTTCAACAAAAGGTCTCATCTCCACACTGTACAATGAACTTGCTCCCTCTACCTCGGGTCTTCGTGACCCCCACGAACTATCCTGGAAACGGGACCTTTGTTAGGTGTTTTTAGATGAGGAATTGTCTGAGATCTAAAAGAATGCAGCCTTCAGTTCTATCTGTGTTAGAATTAAAAGAATATCTATAAGGTGCTATACCGGTAGTACTATGTGCCTTTGCGACTCCCTAGACTCCTCCCTGACTCTTTTGATCGGTGCTGGCAATGGTGCTCCCATGAAGGCACATTCCTTCATATTTGGTGGACATGCCCAAAACTGACAAGTTTCTGGATCGAGATCAAACGTTTGATCCAATCAATTCTTCAGGTAGATATACCCCTGGAGCCCAAATTCTTTCTTCTTTCTCTGGGAGCTCCCTCGGGAACCTGTCATCAGAATAAACTAATTAGGCACATTCTCTCGGCAGCTACTTGCCAAATGGCAGTTGACTGGCGGCAGCAATCGCCTCCTTCCTTGCAGTCCATAGTTAACAGAGTTTGGCAGACCCAGCAAATGGAGTATACTCCAACTCCTCAAGAGCCTTTACTAGGGTCTGGGACCCGTGGCTGTCATTTTTTCAGGCTTGCTCACCCTTCACATAACTAAGTATTATCATTTCTTTCCCCTTCACAGCTTTTTTCATCCCTCACATTGGATCTAGCCACTTTCCCTCCCTTCCCTATAACATTTTCTTTCTTTCCCCCTTATTCTTCTCTGCTGGTTGTAGACTCTGTGTGTTAATCTTGTTATCTACAATTTGTGTATTCACACTGTCAGTTGTAAACTTTTGCTTATGTGACCCTGCAAAAATAAATATATATTTTTTTTTTTAAAAAAAAAAGGATAGCGTACGCAGCAAAGGTGTAAATATGGGTCCCTTAACAGTATACAAGCCCAAAAGACAATTTTACTTGAATATGGAAGCCCCGGTTGACAAGTAGATATGCCCAACTGTTACACTTCCTATACCTGCATTCCTTCTTCTTCCTTCTGCTTTTGTATTTATGATCTGTTTGTTTGCAATTCGCAACTATGATGGTGTAATTATACTGTTGTAGTACTGGCCACATTAAGCCTTTATTTTTCCAATAAAATAAAATCTTTGGATGAATTTATAATGTGAAGGTAAGATTAAATTATGGCATATATGCAGGTTCTTTGAAAGTAATATTCTTGTACTGCATGTGTGAGAGCATATATTTCTGAATAATAAGTCAGTATTTGTAAAGAAGTTAGTTACTTTACATCTTTAAATATTTAGTTTGTACAAATCACTGATGGAGAGTTAGCTGATCCACATGTTTAGATTGAAAAAAGGAGTGGTTAGATAAGATTCCTTGCATATTACTGCAACTTATGTTAATGAGCTACTGGTCAATGTTTGTCTCAGTTGGTTTGTGAGTACAGAGGAAAGCCCATCTCCATTATAATACCCTACTTTATGAAGATTAAATGCCTCTGCAATTCAAACAAGGTAAAATTGCTTTAAAGCAAAATCAAACATGCCTCTGCTAGCTGAGGATTTGGGCAAGAGAATAAGAAATCTCTGCTATATTGTTATTGTGAACCGGTCAGTCCACAAGTAATTGCTTTTTCATAGATAAATTTGCTTTTTACTTTCCTTCAGTAATGAAATGAACTCGACACGTTTCTTGCGATCGCAAATCCGTTCTCACTCAAATGTCACTGACGGAATGTTCATCTGAGGGTCCCGAAAAGCATATAATGGAGGACATGGGGCCATGGGATGACTGACAGATAAGATGATTCCGATTCTTACTTTTTTGGTAGTGGGTAGTGTTGTATTGAAATGTTTGTGCATGTAGATAGAATTAGATAGATAGATAGATAGATAGATACTTTTATTTTTTACATTGTAGGCAAAAAATATATATGCCATGTTAATTAAATTTAAAATAATATATATTTATTCACATCAGTCTCTGAGCCCTGGCCATGTTCTGATCTCTGAGTGTTCTAATTAAATATTACTCCACTGACTGTAATTGCTCATTTGCAGCACAAAGTCGATGCAGTTTCAATGAGTTTTTTTTATATTGCCAACACTGGGATTGCAATGCGAATATTCTGAAGTTCAACCTTCCTTCATGGCATTAGGTGAGCCAATATACTGGTTAAATAGGGTTATGTTCTAATGTTTTTATTTAGACTAAAGCTTTTTTTTTTACTGGTGTGTGTGTATATGTTTCTTTTTTTAAAAAAAACATTTTGCACTTTAAAATGAAACAATCAGATTTCACATATTAAGCATGGGGCTGTTTATTTCTATGGCAGGGGAACCCCTGCTCTGCATGTTTCACTGATGTAGTGCCACCAGCCCTGGCTGGCATACCCTAGTGTTAGTATTGACATTTTCAGAGGGTACCTCACATTTCTTGTCCCCACAATGTGACTAACAACGGCCTAAGCTGGCAGCGCTTATGCAAGCCCTATTTATTGAAATGCTTAACAGTTGATGTTCTAACATAATAATAATTCCCCTATTTTACATCCCTTCTTACCAATCTACTAATAATAAAGGACTCAAAAACAGAGCTTGAGAAATAAAGGAGTTTATTAAAATACAAATATTGTACGGTGGAGGAAAAAACGATAAGCAGTTCAGCTAGGACCAATGCTCCTTATATCACAGTGAAGGTCATTTAACATCTCAATATCAATACATGATGAACCATTTCACCAGGAATTCACATCACCTTCTTGAAAACTATTCGGTGCATACATTGCACTGCACTTCTTTTAGATCTCAAAGAGAAAAGGAAAATCTATCGGGTAAGCCTTGTTCTGCAGGTACACCCTGATAGTTCTCCGATTTTCTATACTTATACCAATTTCCACTACCTTCCCGGCAGGCTGACCAAGACTTGCGAAGTATGGCAGAAGCAAAGGAAGTTTACCCCAGGCTCCTTACTCCGGCCTCATAATCTGACAGACATAAGTGTCAGTGAGAGCCACCTCCGGTGCAAGGGACTGAAATTTGGCCCATTTACCCCTAAATATCACATCCGGCAGAGTGTTCTCTACAAACGGCACAGGCCGGGCAATAAAAGATATGTTATGTGGCAGGCAACGCAACACCAGCCGCCTTAGCAAACTAATGACTGTGGGGAGAGGAAGCACTCTGCTTATTAATCGCGGGTAACATGCCCAAGCTGTCACACCAGAAGACATCTTGAAACATTTCCATCAGGACCAGATTAGCCCTACAGCTGGAACTGACCCAATCACCGGGCCAGCACTGCATGCACCAGTCACCACCAAAGTAGGCACGGACCCATCTGAACCTGTGGAGTCCGTGAGCAGCTGCAGCTCTTGCCTAGAAATGGGGGGGTCTGGCCAAACATGAACCCCGTTAAAGTTCCAGAGAAACACTTCCCACACTCGAGGTCATCCCAAATCTCAGATGACAGTGGAATATAACAGTGAGGATCTCCCAATCTAGCTTGCGGCAATAGATTTGCCCATTAATCAACAAGCAAAATTGAACAGACCCAGTAGAGGTCATTCATCAATATCCCAGGCAGAAATGATAAATGCTGAAGAATGTGGTACCTCCCCGGTGCCTTCTTAGACACCAGCCCAATCGGATAAATCACCATGCCCTTTAGCTGCGGTTCCAGGAATGGACCACACATATGCCCAAAAGCCACCTCCTTACGCAGCTTCTCCACCAGAAACTCCAGGAACATAAAAGTAGATTTTAAATTTTTAACCCAAGAGGTCCCAACAGACCACTTGATCAGCAAGCGAAACCCTAGTAAGAAGCCAGAATGCAGAAATTCATTGCCCGACCATTGGGATATCTGACCAGCCAACAGGCTAGGCTTGAAAACACTATGGAGAAAAATGCCATACTGAGCGGCATCCCCGCCCCCTCCTGTGGGTTTGTCACATTTTTTGCCAGGTCAGTCCCTCTGCAGAGAGAGCATGCATGGACGAAACTGCACGCCGCGCCACAGCCACATCATTCCCTATTGAAGGCATTGCATTGCTCCCACTGTTGTGATGGTGTGTCAAGCCTCCCCTGTAAATTAAGCCAGATCTTGACATCCTTGAACCCAAACTGAAGGTCTGGGTGTTCCTTGTATTCGGACCTAAACTCCTCAAATACCCAGTAGAAATGACACAAACATTTTATGAATCATTTGAAGGTACTTAAGCACATCCATGTACTCCTCAGGGTGAGACACAAGGTAACAGGCCATGAATAAATACAACCACTCAACCAGTTGCGGTAAGGTTTAAACCTATTCTCACTGCCATCGCCCTTCACCAGACCTGTAGTCGCAGCTTTCTTTACCTTCTCAGAATTGGTAAACATGTCAATGAGCCATCCCTTGAGAATAATGTCCCCAACAGAAGTGCAGAACCCGCAATGTATGGCTGTATTCTTCCAGTGCAGCATCTCTGACCCTGTGAGCCTGCTAATTCTACCAGGCATGCAGGATGGGCTCCTCATCTGAGAACCCTGCACAAAATATTTGTGCAGTGCCTTCACTAGCTTGGGTGGGTGAGTGCTAGAATCTGCGCTACTGCTTTTACAGTCTGAGAACATAGGTACAGCATAAAGGATATACACATCATCACACTCACCCATCCTTTAAGAGCTGCCATCGAAACCCGTTAAAGAAGCCAGGCCATCCTGAACCAGATCGGACCAGAAACCGCTGGCACAAGCATAGTAACCTCTTTAATCCATGACCTGGTCCACCAAGTTATCTGTTGGGAGAGAACAATTAGTATCATTATCATCATCAAACAAACACAGAGACCTTTGCATCCCAGAAGAACCAGAGGGAGCCCTACCCTACCCTACCCTACCTGGCTAACAGCCACAGACACCACGCAGGAGCGACTGCCACCTGTGCCCTAGGAGGACCGGACATTGAGGCCCTGCTATGCAACCTGCTGTGCAGACTTTATTTAGCTCCTCTTCTTAAGCACCTTTCCCAGATGCACCCGCCGCTGCCTCCACCACCTGGGCAGCGCCACATGGCATGGGTATCCTACTCGCGCGTACAATGACCCTGGAGTCATGGGAGACTGTCACCACACCTTCATGTCTGAACCAGAGCCTAGTGCTCCTTACAACCCATATGTCAGTATAGTGTCACTGGGAAGGGGGATGGTGGGCCTGTCTTCCTAGAAAATTGTGGTTTCTAGGGCCTAGCGTCCCCTTCATAGGCAGTATAAGGATGCTGGGGGAGGGCACTAGTCCCCCCAGTGCCATGGTGTTCCTGGAGCCTAGTGCTCGCATCATCTCATTGCTCCTATTGGCTTTCTGGGGTCCCCCCTCATAGATTCAGTGGTAGTATAGTGATGCAGGGGAGGGGGGCCACTCCCACCGTCCACAGTATGGCCTCTTTTCTTGGGCCACATATACAAAACATTGGTGGCAGCAAGGGGTTGGGGGTGGGATACCTCTATGCCACAGG